>NW_004444038.1:8573991-8644316 GCF_000243295.1 Trichechus manatus latirostris
AAAAAAAAAAAAAAAAAAAAAAAGGTTCAGGCAATTTGCTCCGAACATGATGAGCCTTTTGATCAGTTTAAGGTCAATGTTCTAAGACGTCATTTGTGGTCTTGAAGTTTTAAAGGCAGGGACTGTGTCTGACCAGCCACGTATATGCTCCTGTTTGCATAGCCAAACTCTGAGCATGAGAACTGAGCTGGATACAGGAAGACATACCTGCTTTGTGAGTCTGTACATCTGCACTTGAAGAGATTGAAGAGATCCGCTGTTTCTTGCCATAATTAAAATATAATTAAAAAAAAAAAAAGACAAAGAGGCTAGATATTTTAAACAAAGCCTCAGTGATGGAGATATTTCAACTATAGCTATTTTCTGTAGCTGGCAGCCTCGGCACTGCATGGAAAAGGACAAAGAGTTTCCTTCATGTTTACACTTTTTATTACTATATAGGAGTATGTCTGTTGCACACACGGAAGAGGAAGTCATTTTATTTTACACAAATCAGCTACTTAGAGTAAATTGAGATATATAGAATTTACCAATGAAATGAGTGATTTGATGTGAATAAAAGAGGTGGTGTGTTGTAAATCAGTACTGACAACCAAATGGGAGAAATTGACAGAGCACTGTAATCACTCCCAACATCCACTGAAGTTATTGATCCAGAACCTCTATAATCCCCTTCACATAACACAGGCAATTTCATATAATACCTGTAATAACAGTGCATTCAAACTCAAGTAGCCATCAGAAGCTTTGTATCTAATGGTGAAGCAGGTCTCTGCTGAGTAAGTATAACAACTAGAACACAAAAAAGCGCCAATGACTCTTGCCTTTCATAGGTAACAGCCCCTGATAAGAGCTAGTTTAGAAGATAAACAGTTCCTAATGCCGAAGAAAATGAGCTATTAATTGCTGGCTTGCTAAATATGTTGTAAAAGACCACGAGCCCCCGTAGGTGCAAAATGGAGAGACTGTAGCTGGATTCGGGGATTGATAAACTTCTTAGGTTATCCATACGCCTGCTATCTGATGTTAATTACATCAGAAGGAGGACAGCTGAGAGGCATTTAGCTGCTGGGTCATTACATCCTTCCCAGGTGTTTTTCCCATGAAATGTTCCTCCAGTTTTACAAGCTCCTTCTCTCGCTGATGGATTATTTCACAGCCTTATCAAAGCTTTGCCAGCTCCTCATTAATATATAGAGCAAGCTGCACTGTTCTATATATCATTGTCTTCTTCTTGGGGAGGGCTAATCAGTCAGCCATTATCAGTCAGTCAGCAGAAGGCAGGCAATCAGACCTGACAGCAAAGAATCATGGGAGATCAGGGAAGGTTAAATGAGGCTGACAGTTGTGATAATGATGATTATACTATAAATTAAGATATGATGATAAAGGAGAATAAAAGACACAATCTGAAGCAATATTTGGTTTAACATGTCTCTCTTTTTCGTTACTGTTAAATGGCCATAACATTTATCACACGGAACAAGAATGGACGTTTAACTACCATGATAAAATGGGATGGCATCAGATTGAAAAACCCAACAAGTTGTGATTACTGTGTCAGGCACTTTTCCACTGGTTGGAAAAAAAAACGGGAGATAGAGCATATGTTATAATCATTCATGCATTATTCTGTAGAATAAAAAGAAAATAGATCTATTTTAGAAATGTCTTTCAGCCTTCTCGATGGAAAACCAAAGGAATAGTTAATATATTCTTCTGCTTCCAAGATCATTTTTATCAATGAAACAATAGCAAGTTAAGTGATAGTTCCTCCCATAATGCCTTCTCCCTGCAAATGTGTGTTTATTAGTAGCTGATTCAGAGCCTGCAGAAGGAAGCTCTGTGAATGTCGTTTTCCCTGCTGAATTTTGAAATAAAGGCAGCGAAAAGCAACCCAATAGTTCCCGTGTGTGACTTCTCACAGGGTGCATTTGCAGGCTTACAATAAAACAAAAGCGAGTCAAAATTTACTTTGCTTTGAAAAATTAAGAATTAAAAGAACGGATGTAGCTGAATGGGTTATTAAATTGCCTCTACTCATGTATTTCTCTGGGTCCAGAGGCTCGGTTGAAAAAAACGAAAGAAAAAAGAAATGCAGTCCTGTTTCCCTGTACACACTCACATGTTGAATCTCATAGCTTCTAGCCTCTAACTTCTCTACGCACGTGAACAACGGCCACCACCGCCCAGATATATTTATTTCACACCACTTCCATAATGCACACATCTTATACATCTCAGCGGATGGGCAGGATGACAGAGAACACAGATGAAAAATTCTGAAGTTACATTCACTTGCCCAGAACGAACAACTTGGTCTTTGACCTTGTTTTCACTTTTCTAAGTAAAATTAGGGGTGGAGAAAAAAGAAACCCTTTGAATCTCATTCATTTCCCTTGGCAGGTTATCTTTTAGCTCAGAAAGAAAAAAAAATCATAGTTTATTATATTCTGCTTTTCCCTTTGGTAATGTTGAAATTTCAGGAGCTGGGATGTTGGGAGAATAAACTGTTTCATGCTTCAGTTATACCTGGTGTTGAAAGGTACAAAAGGCTCTCAGGTTGGGATTTTTTTCTTTGTAACTAATTTTTGTCCTTTCAACCAGGGTTCCTCAACGTCGGTGTTACTGAAAATTTGGGTTGGATAATTCTTTGTCTGGAGAGGGGGCATAGGGGCTGCCCTGGGCATTGCAGGAGGTTTAGCAATATCCCTGGTCTTTATTTACTAGTAAACCCACCCCACCCTCATATGACAACCCGAAAGTGTCTCCAGATGTTGCTAATACCTCCTTGCGGCGGGGGTACAGAATCTGCTGTAGTTGAGAACCATTGATTTAAACCAACATAGCTGGCATATGACTGCACTGACGTTAATATCCATTGCTGCAAAGTCTTGCCAGTGACTTCCGTAGTTACCCTTCCATAGTGACTGATTCAATGGCAATAAAATCAGAGCTGTTTTTGTAGCATATGAACAACTATTTCAGTATATGGCTGCAAACTGACCTGTTGTCTAATGGACTTCACGACAGCGTTTCTATTATCTGATACTATTTATTAGCAGAATGAAAATGTTACGCGTTCCTGCCTACAGATTTGAAAGGAAGGTACAAGGGTTAGTTTGCAAACCTGTCAGTCTGTCCTGGAGACACTCAGGTAAGTGATGTGCTCTAGCATTAAAGTTTACCCCTGGATAAAGGAACTCACAGAAGGGCCAAGGACACCCTAGAGCGTATGAGACAAAATACATTCCCAGTATATACATTAACCGTAATATACAACACACAGACTCACATGCCCTGCATATCAAATTTTTATCATGTAGATTTATAGCTAGATTTACACATTTTACACATAAACATTCACAGCCAAATATCATTTTGCTATTTTGCTTGGAAACCAGTTATTGCTTCAGAATCGAATCTCTACGATTTTTATGAAGGTGGTGATTTTGTTTAGCCATTTATCCTCCATTTGATCAGGCTTTCAATGAGGTTTTTATTAAACAAGCAAAGCAGCCCTGCTTCTTGCTCCAGTGACTTCCCTCAAGCTCAGCCCTTCAGCTCAAGTGCATATCGAGGATTCAGTCTGAGGACTGTCCAATAACCCTCTAGATTTAAGCTATTTTTAGGTATTTTTCTTCCAGGATACAGGGACTACCTAGTGAGATGAGGGACGGGGAATCTATGGAACGTGAGTTGTGCATGTTTTGGGGAGTTCCGATGGGTGTTTGGACGTGGTTCTGGGTGGCATCCCTCACTAGGCCCTCACCCTGCTTTTGGCACTCTGTGGTGATAACAGAGCTGTTACAACACAGGGACTTGCATGGTGAAACCAAAGCAGCCCCCCCCCCCCACCGCCTTATTTCTGGAGAATGGAGTTGCAGGAGGAACGGCCGTGCCTTCCAAATACCCGGCATGCGTATGGCACGCCCGTTGGCCTGCCTGATACCTCACAGATGCTCCATGGACTCCCTAAGCCCATTTCTAGTTACCACTGAGATGCACACCTTATCATTTGGTGGTAGTTTTCTAATTTTGGCACCTAAGCAGCAGGCGGGAAAATATCTTGTTCCTTCGTCCATTTTATTAACTTTTTTTTTGGTTGGCTTGAGCCTAGCACTGTATTAGACTTTGAATAATCACAGTTGTACAGGTAGCTCCAGGAGAGTGAATGGGAGGGTTTCTCAAGGGCCCTGCTCCCCGCAGAAATGATTTGTAACTCTGGCTGATTGTCACGAACAGAAAATGAGAAATAGGAACATTCAATGCAAAGTAATGTGTTCTGTACAATTACTGGATTAATAATTTTATTCCATTACCGTGTGGTGAGAGGGGACATCAGCCTGAAGATCTGCAATTCTGGTATATTTCTAAACGCCCTGTTAAGAGAGTGAGCAGGGGTCAGGAAACTTAATTATGCTATAACTAGATAGAAATTGCCAAGTGATAAAAAGAAACATCCAGACGGATTCAGCAGGAAATTACAGCTTTAATAATATAGCATAATGCCTACTTCTATACAATTATTGGAGACACCTTGAATGGTTCTGAATAACAGGCTTGGGTTTCCAGAAATGACAAAAGAAAAAAAAAAAATCCCTCTGAAAATGACATTTTGCATCTTGCTGTAAATATTTTTTCCTCCCAAAATAAATATCATTATTCAATATTCAAGAATCTTGTATTTATTCCAGACCAGGTAGACTATAACCATATTCACATTTTGAAATGATGAAGAGGGTTGGATTTTGATGGAACTCATTTACATTTGCAAATTAAGTTTCTGATACACTTAAAAAAAGTCTACTCCATTTAGTCTTTCGGGGGCGGGGGGGTGGGGAGCGGAGAATGCTTGGAGGTTTCCTCGCTGCATCCAGGCTCAGGGGAATGTTGGTACCCGGAGTCCCGTTCTGTTTCTCCGTGAGCTCAAGTTGAAGCTGACGTGAGGGAACGATACACCTTTTAGCAGATGCCTTTGTGGGGGTTGGGGGATGGCGGGATTAAAGGTGAGCATTAATGTTAATAAACCAGGGATGACTAACAGATCTTACGTGATTTTAGAAACGAGGAGGGGAGACCTTTCTAAAGACCCAGCTAAGAGAGGCCTAAAATGAAGCAGTTGTGTATTTTGCAAACGTGAGGGGGTGCTTAAAATCAAGAGCCTCACGGTTTGTAGCCAGGCCACACGTGGTCCAAAGACCCTGCTCTGTTGTTTGTGTTTGGCCCCTTTCTCCCCCCGTACGCAGGAGGGGAAAGTCATTTCTGGTGCTTGCCCAGGAGAGCCCGGAGCTTCATTTTGTATTCCGGGGATGCAGATTAATCAGCCGCTCCCTTACCCAGAGATGGCCATTCTGCCCAGAAATCTGCATATCTGCATATTACTCTTCTTCCCCGAATTTAATTTCCTACAGGAGCTGATATTAATCACCCTGTTTGAACAGAGGGGATTTGGGGTCTATACAAATATGACATTTTGTGTGTGTGTGTGTGTGGAACTTGCAGAATATTTCTCCCCCTTTTTTTTTTCCTATTTAAAGGGACAATAGCCTTACTGGCTTAATCCTAAATAGTTACTCTCACTGCATTTTATTTTTCTCCATCTATTGATTATTTGGGTGTTCACAGTGAACCTAGGTTCTACTTCTTAGACTTGAGGAAAGCGTCAAATCGATTTAGAAATAGAAAGGCCCCTGCATTTTGCCAACGGGTGACTTGGCTTGTGTTTTGAGGGGCCCCTTCTATCTCTCAGGTTAAAGCATGGAAAAAAATTCACCGGTTAGAACAACAAAATCTTCTAAATAACCCTCACCGCATCACCCCAGCTTATTATGTGTAGAGAAGTTAAATTCATCAACTGTCTGTACCTCTGCCAGGATTATTTGGCATATTTTATTCTGGCTGCCTGAGGTATAATGGTGGCCCAGGCAGACAGGGAGACAGACGAATAGCGTGCTTAGGAAAATACGCCAGTGTGCCCTGCAAGTCCGTGCCAGCTGGAGAAATGGAACATGCATCAGTCACTGACTCGCTATACTGTTGTTATTAAAACTGAAACTGCCATCCAGGTTTTTGTTTGGACTCCTAGCCTGGTCTCTCTTGGCCACAAAGGTTAATTTGGATTGGCGTTTCTTCCTCAGGGCCACGTGGAATGGCTTTGGGAGAGGTGGGAGTGGGGGCAGCAGGGAAATATTTGGAGAGGAGGGTGCCAAGACGAAGGGAGCTATGGAGACTTTGATTGCAACTCTTGCTCCTAATACAACATGAAGTTTCCCGGAACAGATCTCTCGGCCTGAAGAGCAATGAAGCCAGTAGGTTCTGTGGGTTGTTGCCCACAAAGATTAAAACCCGCTCCTGTTTATTTTTATTTATTTACTTTTAACATTTTTGCGGCTGTGATTACCAACGTGCCATCGGGCCATGCAGCTCTTAAACTGAGAGGCAATTCCCTGGGGGCAGACATCTTCATTTATTTCCAGCAAAATCAAGCAGCGGGTTTAGAACGAGAGCAGAGTGTTTATGGCTCTAAGCTAATGTCACCATTGGCGATGTCACTTACAAATTAAAGCAGAAGCAGAATCAAAATGGTACTTTATTCTTGCTTGGCTAACACTATGAGTAAATTCTCACATTTAGATTTGTTTATGCGCTACATTAAAAACAAGAGTTGGCTTTGGAGTAGCCATCATCCATAAAATTGTTGACACATGAATGAGATGTTCAGCAGGTATATAATCAAAGACCTGCCATCATCATGGAAAGATTACTAGTATTGGTATCTTTCTTCCTGAGCACCTAGGCTGCTGTATTTTCTTTGCCCTTTGTAAATCACAAGGGTATCACCCCAGGCAAATAGCGGCTTAGATTGTTTATCTGTCTGTGCTAATAGCATTTTATTTGAAGTCTTGAAAGTCCCAAGTGGCTTAAAAGGGCACTATTACACGACTTCACATTTTATTGCAAAATGACTGGGTCCAGCTTCATTTGCTTTGCTTTGAAGTCTTAATACTACTTGGCTGTCAGATCCCCATCTTTTCCAATTTAAACTTTAAGCAGAATCCCCTTGAAACAAGACCGTTTCTTCTGTAAGGAATGAGGAGCATTTAATAACTTGTAAAAATACTGCTTTCAAGAGAGTAATGTGGTAGTCACTGGTGTAAATACATCTTACTAGTTGGTTTATTGCGAGTACGTCTGAGAAAAGTTCAATTATGTTTTTCTAATTAAGGGAATGTTCCTGACTGAATGTTCATTTTCTGTTAAATTATTTAAAAGAAAGAAAAAAATTCATTATTCACCCCTCTCTCCTGACATATATACAAACACAGTGGAAATGTTGGGAAGTTGCACAGTCCTCGGAGTCATCAGTAAATTCATCCTCAGAAAACATATCGCATCCCCATGCGACAGATGTGACAGGCCTTGCTTCAACATGGGGAAGGATGCGTAGATCCTCAAGACAAAATCAAATCAAGAGAGAAGAGGAGGCCAAGGGAGAAGAAGGTTACGGTGGCTCTGCCCTTGATACCATTCACCTGAAACCAGAAACCCATCAGGCATCAAGGAAGCTAAGCTGCAGAGAGAGAGGGTGTCTTAGTCATCTAGTGCTGCCATAAGAGAAATACCACAAGTGGATGGTGTTAATAAAGAGATGTTTATTTCCTTACAGTAAAGTAGGGTAAAAGTCCAAATTCAGGGCATCAGCTCCAGGGGAAGGCTTCTTCTCTCCGTTGGCCTTCTTTTCTTCAGTGTTCCCCCAGACTAGGAGCTTCTCTGTGCAGGGACCCCGGTCCAAAGGACGCGCTCTGCTCCCAGCACTGCTTTCTTGATGGTATGAGGTCCCCCTTTCTCTCTGCTCACTTCTTTTATATCTCAAGAGATTGCCTCAGGACACAATCCAGTCTTGTAGAACCAGTCCTGCCTTACTAACACAGCTGCCACCCATCCTCCCTCATTAACATCATAGGGGCAGGATTTACAACATACAGGAAAATCACACAGTACCAGGAATCATGGCCTAGCTAAACTGATACACACATTTTTGGGGGGACAGAATTCAAACCATGACAGAGGGTTAGCTTCCTCTGCCACCTCCAGAGGTACTAAATCATCCTACCAGGTTAGAGATAGAGAACTCCCATCTTACAGAGCAGAAATGGTGGGGAAATCTTAAAGGAAACTAGTTTAGGTTTTAATTTAGGCCATAAATTTTACTGGCTGAGTCTTAGAAAGCCAAGGAAAAGAGTGTGTGTGTGTCTTTAGGATAATATATATGTATATATTTATATGTATATACTTGGAGCTCTCGTGGCGCAGTGGTGAAGAGCTCAGGCTGCTAACCAAAAGGTCAACAGTTTAAATCCACCAGCTGCTCCTTGAAAATCCTATGGGGCAGTTCTGCTCTGTCTTATAGGGTCACTATGAGTCGGAATTGACTCGATGGCAATGGGTTTGGTTTTTGGTACACACACACACACACACACACACACATATGCCATCTCCTCAGAGACAGTTTTGAGAGAAATTCCCTGGCATCTTCAACTGGGCCCTTGAGAACATCCACCAAGGAATATGTGTCTAAATACTTTTTGTCAGCAGGACCTTCTGGGGGCACCTGCTCTCTGTCCCCTATGTGACTGGTGCTCCCCGGAGCTGTGTATTGCAGCAGCCCCGACTGGAGCACTCAGAGCCAGGAAGGGAGCTGTTGGTGGTTCCTTGGTGGAATTGTCCCCTTCCACGCGGGAGAGCCCCGTTTGATTCCCAGATGATGCACCTGACGCGCAGCTACCGCCCATCTGTCAGTGGAGGCTTGTGCGTCACTAGGATGCAGAACAGGATTCAGTGGAGCTTTCCGGGGAGCTTCTTCTGACAGTCAGCCGATGAAAACCTTGTAGGTCACAGTGGTCCGATGTGCAAACGACCATGGGGGTGGTGCAGGGCCAGGCGGTTTCGTGTTCCGTTGTGCACAGGGTTGGGGTGATTCGGGGGCCCACTCGAAGACAGCTAACAACAGCAAAAACAGGCAAGGGAAATGAATGGCCAGGTTCCATCCCTGAGAACTTTTTCTCAGTATTTTAAATGGTGGTTATCGGTGACATTTGACTGGAAATGGAGTTGTGTGTGATATTGGGAATCAAGCTCGAGCTGGGGGGGCAGCCCAAGTTCTGGGAGGCATTTTGAGAGCTTTGATGTCTTGGTGGTGGCCACCCGCGTCTACAGGTGATCAGTGGTATTGCCAACAATTGCGTGTCACGGCTCTTCATCAAGCATGTATTAAACAGTCGTTATATGCCTGGCACTGTGGGAGACACAGAGGCCACAGTGGTCCCTGCCCTTGGGCCATTTTCAGCCGGGAGGCAGAGCTGGACTTCTATGGAATCATTTGTCATCATGCTCTTGAAGTGCCAGGCTCAGGCGGCTTTCAGCCAGCTTAGCACATAATTTTAAGACCACACAGCTGGCTACGACAACTAACCGTAACTGACATTAGTTGTGCCCTTTCTCTGTGTCAGGCACAATGCTAAGACGTGACAAGAGATGTTCCGTTTATTCCCCGCGGTGGCCCTCTACAGCGGGCCTTATCATCCCCATTTCACAGAAAGAGAGATAGAAGCTCAGGCACTTGAAGTGATTTTCTGAATTTGCTAGAAAGTGGTAGAATGTGGTTTGAAACCCAGGCCTATGACATAGGAACCCTTGTCCTTGGGAGGAATCTCATTAGCTCAGAGGAAAATTGATTGGTACCCTTCTCAAATTAACATGTAACTGACCCTCTTAGCCTGGGCAAGTCATGTTAAATCTTCTATACCCCAGCCTCTCCATTTGGGGCGGGGGGGTGGGGTTGTTGTTGATAAAGATTGTTCTTCCCCACAATTGACCATAAGTAAGAGCAAAATTCTTTGAAAGTAATTCCTCTAGCATGTGCAAAGTAGGCATCCAAATAAAAATTCTAGTGAAACCAGGGTATTGTTCCTTGCCAGGAAGGCAAGCTTTGCATAATAAAGTGACGGAGATGCACAGAGATGTTCTTTCTTTCTTTTTTCCCTTTTTTTTGCCATACAATTCTATTGGTTTTACCCCCAAGTTAGGAGAGAGTGCCCAATCTACAGATATTAGTGTAGGGGAGATATATGTCAGAAGAAAGGTAATTGATGGTAAATGTCAAATATTAAATCCTATCTGGTTATTACCCAGCATATTAGCTATGTAAGTAGCTTAACAATTACACCTGTGATTGACTAGGTGGGAACCAAATCCTAAACATCAACTGCCAGAAGGGATAATTATAACACATTAGCACCTGCTTAGACAAGATTGACAACTCCAGTCTAACATCTGCTTAATATCACTTTCATACTTTTCACGTATTTTTTTTTTCTTCTTCCTTTTGAAAGGAGTAGCATAAGATTTCTGGAAGGATAACAATAACTCAACATCTATGTTATTCATTCACATTATCACTGTTGCTTGTTGTCTTTGGTCATGGTTTCCTGCTGACATGTTTACAGTTAAACGAGGAGCATTGAAATGGGCTTTTGGGGACTAGGCAGGCACAGTTGTGGTGCTTTTCTAACAAAATATACCTGTCAACCAGATCAATGAAAGAAGTTCCAAAACGCAATGTCTAGTTTGGTGGTTGGCTTGATGACAACATATATATATTATATGTATGTATACACATGCATACATATTTTAAAATCAGACTGGAATTTGAAAGAATGATCTCATAATCCCATAATTAAAATCCAAGATAGCAGAGTTAGCATTCTGCATGCAGACAGTGTAGTTATGACACAAAGGCCCCTTAGGGGAAGCAGGGTAATGCTGAGAAGAGGGGAGCAGAGAACATTCCTTACCTCTCCCTTCCATACACAAAATACTTGAGAAATGTGTTGAAGAAGAGCTCTGTCATTTTCTGATTTGGTTTGGCTACATCTGTACTCAACTAAAGACAGGGGTCTTTTCCACATACTAGAATAAAAAACCAAAATCCATTACCGTCAAGTTCTGACTCATAGTGACCCTATAGGACAGAGTAGAACTGCCCCATAGAGTTTCCAAGGAGCAGCTGGTGGATTCGAACTGCCAACCTTTTGGTTAGCAGCCTGAGCTCTTAATCACTGAGCCACCAGGGCTCCATATATTAGAATGGAGGATTGAAATTCATTTTAATGACTTTCTACCACCTAAGCAATTGTTCTTCATTGTTTAATGAAACTTGATTTTTTATTTAATATTCTCACTTTCGTCTTTTAGGATAGGAGCCTAGGGTAAATCATTTCTGCCTAATAACGCCATAATCGCTTGGTCAACCCTTTTGATTTAGTTAGGCAAGTCCACATGCAGTTCCTTGTGAGGACATATCGGACAGGTGTTCAGAAAACAGAAATGATTAGAGGATGAAACACGTGTGAAGTAGATTTTTCTGAGGTAGATCGTGTATTTATCCATTGGTTTCGAAGTTTTACACCCCTTCATCTAGCCATCCTCTTACTTGTACATTCTTTTATTTTACAAATATTTATTGAGCATCGATTTTCTGCCAGGCTCCATGTGTAGCTAGAAGGGCATTAACATGAACGAGGCATAAAATCTGATTTCTAGTAGCTTGAAGTCTGAAAAGGAAAACAGACATATCAATAAATAATTGCAACCCAATGGATGAGTACTAAATAGAGTTATGTGAATTCATTTAGATGGATCGAAGGGGGTTTTATGGGAGAGAAAGCATTTAAGCTGGATCTTGAAGTATGAGGAGAAATTTTTCCAGGTGTTTAGAAATTGGTGCGATTGGGCATGAGTATTCCAAGCGGATGGAACAAAACACACACAAAGAAGATACAGAAGTTAAAGTATATTACCTCATGTGTTCAGAAAACTCCAAGGAAATCAATAAGATTGCCCCTGGTTTCAGGATGCCTAGAGAGTCAAGGATGAAGATGTGGGCTGGGGGTGGACGTCATGGGGCATGACATGCAAAGGCTTTGGGATTTTCCTCATGGTGACAAGGAGTCAGGAAAGTATTTTAAGCAGGGCAGAAATTGATCAAAATTTTGTTGTACAAATTTCTCCCTGTCTGCAATGCAGAGAGCACTGATTAAGGAGAAGTGAGGTTAGAGAAGGTAAGACTAATGAAGAAGGACAAGTTAGGGGCCAGAGACGTGTGCCAGCGGGCATGGCTGAGAACAGGCTGTCCTGATGGAAGAACTGTATCCTGAGTGTTCTTGAACCCTAATTGTAACTTGTTACTTCCCTAATAAACCCCATAATTGTGAGTATGGTCTCTGAGTTCTGTGTGGCCATTGCAGTGAATTATCGAACCCAGCAGAGAAGTAGAGAGTACCATGGGAGGGAAGGATAGTGTCAGAATTGGTAAAGGTGGCAGAGAGAAAGGCATGTCTGAGCTCTGTCTCATAGGAATCAGTCTTGGGCTGTTAATCCTGATTCTTCTTCCCCCGTGTGAAGTTAGAGGAGGTCAGATGTCGTCCCCATGCCGTTTTTGCACTTACTGTGTGCCAGGCATGGTTCTAGGCACTGGGAATTCAACACGAAGGAAACAAACAATAATCTCTGCTTTTGTAGAGCTTACATCCTCATGGGGGAGACATACAATAAATAATAAATAAGTAAATGGCATAATGTCTTAATTTCCTAGGGCTTTCATATAAAAATACCACAGAGTGGGTGGCTTTAAAGAATAGAAATGTATTTTCTCAGTGTTGGAGACTAGAAGTACGCATTCAGGGCATCAGCACATCAGCAGGGCTATGCTCTCTCTGTTGGGTCTAGGCAAAGATCCTTCCTTGTCTCTTTCAGCTTCTGTAGTCCTAGGAGTTTCTTGGGATTCCTTGGCTTGTAGAGTGATACTCCCATGCTGTCTTTCTTCTGTGTGGGACTCTGTTTCCATGTCTGACTTTCTCTTTTATAAGATGCCTCTCAGAAGGGATTAAGATTAGGACCTACCCTCCTCCAGTATGACTTCCTTAACTTAACTGATAACATCTGCAAAGAAAAGCCCCATTTCCCCCAACAAGCTCACGTTTACTGTGCAGACATCAGGACTTCAACATTGTCTTTTTGGGGACACAAGTCAATCCTCAACAATATGTTAGAAAGTGATAAGTTCTATCAAAAAAATAAAGCACAAGCACTACACAATGAGCTAGGAGGTAGAACAGAAGCACTAAACACAATATGAGGCCAATTTACTGGGATGTCCCATGAAACCATGACCCTAAGCCTCCAAACCAAGGAACCACATCCCCTGAGGCGTTTGGTTGTACACAAGCAGCCTCAGCAGCTACTTTTTTTGTTGTTGCTGTAAATATATCTAGCACACAGCTTTTGCCAGTTCAGCTTTTTACAGGTGTACAACTTATTGATAGCAATTACTTTAATCAGCTGTGCAAACCCTACCCTTAATCAATGGGATTTTTCCATCACCGTAAACCAAAAGCCGGGACTCCGTAAGCAATAATCCCCCACCCCATTCCTCGTCTCTCCTGTCCCTGGTAACCACTGATAAATTTGGTCTGTATAAATTTGCCTGCTCTTATCTTTTAAAGTGAAGTCATACAATATTTGTCTTTTATGATTGACTTATTTCACTCAGCATACTGATTTCAAGCCCCATCCATTTTGTAGCGTGTATGAAGACTTCATTTCTCTTTGTGGTTGAGTAGCAGTCCATTGTATGTATGTACCACATTTTGTTTATCTATTCATCCATTGATGGGCATTTAGCCTGGAGCAACAGAGGAAGAAGGAGAGTCAGGAAGAGGAGGAGGAAACAGAATGTGTGCTAATTGCCTCTATGAACTGCCCACTTTGCCATGAGACCAGAACTGGATGGTGCCCAGCTACCATTACTGAACATTTTCATCAGAGTCTATAGAAGAATCCTGATCAAAAGGGGGAAAACAGATTCTCAAATTCTCATGGAATCCAGGTTTTCTGGAGTCATGGAGGCTGTATGAACCACTGAAACTATTGCCCTGACATAATCTTTAAAACTTAAACCAAAAATATTCCCTGAAATCTTCTTAAAACCAAACAATAGTTTAGCTTAACTAGTAAAGAATGTCTGTCTTGAGCATAGTGCTCTCTTAAGACCTATCTATATAGGATCAGATTGACAACAGCAACTGTGAAGATTAGATAGGAAACTTAAGGGGCAGTGAGTTTATGTTAATGAGGAAATAAAAAAACAAAAAGAAAATGAGAATGTTTGCACAACTTGAAGAATGCAATCGATGTTACTGAATTGTATATATAAAATTGTTGAATTGGTACATGTCCTGCTGTGTATATTCTCAACAAAAGCAACAAAAATAAAATAAATTATAAAAAAAGTACAGTAAATAATTCCTAAGTAATGCAATATGACTTTTCTGCTTAAATAAATAATATTTCTTAAATTTGAGCTTTTCTCTTACATTCATACCAGGCACTGTCTTGAAAATATGTTGTATTTGTTGGTGGTCATCTTATATACCAATGGTCAACCACAATTATTTTTAGGTTTTAAATGAGAACTGTGATTTACTATTTCTCAGTAAGCTGTAAGTATGTATGGACCATGGATCAAAATTTCCACCTGAATTTCTATCCACAACTAATACCACAATGGGGATAAGTCTGTTTAAGTTCTTGTTGGACAGAAATAAACGTTATGTAGGACCTGTAGTGATGGAGAAAATCTAATGAAGGTGAAAAGAGAGATTGCAGCCACCCCCATCCTGGAAAGTGTCAGGGAAGGGCAATGGAAGCTGAATCCTCAGATACAGAGTCACCAGGGACTGGGGACAACTCATTGTGATGCCTAGACATAGTGTTGGCTTCACAGATTAAAGGAGGAAATGCGCAGGGGAGACTACTTTGCCCTCTGGGGACTGAATCTCCTGCTTCCCTCCAATTCTTCCTTTATGCCACCTCTCACAGACCTGGGGAATCTCGCGGCTCCAGTCTCGCAGTTACTGTCTTGTTCACTCTAGGTACTATCTCTGTTTCCAGTTGAGAAAAAAATGTTATATTTGTGCATTTAACAAACATTCAACTAACATTTACTCTGAATTTTGAGGAGAATGAGCAATAGGGGGAATGGAAGAGAAGGCAGTAGGACTGTCCATTAGGAAGCTACTGCAGAAGTCCAGTTGAAATGTGATGGGTTAGGATGGGAGCAGTGGAGATGGAGGGAATTGGACGAATCTAGAATATGTTTTGATGATTAATTATGAATATTAATATTAGAGCATCTGTGTTCCTATGTGAGATAACACTTTGCATGTTTGCAGATTCAAGATAAAATGTGAACTTTTTTCTAGGGACCAGAGGCAACAAGTTATTTGGCCCCAAATACCAGAAAGAGAACTCACAAGGATTGAACCTGTGACTTGAGGATAGCAAGGCCAGGGACTTGAATAGGGGCTAAAAGCAGACAAGAAATCAGGATATATCCAGATTGATTGAATAAATACAAAATGACTTAGTCCTTCAGCTGTCATCTGGGTGACCAATGTGCCATGCTTACAGGGACATGGGAGATCGAAGGCATCTTAGTTGTTATCTAGTGCTGCTACAACAGAAATACTATGGTGGATGGCTTTAACAAACAGAAATTTATTTTCTCACAGCTTAGGAGGCTAAAAGTCTGAATTCAGGGCATCAGCACCAGGGGAAGGCTTTCTCTCTCTGTCGGCTCTGGGGGAAGGTCCTTGCCATCTGTCTTCCCTTGGTCTAGGAGCATCTCAGCACAGGGACCCTGGGTCCCAAGGACACGTATTTCTGGCTCTTCTTGCTTGGTGGTAATGAGGGCCCTATCCTCTCTGCTTACTTCTCTCTTTTGTATCTCAAAAGAAATTGACTCAAGATACAATCTAATCCTGTAGATTGTGTCCTGCCTCAATTTAATTGCCTCTAATCCTATCTCTTTAACATCACAGAGGTTAGGATTTACAGCACAGAGGATAATCACATCAGATCACAAATTGGCAGACAACCACACAGTACTGGAATCATGGCCTAGCCAAGTTGACGCATATTTTGGGGGGATATAATTTAATCCATAACAGAAGGCAGGTGAACTTCGTTCATGATGTACTGTGATATGGTCCCAGGCACTTTGTTGAAGTTAAATAATTTACTTCCTCACCATGTGATCTGACATGCTTAAAGGAAGAGATGCTTTTCTGGCTGGTTTTGTGAATTTTCGTTTCTGTGGAAGACTCAAACTAGTTGACGGTGAGCCTCCCAAACTGATGCTCTCTCTACTTTCTTTGAAGCAACTCATGGAAGATATTTCAAATGGTGCCACCATTTGAAATATTTACAACCAAAGCAAAAAGGACACTTGCCCATCATGTTAATATTCTCCAGTGGGAACTCACGAACTGTCATACCAGACGATTTCTAAGTCTCCTTCCAGCTACAAAAGTCCGTGATTCTATTTGAGAAAATTTCCATTTACCCTTACACAAGTATAAGGGTATTTTCAGCCAAGATTAGCTAATCATCGTAGCTCTTAAATTTTCACGTGTGCCTTACGCCCATGGGTAAATTCCCTACTGCCTTTGAGCCTCAATTGTTGAAGCTTTTTTTTTTTTTTTCCATCTACAAAATGGGAATATAAATAACTGCCTTGCAGGGTTATGAGGATTAACTGAGATAAGGAAGTATGGAAAGAGCAGGGCTTAGGGCACAACAGGTGCTACCCTCCCCCCACCCAAAAAGTGTCGTTTCTAATTACTGCTTTATAAATAGATTGCAAATTCCTTAAAGGAAAAAGTCTTATGTCTTATTCATCTTTATATTTCCACAGCTCCAAGCACAATGTTGACCTATAAATACCCGTTACAGCTGAGTCAATTTTGACTCATAACAACCCTATAGGACAGAGTAGAACTGCCCCATAGGGTTTCCAAGGAGCAGCTGGTGGATTCGAACTGCCGACCTTTTGGTTAGCAGCTGTAGCACTTAACCACTGGGCCACCAGGGTTTCCTTGTCGATCTATAGGAGACGCTAAATTAATATTTCATTTATTTGATTCACCCTTACCTTAAAAAGGCATACATGAAAATTTAAGAGCTACGATGATTAGCTAATCTTGGCTGAAAATACCCTTCTACTTGTGTAAGGGTAAATGGAAATTTTCTCAGATAGGATCATGGACTTTTGTAGGTGAAAGGAGCCTTAGAAATTATCTGGTATGACAGTTAGTGAGTTCCCACTGGAGAATATTAACATGATGGGAAAGTGTCTTTTTCGCTTCGGTTTTAAATATTTCAAATGGTGGCACCTGCAGCACCGTTAATAAGAAACAAACGCTCTGATAATGCTCAAAGCAGGGGTCCCCAACTATAGCTCACGGTGTGGAGCAGGGGCTGATGGAGAAGACCACCGAGGAGGCTGATTAGAGTGTGGGGAGCGCTTAGCAGGCAGCATCTGCAGCTGCTGGCCGGGGGACCTCTCTCTGTAGCTCATTAGCATTTTCAGGGGCCACAGAGAGGCGCCCCTCTCTCCTGCGTTACTGGTATTCAAACCAGCGTATCCAATGTCCAATGGTTTCAGATGATCAGACTGATCTGGCCACTTCTAACCTACACAAGTGCCTTGTGTTAGTCGAAGGTTTCTTTCCTCTGGTTGGACCCAGTCTTCTCTGTCCCCAGGAATGGCATCTTGTGCAGTGAGCTACCTGCAGAACCATGTGGTCCCACAAGGCATCCCTGGAATTCTCTTTTCCTAGAGCCATTCTGATTGAGTCACATGATCAGACCCTGGGTGGGCTCTTTGGCATGCGGCTGTGAAAAAGGCAGATAAGGACTCTGCCCCTATGGTGTTTGCAAAATAAGAGAAAAGACCATCACTGAGCAAGTAAATACAAGCGTGTCAAGTGTTTCACAGGGGAGGGAGAGGTGTGTGGATGGCTGCAGCTGAGATCCCCAACCTAATCTGCGTGGTCAGAAAACTCAACCCTGAAAAGGTATTATGTGTGCTGAGTCCTGAAAGAAAAGTAGGAAGTAGCCAGGTAGATTACTCATCTCCCTCACTAATTTTGCCTCCAAAATCTAGGATTTCAAAAAATCAATCAGATGAATAATTTTTACAGCAGTGGATAAGCTTATATCACAATACTCAGGTCTTGTAATTATGATTAAAATGCTATAGGAAATGGACTGTATTTACAAGCATAAAAATGAGTACAAGTAAAAATAAAATCTTATACTGTATTTGCTCTCCTCTTGAAATGATGTCATTTTATTGAAGAAGACCAAACTTGGTGAATAACTCAGGTAAAAGATTTAGTACGCAAATGCTAATAATAATCTTATGTTAATAAGACATTAGTAAAATAAGTGCTTCAAATTCTTAGGGCATAATTTTGCTAGCATAAGGATTACCTAAGAGTAGATACAGCTTCCTAGATCATTCTAGATATAGATATAGAGTTAGATATAGATATAGACGTAGATAGAGAGCTGACATGCAGGTGTAGAGCTGACATGTAGGTACAGAGCTGACCTATAGGTACAGAGCTGATATGTAGGTTTAGAGCTGATGTATAGGTACAGGGCTGATGTACAGGTATAGGGATGACGTACAGGTATAGGGCTGACGTACAGGTACAGAGCTGATGTATAGGTATAGAGCTACCTGATACACACACACAGGATACTGATTTTGATTGGTGATACATGACATCCAGGTTAACTGACCAAGTACTTCAATGGATTACCAGTGTTCACATGCATGGGGCCATCCAGAATCACTTTGAGGTGGGTATCTCTTCTAGAAAACAAACCTCCTGCCCATCGAGAATTAGGAATAAGGAAAGGTAGGGGGCATGAGCTCCTGGAGGTGCAGGTCTATGAAATGGAGTCTGAGTTGCCAGGCAGCTCTGAGCTTCTGATTCCTTCCTTTCTCCAAGAGCATACTTTCCCCAAGTAGGTACATCTGGGAGGGAAAGTGGGAGAAAGCTCACTTTCAACTCAACCAACTCAATGGCACGAAAGGAGAGAATACACGTGTGGACATAGCTTTACTCCATCCGGGTGCATGACAGCCCTTTGTATGCTGAGCGTTTTGCCTAGTTTAGACATCTATACATAGTATGTATATTTCAAATTTATTATTTTCCCTCTTCCTTCTCTGTTCCAGTCCCATACTTTATGCTTTTTTCTTCCTGCTTCTCTAGTTATTTCTTAGTAAGTATTCCTGTTTAAAACTGTGCGTGTTTCACTCTTTGCTATTTATACTGCAGGCACCCTAGAAATCTAAGAGATTGATTTAGATTTTGATGTCACGGTTCACGAAAGAAAAACTAAATTCTCACTTAAATATGAGAAAGTTGTCAGGCATCCAAGTAAAAAATTAGCTGTAGGTTATATTAATGGTACAAATCCTGGGTTGTAGCGGGAGAGATGGCCTGCTTTGCAAAGATGAGGTGGTATCACTGTTTTCTCAGTTATACACAGATGTACAACTGCATAAGTGGTATGAGTTATATCCACGCTCATTCTCATATTCATATTTCACTTGCTCTTTGAATGTGGCTTTATTATTTTGGCTGTGTAGTTTGCAGGTATGCAGCAAGATGAGTCACATTAATTAGAAAAATGATCATAAAAATAACATATATGAAAGTCAGAATTGCTATTAGTAAAAATGTACAGAAAGAAAATAATCTAGACAAATCAGACATTATCACAACAGTGGGTGATGGTTAGTGGTTGCATCGTGGGCCACTATCCTTTTCCAGTTGTCTATTTCTGTACACATCTGAAATACTGTTATTTTAGGAACCACAGTTTTCACATTGGGAAGAAAGAATGCAAGGAAGTCAGTACTGCATCTCATTTGCCACTTTTTCCTTCATGGAACCTAAGTACACTCTGACAAGCTGCTCGCTCTCTCTAGCAAAGCTCCACTTGAGTGTAGTTTTCTGTTTTTTGGGTTTTTTTCCCAAGAAAAGAAGTCCCTCTCATGATCATTTCTCTGAGAGAAAGAGAGTTTTAAAAACCCCTCATGCAGATGACCGCAAACATCCCCAACATCTGCCACCTGGCAGAGGACTAGTGTGGGCCTGGACAAAGGGAATGCTGGGCTGCAGTCGATTTCAGAAGTGAGAACCTTGCTGGAAACCAGCATGGCTTCTGGGATGAAAATCCATGGAAATTATGTGTATCAGTGTCTACTTCTTTTGGAGTATTCCTGCCAAACCAATGATTTGCTAATGATAATAGTTTTAATAAGTATATCTTTCAACAAAAGCTTCACAATAATCTGTCTCTTGAAATAGTACCTTGATTCGCAAACTATCTAGTTATTGAAACTTCATAAATTTGCGTGAAGGAATTGACGTGAAAAGCGTTTATCCTTATGCTTAATATCACGTTCATTTTCTAACTAGTTATTAGCTTAGAGAAAAGCCACTGAACCAAATGGAGTTGACAGCTACTAAAAAAAAAAAAAACAAAGAAAACCCTCGCTATACTATAAGGAAACCAATTCATTAGTGTCCTGAGAATTACTAATAATTAGACATTTGTACAATTTAAACATTCATATATTTTCTAATGTATATAACATATAATATATAACATAATATAATGTATATTACATATTATATAATGTGTAAATAATATATAATTATAATGTTGCATTATATATAAATTTTAAATATATATGTGTGTATCTATAGATAGATAGATACACACCTACTCACTGCCATCGAGTCGATTCTGACTCATAGTGACCTCATAGGATTTCCAAGGCTATAAATCTGTACAGAAGCCGACTGCCACATCTTTCTCCCGTGGAGCTGCTGGTGGTTTCAAACCACTGGGCCACCAGGGCTCCTTATATACATACACATATGCATATACATGTACATTATATATGTATATAATATCAGAGAATTGTAATTTTAGAATATTTAAAAAAAAAAACCAAACCCGTTGCCATCGAGTCGATTCCGACTCATTGCAACCCTACAGGACAGAGTAGAACTGCCCTATAGAGTTTCCCAGGAGCGCCTGGTGGATTCCAATTGCCGACCTTTTGGTTAGCAACTGTAGCACTTAACCACTACGCCACCAGGGTTTCCTAAGTTTAAAATATAGTAGTCCTTAAGTCTTGAAATGGCAAAAAATGGCTTCAAGTAAATGGTACACAAACTGGAAGCCAACAAATTCTTTCTTTCTTAATAGGTTGGAGTGGGTGTGACAAAAGATTTGGTGAAAGGAGACAACTCACTGGTGATATTCTCCTAGCATAAAGACTATTATATTTAGCACTCAGAGGGGTGGATTTGTCAGAAGTCTGTTTACTCCTAGGACCTGTATTATCTCGACACAGACTTAAATGATGCAGCAAACAGCTCCTGAACAATGACCACACATCATTCTGACCTAGGTGCTAAGGATTCAAAGGTGAATGAGAAATGCCTCCCGTTCCTGATGCATTTACAATCGGATGATGAGTTTCATACAAGTAACCGTGAAACAAGATAGTCTGTATTGAGGGTTATAATGCAGAAATAAGCAGAGTTGTTGTTGTTAGGTACCGTCGAGTCGGTCTCAACTGCACAGCAACCCCATGTACAACGGAACGAAACGCTGCCTGGTTCTGCACCATCCTCACAGTCGTTGCTATGCTTCAGCCCATTGTTGCAGCCACTGTGTCAGTCCATCTCCTTGAGGGTCTTCCTCTTTTTCACTGGCCTTCTACCTCACCAAGCATGATGTCCTTCTCCAGGGACTGGTCCCTCCTGATAACATGTCCAAAGTATGTGAGACGAAGTCTTGCCATCCTCACTTCCAAGGCAGTAAGCAGAGTACACACAGAAATATGAAAAAGAGAGGCATTCATTTCGTGGGGAAATGACATTTTAACTGGTCTTTGAAAGATATGTAGCGTTTGGGTAGAAAGAGATGCTTCATGAATGACTCAGCATGATGGAAGAGGTATCCTATAGGAGGCAGAGCTGGGAGACAGGGATATATCTAGATACACTTGTTGGGGTGAGGCCATGTTAAAAAGTTTCACCTTCATGAGTATGTAAAGGAATGTTTGATGCATCGGAGCTCTCTCATTTTGTGGGAGAATCAGTTTTGTAGCTGAGTGAAGGATACATTGGAGGAGAGAAGCCTTAGAGGGGAGAAAATCGGTAAGAAGTCTGTCTTAGTTTACTAGTGCTGCTGTAACAGAAAAACCACAAGTGCGTGGCTTTAAAGAACAAAAAATGTATTTTCTCACGGTTCCTGAGGTTAAAAGTTTACATCAGGGTCTCAGCCATGTCAGTTCTTTACTTTGCCATGACTTGGAATCAACTTGACAACAACAACAACGGGTAGTCCTGGGCATTCCTTGGCTCCTTGGTTTGTAAATGATCCTGATGTGGAGTCTGTCTCCCCCTGCCCCCACCGTGTGTGTGCATCTCTGTGTGTGTGTGTGTGTGTCTATGTCTATGCTGCTCTTAACTTAGAAGCGATTGGGTTTAGGATCCACCCTATGCTGGTATGACCTCAACTGATTGATTGATCACATTACATAAGATTGCACTATGGATGGTGATCACATTATACTACAATATGGAAAGCGATTACATGACTTTACATTACATTACATCTACAGGTATAGGGGTTAGGATTCCAACACATATTTCTGGGGGACACAATTCAATCCATACATAACAAAGTCCTTTGCAAAGTCTTGAAACCAAGGAAGAGATCCTGAACTAGGTCAGCAGTGACTTTAGAGAGAGACCAGAAAAGGAGGGATGGATTTGTGAAAAAAAATGGAAAAATAGACTCAGCAGGACTTGCTGCCCACTAGCACTTGAGAGGGGAGAGTGTTGGAGACGCCCGTGAGGTTCACACTTGAATCTGAGATGATATCTGAGCTGATAGTGATGCCATTAAAACAAAGACGGAAGTGAAACCAAAGCATGTCACTGTGAGGAGCTTGGGCATTACCTGGTTATCAGTGCCCAACGGGCAGGTAGAAAACGGAGTGTGTTGCCCAGCTAGAGTTTAGCCGTAGATGGTTATCTGCATAGAACCATCGCCACTGGGTTGATTCCGACTCATAGCGACCCTGTACGACAGAGCAGAACTGCCCCGTAGGGTTTCCAAGGCTGTAAACTTTACAGAAGCTGACTGTCACATCTTTCTCCCACAGAGTGGCTGGTGGGTTTGAACCGCCAACCTTTCGATTAGCAGCTGAGTGCTTAACCGCTGTGCCACCAGGGCTCCTTATCTGCATAAAGGTGACAGTTATTTGCATGGAGCTGGTTGTTAATAGATTGTGTTTTCGAAGAGAACAGTGGCAATCGAGATGCTATAGTACTGGATTATGAGAAAAAACTCGCGTTTTTTTTTATATATGCATGTTTAAAACTTAACATACATAAGTACGTTAAAAGCTTCTTTTCGTGAAAGTGAAAATTGTGTCCCATCTGTGTGGTCACATACATGCTCTTTTTCTGCTCTCTGCTAAAGCTTGAGGTTTCCTTTTCTGCACCCCTCCCAACTCTGGGGGCAGTGGAATCTCTCAGCCCTCCTGCCTCCCATCTTCCTCTAGGAGGCAATTCAAAATGAGCTCTAGCATCCAGGAAGAAGGGAGATGCTCGGAGTAACCACGTCTGTGTCCCTCCTGAGGTTTCCTCCCCACTGCCTGCCATACTTTTTGCCTCATTGAATTTGTGCTTATCACTTTTGCTCCTATCCCATCATCTCTCCCTAAACCTAATATGCTACCATATTCTGATTCATAGTTTAGCCTCATTTCTTGTCCCGTCCCGGCACTTATGATGAACTGTTTGTCTTCTGATTGCTGGGTTTTAATTGTTTTTTAATATATATTCTGAATAGAAATGCTTTTTCAGATATATGATTTACAAATATTTTCTCCCAGTCTGTGGCTTATATTTTCATCCTCTTAACAGTGTTTTTCACAGAAGGGAAGTTTTTAATTTTGGTGAAGTATAGTTATTCAATTTTTTTTTTTAGATCATATTTTTGGTGTCATATCTAAACACATACCACCAAACCCAGGGTCAAAGAAATTTTCCTGTGTTTTCTTTTAAAAGATATACAATTTTACATTTTTCATTGAAGTATAGTATCTATTTTGTGTTAAATTTTTGTATAAGGTGTGAGTGTGTGTCAAATTTTAACTCTCTTTGCATAGGGATATCAAATATTTCCAGCAACGTTTTTTGAAAAGACTATTCATTGAGTTGATGTTGCCTCTTTGCCAAAAACAGTGAACTATTTTGTGGGTCTGTTTCTATTCTGTTCTATTGATCTATGTGTCCGTTCTCTTGCCAATATCACATTGTCTTGATTACTATGGCTTTATAAGTCTTTGAATTGAGTAATGTTGAGTTTTTTTGTTAGAATTGTTTTGGCTATTCTAGTTCTTTTGCCTTTCCATGTAAATTTTAGAATCAGCTTGCCAATGTCTTGATTGGAATTACATTTAATTCAGAGATCAAATTGGGAAGAATTGACATCTTAACAATAGTGAGTCTTTTATTCTCCAAACATAGTATATCTTTCCATTTATTCATATCTTCCTTGATTTCTCTCATCAGTGTATTTTTTTTTCATTTATAGCATGCAGATATCACACATATTTTGTTAGATGTATACCCAAATACTTCTTTTTGATGTTATTTTAAATAATATTTGTTACAGATTAAATCGTGTCCCCCAAAAATGTGAATCGACTTGTCTAGGCCATGATTCCCAGTATTGTGTGGTTGTCCACCATTTTGTGATCTGATCTGATTTTCCTATTATGTTTTAAATCCTAATCTCTGCCTGTGGTTAATGAGGCAAGATTAGGTTATGTTAAAGAGGACTGGGGGGAATGCAACACCCTTACTCAGGTCACAGCCCTGATCAGATAAGGAGAGTTTCCATAGGGTGTGGCCTGCATCACTTTTTATTTTACAAGAGATACAAGGAGAGAGAAGCAAGCTGAGAGAAGGGACCTCATTCCACCAAGAAAGAAGCACCTGGAGCAGAGCTACTTCTTTGGACCTGAGGTCCCTGCACTGAGATGCCCCTAGGCTAGGGAAGACTGGTGACAAGGACCTTCTCCTGGAACCAACACAGAGAGAAAGCGTTCCCCAGGAGCTGGCACCCTGAATTCGGACTTCTAGCCTCCTAGACTGTGAAGGTATGAATTTCTCTTTGTTAAAGCCATCCACTTGTGGTATATCTGTTATAGCAGCACGAGCTAAGTAAGACAGTATTGTTTTATTCATTTCAAATTAAAATTTTTCATTGCTAATATATAGGAATATGATTGATTTGTGTATATTATATGGTATCCTGTGTCTTTGGTAAACTCACTTATTAGTTTTAGGACCTTTATTGCAGTTTTTTTGGGGGGAGGGGGTAGAGAGGGTTTCTACACAGACAGTTATATCGTCTGTAAATAGAAACAATATTATTTCTTCCTCTCCAATTTTTAGACATTTTATTTCTTTCTCTTGCCATATTACACTGACTAGGATTTCCAGTAAGATGTTGGACAGGAATGATGAGAGTGGGCATCTTTAACTTCTTCCCAATCTTAGGGGAAAATAATTCAGTCTTTCATCATTCAGTAGGATGTTACGTGCAACTTTATTAAAGGTGATCTTTAGTAGATTAAGAAATTCACTTCTATACTACTCTGTATCATGGGTGGATGTTGAATTTTATTGAATTCTTTTCTGTATCTGTTGGGATCATCCTATGTTTTTTTCCCATTTAGTCTATTAATATGTCGAATTACCTGGATTGATTTTCAAATGCTGAGGTAGCCTCGCATCCTGGAACAAACTGTAATTGGGTATATGATGTATTTTCTCACACCCGATTGCTAGATTCTATTTGCTGTTTTTCACTTTTTCCATCTGCTTTATTTCTTTATTCCTACTTTTCTGTCTCCTCTTTTGTTACTTGAATATTTTCTGTGAATCTATTTAATCTCCTCTATTGACTAATTCTACTTCTTTTAAAAAATTAATATTTGCCTTAGGGTTTAGAATATACAGTAGAGCTTACCCTTCAATAATTGTATACCCATTTTTATTTAGTGTAAGAACTTTACAACAATGTATTTCCAATTTCTCCCTCTCATCCTTTGTGCTATTTTATTATCCCTTCTACTATTACATAGGTTATAAATACACAATACATTACTGTTTTTTCTTCTGACTTTTGATGTTGTTGCATGCTGTTGAGTTGATTCCAACTCGTAGGGATCAGCAAACTTTTTCAGTAAATGGCCGGATAGTAAATGTTTTAGGCTTTGCAAATTGTATGGCTCTGTTGTAACTACTAAATTCTGCTGTTGTCCTGTGAAAGAAGCCATGAATTATATGTAAATGAATGGGTTGGCTGTTTTCCAATAAAACTTAATTTACAAAAACATGTGGTGGGCCAGATTGGACCAACAGGCCATAGTTTGCCCACCATTGCTTTAGACAGTCAGTAATTTTTTAGGGAAAGTAAAAATAAGAAAATAATGGATTTAATTTTATCTGCATTTATTCTGTTTCCAGTGCTCTTCATTTCTTTAGTCTGGTATCATATTCTTTATGACTGAAGAACTTCCTTTAACATTTTTTTGTAGTGTAGGTCAGCTGACAATAAATTCCCTCGGTATTTTTTTGTTTTCCCCTGAGAAAGGAGAACTGGGTACAGAATTTGGAGTTGACAGCTTTTGATCTTTCTACAGTTGAAAAGCGTCACTCCATTGTCTTCTGTCTTGCATGGTTTTTTATGAGGAGTTTGTTGTAATATTTATGGTGATTTTTATCGGTGTTCCTCCGTATGCAGTATTTCTTCTTTCGCTGGCTGACTTTAAGATTTTCTCTGTATTTTTTAAAGCAGTTTAATATGATATATCTAGGTGTGGGGTTTTTTTTTTAGTATTTACCCTACTTGGTGTAGTCTGAATTTATTAATCTGTGGTTTGTTCTCTGTCATTAATTTTTGAAAATTCTTGGCCATTATTTCTTCAAATATTTCTTCTGCTTCATTCTTTTCTTCCTGGGATTCCATTTATGCATATTTAGAACATTTGATGTAATCCACAGCTCTTGCAAGTTCTCTTCTGCCCACCCCAGTCTCCATTCTTTTTTCTCTTTGATTTACAATTTTGGTAATATTTATTGACCTATCTGCAAGTTTACTGACTGTTTCATGCCCATGTCAAGTCTACTGATGAAACTTTCAAGGACATTTTCCATCTCTGTTACGGTGTTTTTGGCGCGAGTGTGTCATGCCTGTTAAAGTGTTTGTGGTTTTAATGTCTAGCATTTCCATTTAATTCTTATATTTTCAATGTGCTGTAATTCCCATCTCATCTTGCATGTTGCTCAGTTTTTCTTTTAGAGCCTTTAACATATTAATTATAGTTATATAACCACTCCTCTCTTATTGACATGGTTAGATTCCAAAGACCAAGTCGGTGTGGGAAAATCAGCGTTGTGTGAAAATGGAGAAAATTTTTTGTTTGTTTTCAGACCATCCATTTGTCCAATTTTTTTATTTAGAAAATATGATCATTGAAATAATAACAGCTAAGATTTACTGAAGTGCTCATCACTGTGACGAGAGTGGAGGTATGCGTTTCTCCTCTGCGGAGAAGGAGGCTCAGAGGAGACAAAGCTGGATAAAGCCGGGCTGTATGACTGGAGGGCCCAGGGCTTAACCACTTCACCTTCCTTCTGTGCTGGGTCAGAGCTTCCCTGGAGGAGTGCCTCCAGGGCTCCACTCCCACCCCTGTAAGCCCTGCTGTTCAGGATCCCAAAGCCAGCTCTGCCCTCTGGGCCTGGTGAGTCACGGAGGCTCCAGGCTTCCTGGAGGGCCCTGGGAGCCTGGCCACCCAGCCCCACTGAGGCAGAGGCTTCAGACCCAGTTCAGCTCACTTTGAGATGTGTTTAAACTCGCATGCATTTCTTCCAAACACCCTCTCAGATGCCTTTTTCTTTCCCCTCTTCCCACCCACAGCAATTTTGAGCGGCAGGGCCTCAGGCCACAGAGGAGCTGGGAACCCAGAACAGGCGCCTGCTGGCTCGGTTCTGTGGCCCTGGAGGAGGCTGCGCCTACCACGCAGCTGGACATAGCACCCCTGCTGGCAGGAGGGCAGACTACCCCGCTCCTCAAGGCTGCCTACAGACCCTCCTCCAGGGAGGGGCTGCTCCGCAGCCGTTTGCGGCGTGCGCATCACTTCATTAATGCAGTAATATTCGCACGGTGGTGGTTTTACTGTTGTCGTAAATGTGAAATGTTGGATAACGAGATAGTCTGTCAGTGAGGAGTGGGTGTACAGTCACAGTTATTTTAAATTCCCTGATGGATAGTTCCACCAACTAGTTCATGTCCCGATCTCCCATGACAATTTTATATTTTCACGCCGTTGCTATTTGGCTTCGGACTCTGTCACTCTCAGAAAAGCATCGTGTTTTGATATTTGGTTCCCTCGCTCCCTTTATACCTGGAAATGGGCCCATCTTTCCTTCTGCTACACCTATAGTGTGAGGTTGGCGTTAATCGAGGAGCTGGGCTGGGCTTGTGGTTTACCATTTCTGTAGCTACCCTTGGGAGCCCTGTTGGTGCAGTGGTTAAGAGCTCAGCTACTAGCCGAAAGGTCAGCAGGTAGAATCCACCAGCCACTCCTTGGAAACCCCACGGAGCTGTCCTATAGGGTGGCTGTGTGTCGGAATCCACTCGACGGCAACCAGGTTAGTTTTGGTTTTAGCTACCTGAAGCCTACCATAGGCTTCAAATTTCCTGTAGAGATTGACTATAGCTGTGTGTTTGGCGGTGGGTACGATTCTGAGTTTTAGGTCTTCCCTTTCTACTGGGATTCAGGGAGGGTCTCTTTGCAGCTCTTGTTCCTCTCCTGTTTCTCTCCCAGTATTATTCTTAATATTCTGCGATTAGTGTTCTGTGGTTGCTTGTTATTGGTGGAGGTGGTGGGTGGGGTGGTTTCTACTGTTCTAACTGAAGCTCCTTGCTCGGCAGGCACCATTTCCTTGGGTCTTGGGGTGTGGATTTCTCAGTTCGCCTGCCCATCTCCAAGTGGCAGTTGTGGATTTAGAGCGTAATCCTACCGCTTTTCAAGAGTAGAATTTTTTTACCCCTCTATTCTCTTCCCCCATGGAGCCCCGGTGGCACAGTGGTTAAAGTGCTTGGCTGCTAACCAAAAGGTCAGTGGTCTGAACCCACCAACAGCTCTGTGGGAGAAAGATGAGGCAGTCTGTTTCTGAAAAGATTTTAGCCTTGGAAACCCCATGGGGCAGTTCTACTCTGTCCTATAGGGTTGCTATGAGTTAGAATCGACTGGACGCAGTGAGTTTGGTTTGGTGGGTTGGTTCCCTTCCCTCAGCTGCAGTGAGTGTCCACTAATGCACTGATGTTGGCAGTGTTGCCCTCTCCCCAGCCCTCATCCCAACAGTGGCTTTCGTTCCATGATGGAGAGAGAGGAGAAAGATCTAAGCCAGGTTTCTTGATGCTCCCCAGTTACTGCTATTTCCTTTCCCCCAGGTCTGCACCACAAGGGACACCTCTTGGGATCTTTGTACTCATTTTTATAAGCATTTGGTGGGGTTAGTGGAGAAAAACCTGCAAAAGCATAAGGATTCTCCCAATGTCTGCAGCCCCGGTTGTGTCTGGTGTGTCTGAGTGAACATGAGATGATATAGCTCATCTTTTCCCTACAAGCACTCTTTCTCCTTGAATGGTAGGCCGTTGTTTTCTCTGCGACTTCAGCTTTCTAATGGGTTAGAACTAAGTTGTGAGTTTGAAGTTAAGATGGGAACCAAATGCTCATTCCAACTCTCTATATTCTGGAGCAGAATCCAGACATTTCCAGAATCCTCATTTAACAAGTTCCCCCAGGTGAGTCTGATACACATTAAAGTTGGTGATGTCTCTAGCCCAGTGGTTCTAAACTTCTGGCTCAATGTTAGATGGATAATTTCGCAGTTCAGGGAGGTGGGACTCAGGCTTCAGAATTTTTTAAAGCTCCCTGTTGATTCCAGTGCATAGCCAAGGCAGAGAACCAGTGATCTAATCCTTTGGAAACCTGTTGCTTATAATCAGCCAGCCAGTGTTTGTATTGTTAACCATGACGTCCTCTTCAAAGGGTCTCTTCTGAACCGATGGTAGCTAATTTGTTATCCATCCATGAAAGTAGAAACACCAACAGCCTCCCTGTCACTTTTCCCAACAATGTGCCTCAAAGATGACTCCAACGAGATGAAAAATGGTTTTGATTTCTCTGTTTGGCTCTTGATGCTTATTTAAGCTTGCCAAAAGGACTGTGAATTGTACCTGGTATTAATTACTGTGTTTTCTAGAAACAGAAATAAAATCCATCTCATGGTTCTTCTCAAATTAGAGATATATAGATAGATAGATACTATATAGATATAGATATTTAAAATCTTGACTTCCAAATCTGCCGATCTCCCATGACAATTTTATATTTTCATGCAGTTGTGATTTTTGGCATTGAACTCTGTCCCTATCAGAAAAGCACTGTGTTTTGGCATTTGCTTCTCTCATTCTTTTCTTACGAGCCAACGGCTTTAATTTCATTATTGCCCCCAGACAGAGTTAGGTCACTGGAACTGCTTGAACTAACTCTTGTTTCTGAAAGAAATGTATTGCGTTAAGCATAGTCATGTTTCAGACAATGACACTCCAGTATTTACTCTTTTTTTCTGCTCCAATGTACAATCTGTTTTAAGTGTCTGGACATTCCAAATGCCAATTAGCAGTTGTTTTCTAACCTTCTCTTGTTTTGCTTCTCTGTGCAGATCTGATCAGGAACAAGGCCATGTCATGTTCCCTCCAGATCTTTCTCATAGTCTTGCACGCTCTCATGGAATATGTTAAGCCTTGTGTATGTGCTAGAGCAATGCGTCTCAAACTTAAGAGAATCCAGTTCACCGGAGGATCTTTAAAATGGCAGACCTGATTCAGGAGGTCTAGGGTAGGGCCTGAGATACCGCAGTTCTCACAAACTCCCAGGTGATACCATGCTGCTGGTACCTGCACCACACTTTGTACATCCGAGTCCTAGAGGAGCCAAGTAAAATGTATAAATCCACATTTTACCATTTTCTGCGACTTTTTCCCACTTTCTTAATTTTCAGAAAAACTCTGTCCCACATTATATGATTCAAATTATTTTCATGTACTATTCTTCCCTGATTTTAGTCTAAAGATTTTTCTGGAAGTTCTTCAAGTGCCATGAGGACAGAGCCCTAACCCACCTAGACAGGACCTACAGTAAACACTCCATATTTATCAATTGAATGAATGGATTAACTGTGGTTGTTAGGTGCCATGGAGTCGATTTTCCACTCATAGTGACCCCATGTGAAAAACCATAGGGTTTTCTAGGCTGTAGTCTCTATAGGAGCAGATCTCTAGGTCTTTCTCCTGCGAAGCTACTAAGTGGATTTGAACTGCAAACCTTTCGGTTAGCAGCTGAGCTCTTAACCCTTGTGCTACCAGGGCTCCTGAATTAATTAATTACTGGGATAAAAAGGAGCCCTGGTGGCACAGTAGTTAAGAGCTGTAGTTGCTAACCAAAAGGTTGGCAGTTTGAATCCACCAGCCGCTCCTTGGAGACCCTATGGGGGCAGTTCTACTCTGTCCTATTGGGTCGTTATGAGTCAGAATTGACTTGACAGCCACAGGTTTGGATTGGTTCGGTTCTGTTTTGGGATAGAAAAAGCACCATGAGTTGACAAGTTAGACAAGACCTCAATCCTAAGCAATAAAAGCCCACCGCTTTTCCTAGTTACCTTTGTAGTAGGAAACCATCGCTGCAGGTTGATGTCCTCTGCACAGTTAACAGAACAATTTCCAGTGATGTGAATGTATTATGTGGGATACAAGATAGACGGCTGGTACTCTTTTTTCCTCCTTTTCTCCTTCCTTCTATTTTTCTCCTGACCCAGCCCCTACCCTATCTATCCAAACTGCAAAGTACAGATTTGCTCGCAGGGGCTAGGATCAGTATCTTGCTGCAGATACCTTGCTAGAATGGTCTGCCATTGGTCAGAGGCCATGTACTGCCTTGAAGACCCCACAGAATGCTGAGACAGTGAGCCAGGAACACCAGAGAGCTTCCCCACATCTTGCCAGTGGGAGTCTTACTGTCCTATGTGTTCTTGGATCAGACGTTGATTTCTGATTGTGTGTCAGCTTGGCTGGGCCATGATTCTCAGTGTTTACATGTGATCACTCCCATGATGGAATCTACTCTGAGTAGCCAGTCAGATGAAAGAAAGTTTCCTTGGGGGTGTGGCCTGCATCCCAGTATAAGCAGATGTTCTGGGTTTTGCTTGCTCTGGATCCTGTGGCTGCCTCCTGTTTGTCTGACTTCTGGTTCTTGGGGCTTGAGCTGTCAGCTTATTGCTCGTCTTGGGATTTGTGGATCTTCACAGCCTGTGAGCAAGAGCCCTGCTGTCCGATCTGCCGATCTTGGGTTCGCCAGTCCCTGAAGCTACGTGAATCGAGAGAAGCCTCTATCCTGATCCACAGACTTGGGATGTTCTAGCCTTTACAATCACGTGAGCCATTTCCTTGATATAAATCTCTCTATATACATATTTATATGCTTTACTGGTTTTGCTTCTCTAGAGAACCCAGCCTAAGACACTAACATAGCTATGCAACCCCGATATTGCCTTCTGGATCCCGCAGTCGGTTTAATAACGTTTCACATCCTAACAGTGACGTGTAACAGGACACCATGTTCTGTTTTTGAAGTGTCTGTCTTTATGATTCTTCCCATTGCCGTCCAGTTGATTCTGACTCACAGGGAACCTATAGGACAGAGCAGAACTGCCACATAGGGTTTCCAAGGCTGTAATCTTTATGGAAGCAGACTGCCACATCTTTCTCCCACGAAGCGGATGGTGGGTTTGAACTGCTGACCTTTTGGTTAGCAGCTGAGCGCTTTAACCATTGCACTACCAGGGCTCCTTTTATGATTCTTAGCACCTGAGAAAACCATTTTCATTAACTCTCTTCTCCCTCCAACCACAATATATTGGGATATTCACTAACATAAGAAGAAAGATTATATTATTCTGATCTCCTACTTGATACAACAGACTCACAAAACTGGCCTCCATTCACTGACCCTTAATATTTTCTCTAGTTCCTCCTCCCCTCAAAGCAACCTGTAAATTACTTTATTTTACAACTGTGGACATGAGTCATCGTCTGAAAATATTGTGACCTTCCAATATAACACAATGAAAAGAACACCATACATACTCACCCAATTCAACTACTCATGTGTTCGTTCAACCAACGTTCACTGAATGCGTATAAATATGTCAGGCACTATGGTAAGAGAAGGTGTTCAAACAAGCTGCCAATACTTTGCCTTCTTCTAAGAATGTGTGATCTAATGGGGTACACTAATACCAATAGGATGCGACAAAAGTCTAAATGAGGTGATGATACCGGAGTCGGGGTGGGGAGTGAACAAATGAATTAGCAGTGCTTGGGAGGTTCATACAAGGCCACAGCAGTTGTGTTATCTCATACCTTTTGGGAGGAAGACTATCTTTATTAGGAATGAGTATTAAATTTTAATAGTTTTTACAGGGGCAGAGGATGTTATTTCTTGAGATGACTGCCATATTTTTACACAAATAATGCACACCTGCTACGTTTGTTTGCCAACTGTGCCCTCTGCCCACAAAGTATCTTCAAAAGTGCTGCTATGCCAGTTTTTTTTTACATGTTGCTGTAAAAAAATTAGCATAGCACAATTACAAAAATACCTCGCGGGAGAGGTGGCACGGTTGGCAAACCAACTTAGAACCCAAAAACCAAACCCATTGCCGTCGAGTCGATTTGGACTCATAGAGTAGAACTGCCCCATAGGGTTTCCAAGGAGCACCTGGTGAATTTGAACTGCTGACCTTTTGGTTAGCCGTAGCTCTTAACCACCACGCCAGCAGGGTTTCCAACAAACGTAGAAGGTGTGCATTATTTGTGTAAAAATACGGTACAGTTCTCGTCTTCCAGTCTACTGGTGTGGTGTGTTCCCCTGATGAGCATCTTTATGCTGAATCATTTTTACACTAGGACTAACCCTCTTTGGCCACGGTAGATAAATTAATCTTTTACCTTACTGTAATTCTATTCAATGCTATTTTATTTACGATCAAAATGTCAAAGTCCACAATGGAGTTTCGTCTCGTGTTCTTTTGTTGTTATACACACACACAAGCACACACACACGCATACACGCACATATTTAGTAGACTTTATTTTTTAGAGCAGTTTTAGGTTTACAGAAAAAGGGTACAGAAAGTACGGAGAGTTTCCATGTACTCCCTCTTCCTGCTTCATACGGCTTCTCCTATTGTTAACGCCCTGAATCCCTGTGGTACGTAGGGTACATTTAATGAACCAATATTGGTGCGTTATGAACTAAAGTCCATAGTTAGGTGTTGGTTCACAATTTGTGTTGTACAGTCCTATGGGTTTTAACAAATGCATAATGTCGTGTGCCCACCATTACAGTATCCTACAGGATAGTTTCCCCGCCCTAAAAATGCCCTGTGCTCCACCTACCGCTCCTTCCTCCCTCCTCTGAGCCCCTGGCAACCGCTGATCTTTCACTGTCTCTGTGGTTTTGCCTTTTCCAGAGTGTCCTATAGCTGAAATCATACAGTATGTAGCTTTTTCATTCTGGCTTCTTTAACTCAGTAATATGCATTTAAGGTTCTTCTATATATTTCTGTGGCTTTATAGCTCATTTCTTTTTATTGCAGATAATAATACTCCGTTGCATGGATGTGCCACAGTTTGTTTATCCAGTCACCTATTGAAAGATATTTTGCTTACTTCCAGTGTTTGGCAATTATGAATAAAGCTGTTGTAAACATTCCTGTGCAGGTTTTATATGGACGTAACGTTTTCATCTCATTTGGGTAGATGTCTAGGTGTGCAGTTGCTGGAGTGTACCGTATGCCTATGTTTAACTTCATTGCTGTAATATTTTCATTCGACTTTGATGCCAGGATAATGGTTACTTAGTGGTTTAATTGGATAGCTTTCCATATAAATACACAGGATTCTTATTACCACAAAAAGCATAGGCCTTGTGCCTTTTTGTGCACCAATGCTGATTTGTTATTTTCTTTGCATTTGTACCATGTTCTATCTATATCCTACATGCAAATGTGTGGTGAGCTTATCTGGCTTTGATAGAATGATATCAGTGGAAGGGATATCATCTGCTGCTGTTTTGTTATTGTTATTATTATCACAGTTACCTTTTACACTACAGGGGCCAAGTACTACATATGCACCATTTTGATTCTATAGCATTTTCCAAGGACCACTTTACAGTAAATGCGAGAAAGAATCTGACAGTGACAAAACAGACAGACTAAACTTCCTGAAATCAACACTGTATGAACTTTTCCTGCATCAGTTTAGAAACTCTGACTATTGAAGTGCTGAACTTAGGAGGACATGATCCCTTGAGGTTAAGGTTTGGGAGAGGATCACCTACTAGGAGTTCTGGCCTGGGCTTTTTCTTCCGCTTGTCACATTACTCAATACTTTATGTAAATATGTAAAGACAGCACCTTACGTTTAGTTTGCCAAATGCATTCACAAAAATAACCTCTTTGGGGTCTTGCTACATAACACCCTGTGAATTAGGCCATCCCCAGTTCCTGAATCGCACAGATTGGTGATCAGGTTCAGAGAGGTAATGTGGTTCGGCATAACTACCTTTATGGGGAGCCTGCTGGTGGTCTGCTGTGATACAGGGTGCCATCACCTTGCTGAGGCCAAATAGTTAATAATTGGCCCAGCAGCCACTCAGAACAGCAAGAGAATGGCTACCACCTGCTCTCCCCAGGCCCTCACCTTCTCTGAGCATGGTACATGGAGGCTCTGCTGGTCTGAGAATTGGGATTTGAGATTTCTGCTGGTTGGCTAATGATGCCCTCAGGCTGGGGGCAGACGTCCCATTTGTCTCATATCCTATAACTCTCACTTGGGGGCCACTCAGTGGACGCTGTAGGAAAGAATCAACCACATCCTACTCTTAAATTATTATTTTCAGAGGAGCTGGCACTGGCTATCGGGAGCATTGTTTCCGAAGGAGACACCCATATCTTGCCAACACAGGGTTTTCTCTTGGGCAATTGTAATTCAGCTCTTACAAAAAAAAGAAAAAGAAACAAAAGAAGACATAGGATAAAGAAGATTCTCAGGTTATTTTGCTCAGATTTTGTTATAAGATATCCTAAGAGTTGCCTCAGACATAGATTATTGCTTTTGGTATGGAAAACATACAAAAATATGATAGAATCTTGAGTTGGAAGGGACCTTAGGAGGTCATCATCTTTTCCTCTGTCTGAAGATACGGTATCACTTAAATTACCCCAGGTGAAGGGGAATGTATCCTTCTTATGAAAAAGATCTCTTCATATCCCATTTCAATTTTAAGCATCTCACTGACAAAAGAATATTCTTTATAGTTAACCTCAAACAGTCATTCTCTTTAAGAGAACATTTACAGAGTGCCCGCCATGTCAAAGCCCTGGATTGGGCACTGCGGATCAGAAGTGAATAAAACCAATGATTTTCCTCATGACTCATAGTCCAGTGGGAGAGGCAAGCACATCCACAGTTTATATCCAGCTCATCTTACTCTAACCTCCATGGACATGGGAAATGCCTCGTAGGTACCTTCCTATTAAGAGTATTTCCAAAATTTGAAGACCACAAGTCACCTCCCGGCCATCTCTTCCTCAGATTACGTTACCCCATTTCTTTCTTGTTTTCTTTCAGGCATTACCTCCTAACTCTTCTCTATCTTTTTGAATCCTCCTATGATAGCCCAAACATTTTCCATGTACCCCTTTTGCTAGGTGCCTTGTAAATAAACATCGTGTTCTAGAAAAGCTTCATCAATTTTAAAAACAATGGAATAAACAAGTGTTACAGAGTTATTAAAATGGGATTCTATCGGGACCCTTTCCACTGCCCAGAACATTTCTTGAGTACACCAAATTGGGTAATTTTACCTTCAATTCCACAGGTCACCTCATCTGCAGACAAAAGCAGACATTAGGATTATGGAGTAATTAATCCTTTGGGAAAATATCTTCAGCTGAGAGATGTAGTCATAGACCTCCAACTTAAAGACCTTAAGGAAATGCAACTTGCATTTGTCATTTTCAGAGTTAATATCACTCTATATTAGTCTGTTATATAATGTAACGGATTAAAAACCGCTTAGCTGGGACCAGAGCTGCCTCTTTGGGAACACAACCATTTATCTACATCTTTAGCACCATATCATTGCTCCATTGATAACTATTCCCCTAATCAATTTATCAGTTTACCTACAAAGTTCCCAAATGCACACCTGTGAGGTAGATAGAGCAGGCACCACTATATAGATCAGGAAACTGAGGTTCAGAAAGATAATTTTCCCAATGAAGCTAAATTCAAACTCACGTCTTTGGATTCCCAGTACATTACCCATTGTAGAGTCAATATGAGCATAAGAATTCCAAGTCTAAAATAAAGTCAGGAATACTGTATGACATCCTGTGGGTAAAATGAGGCCTAAACCAACGGAAGCAGACAAATGTGCAATATATCATCGCTGGGACTTCTGAAAGTGGTACTTATGTTTCTCCATTACTTGCCTTGGCTAATCTGATAGTTCTAAATATTGGAAGGAAATCCAGAGGAGTGATATTGATGTAAAGATTAAGTTAAATGCCATTATAATATGCAGCCTATAGCTGCACTGTTTAATCTATCATTGTTATCTGTTAAATTGCTCGATGACTGAAAGCAGTTGCATTACCAATCTATAAAGCTGGAGTTGCTCAGTGGGTGATAATTGACCACATTTGTATTGCTATTCATGGGTTTTTAAAAAGAAAGTACAAGTGGGTTGTGTCCAAGTACAGTATTTGATTGTGTTAATAAATGTGATAATCAAGTTTGGATGTACAACAAAATATTTCCCACAAATAACATGATAGCTCAACCCACTGGGTGCCTGTAACCTTATAAAACCCCAGGCCATTGTCCCCAAATTACTGCATTTACTGTATAAGGAGTATTTCAGCTGTACCCAGCGGAATTATTTTTCTCTAGAAAAGAAAGTTTTAAATGAAGACTCACATAAGAGAAAACATTTTTTTGCTTCCTTTACTCCTTCATTCCCTTCAAAATGAGCACCCTTGGAATTTAAGCACAATTAAGGGGATGGCAGAAACTACCTCAAACTCACAGAGAAGACCCCTTCTAGACTAGGGCTATGGTGATTGGCTACTGCTGGTGTGTTTAGCTCCCCAGCAGTGCATCCACGGAGTCCACATTCCTGACAGGTGAGACCATTCCCCTGGCAGGATGTGGCACTGCTTTCCTGTTTCCAACCAACACCAGGAACACTTGCTTAGCTCGTAGTACCTTGGTACCACGGGGCTCAAACAAACTGCTTCCCAGACAAGAGGGGCTGAAATTTGTGATTTGCCTTATGGTAAAAGACCCCAGCCATGAGAGGTGGCCAGACATGGATTTAAATCTCGCCTCTACCACTTCTTAGAAGTTCATTCTTGGACAAGTCCTTCAGTCTCCCTCCTCCTCATGCCTTCATCCGTGGACGGAAGCTAATACTATCGCCCTTGTGAGTTTATTGTGAGAGTTCAAGAACGTTCCTGGAACGCAATCTACTCTGAAAGCAACATCACCAATACTGATAATAATTATTACAGATATTTTTGTGAAATTTCCCTTCCTTAGCTTGTGAATCTCGGAAATCCAGTTTTCGAAGCAGAGTTAGGCTCAAGCGTGGAATTAGAGCAGCTTGTGTGGGAAGAGCTAGGTTCAGTTCTTTGCCCTTGACTCCTTGGGGGGGTTTGAGTCACCCCACTGTGTGTGGGCATTGCTCCCTGCCGGATCCCAGCCTTGGGACTTGGGGAAGGCGGCTCTGAATAGGAGATTTTATATTTTCTTTGGCAGTTTGTTGTATCTCTTGTGTGTCAATCCATTAGGGTGGTCATTACCCAGGGCCTTTGTCATGAAACACGAGTGTTTGGGGAGATGCCACCTATGGTCTGTCTTCAAATGCAGCAGACATTCATTCCTTCTCTTGGGTAAACCACTGGCATTCCTGGGAGCCTCAATAACTCTGCTCGGAGGTTCCTGGTTGCCCTGCAGCTGATGTCGTCTCGTGGGAAGATTTCACGAGGATTTTTAGGGGGTTAAGGGCGCTAAATTCATGGCAGCAGTCACCATCCTGCCCCTTTACTCTGTCTCCTTGGGTGGCAGTAGAGCTGCACTGAAATCCTTCTGAAGTTCGGGTTGGCTTAAAACACTTGTGGGCACGGCTCTTTCTTTTCTGTTTGCAGAATTGTCTGAGAGAGTAAATGGTAAATAAGTGGTAAAATACTTTAAAGCTTCCAGCTTGAGAGATTCCCTGTGATGCGGGGAGCACAGAACACGGGGCCTTTTTGGCAATTGATCTTCTGTCTCTATTTCTATGACTCCCATCACCATGGTATCTAAGTTTCCTGGCAGGCACAAGGCTAAAAACAGAACCCCGGGGGTGGGGGGAGTGTGCCCTTCTTGACTTCAGATCATCTGGAGTCATGTTCTTTAGGGAATAAACTAAGAGCAAAGTGAACAGAAAATTGGCTTCCTCCTTTCCCCTGGGCACCCCTAAGAAGGCAACAGCTTTCAGAGCTGAAGGGGTAGGAAAGTTTGTGCACTCTTTAGCTTAGCTTTCCAAAAGGTGAGTGCAAATCGAGGCTATTGCAACTACTGCCCACGTGTTATTGAGGGCCTGCTTAGAACTTGGGTGTCTGGGATTCTTGTTCATTCCACATACATTTGAGTCTGCTAAGAGCCAGACATGGCGCTAGGCTCTGGGGACACAAAGATGAATAACACAAGGTGCCTATACCCGAGGAGAAACAGTCTAGTGCTGAATATAGACTCCTGAGCAGCTATTGCTAAGACAAGATAAAATGTGCTAAGTGTGTCAGTAGACATCCCACAAACGCTTTATGGAGACAGTGGCATTAGCTGAGCTGGGCCTTAGAAGCAAGATACGACATGCATTGACAAGTGGAAATGCAAAGGATGTTCTGAGTGGAAGGAAGAAGCAATCTGAACATGGCACAGAGATGGGGAGCCGCGGGTGGTATAGAATAAGAACATGCAGCCTTATGTGACTGGGAAATGGAGGACTTGGTAGACAGGGCTTTGTTGCTTAGTTCAGTGCTATTCTGAATGTTCAGTCAGTATTTAATATGCTCATGCTGCCCCCACCTCTCCATTCTGCTCCTGCCAAGATCCACTTGGGAGGAGTTCAGTCTAATTTTTTACTAGCTGTTGGAGGAAGATAAGATGGACTGGTTTGCCTAATGTAAAGAGTGGATACTCCAGTAATCTTTCGTATTTTAATAGAAGGGTTTATTAACTGAAAGGACAGAACATCTGGAGATCAAATTCCATCCAGATTTTGGGGATTAGAACTCTTTTGGTTTTCATGTTGTCATGTGGCGATTGATTGCTCTTCCTCTCTGTGAGGTCATTTCGGGTTAATAACATGGAAGGTCTGACCGTTTGGTCAAAATTTTTTAAAAAGGGGTTTTATTGAGTCCGATTATAGCAACCATCTTAATAGACTTCTAGTTAAAACTTCATCCGTCTAGTCAACTAGGTGAAGTTAATTGACCATTAATCACAGTGGCCCAAAACCAGATGGGCAATGAATCAACTGGCCACGTAGAAGGAATTTTCATAGGTCTTTCATGAATATTTCTTAATAATGTTTCCTTTTAAGACATCTCTTATGGAAAAAAAAAAAAAAAAACAACCCAGTATTTAGAATGTATTGTTACAGTCCTTTGGGGAAAATGGTCATATTTAATGGTGATCCCCTACTGCTTGGAGTAGAGTCAACCACACGGGACAGAGTAACTGGAATTGTTTGAGGAAATCCGGGGATATTGTCAATGAAAGCACAAGGCAGCTCCAGGGAGGTTCCAGTAAATAATGACAGAGCTAGAATGCCTTTATTTCTTCCTTAAATGTCTGATCTTTGGTCAGTTTAGATATGTCGCATGTGATAGCTTTTCATAATGCCTTGGCTATTTTTCTGCTTTTTATTCTGGCTCTGTTAAAGGGCTCGCCTATGATCACTTTCAGCTACATTGCTTGGAAAACCCTTATAATTAGATTTAAATCATAAAATATGCTAATACATGCAGATAGTAGCAGGATAAAGATTTCAAAGGCAACTTAATGTATTCTTCTCCTTGGCAGAAACAATAAAGAGCTGTGTAGATAATAGGTTATATGCCGTTATAAGATCCAGGAAGGTTAAATACGGGGGGCCCAAGAATTCACCAGGGACTGTGCTTGAGAGTCTTAACGGCTAGGATCACTATTAAATTTAACAAATAATTATCTTCCAAGTGGTAAGAATGATTTCTGCATTTGTTGTATGCCATGTGCATGAGCCCATTTTGCACTCCTGTGTCTTTCATCTCTGCATGTTTGTCAACTTCCTACTCTCTTGAGAACTCATCATCACCTGTTAGGGGGCATCGTAGGGATTATCAGCATGGCCCCTGCTCTCAGAGAGCTACCGGCATGGATGAACCAGACAATAGATGTACGAATGCCACTCTTTAGGTTAGAAAGCATCCCTGTATACCCTGACCAAATGGATAGGGATGGAGGGCAATATGAGGGTGTGTGGTGAGATGGGACGAAACGTAAACCACCACAAGCCAGATAATTTACATACAAGCCAGTGGACATCAGTCATGGTGGGAAACCAAATGACGAAACATAGCCCCAGCCAACAACAATCCTGTTGAGATAGCCTGAGCAAGGAAAATAGTCTCCGTGGTTAGGAGACTGAGCTAGTGCCTCTAGAGACAATATAATTAGGTGGGCTCCCCTGGAAAGGTTTTCTAGAGGAAGTAGATGAACAGCATAGTTTGGAAGGAGGGTCATCATGCTATCTGTTGCATATGAAAGACTGAGAAGGACCTAGAACCTTCTTGAGAAGGAAGGTTAGGCTTGCTGAGCTAAAGCTGAGATCATAAATGCTTTTTTTGTCTGACCATGACATTTTATCAGAAAGAGCTCATGGAAGTAAAAAGCAAGGACACTCGACTAACATAGAGATGGAGCAGAGAGAGTGACGTAGGTTGGAACATCTAAGATCTCCTCAATTCAATGAAAGTTCACGACGGGTGGATATTGATTGTCATATGAAGCATGCGTAACTCCTTTTGTCTTTAATTTAGCTTTCCTCATGAAGTAATGTAATCTGGGGTTACCCATCCTGAAGATGGTGGCCTGAGAGAACAAGGGTGGGGAAGAAGCTAAGTCAGCTTTCTAGCTCTGTGACTGAATGTATATTTCTGGGCCAGTTTGTTCACTAATGTGAATATGGGGTGAGTGTCATCAACAGATCTAACACATATTAGGTACAGCTGGATGTTCATGAAGTTCAAGCCAGCAACTCAAACGTTTTACACAAAAATAAAGCCTACCTCCTCTGACCACCCTATAAAAAATATTAGCCCATCTCCCCTGCATCCCATCCCTCTTAAATTCCTTGACTTATAATGCATTGTATAATATTCTTGCTCATTCTGTTTTTTTGTTCCCCATTCTTCCCCCCACCTCACAACTAGAATGCAAGGTTCACAAGAGATGGATTCTTGGCCTGTTTTACACACTAATGGAACCTAGATTCCTAGAACAGGGCCTGCCACATAGTAGGAGCTCAATAAATATTTATGAATATTAAATAAATGAATAGGGAGCAGGTTGGATTCAGTTGCAGACATAGCGTGTCCAAGGAGGAAATGTTGAAGACCGTTACAGAGTCACACAAAAGAGTGTGCGTTCTGGTCATGTCAAATTGCATCTCAAAACTAATGGAACAAATACTGGTTGTTTTATTTCCTATTTATTAGATAATCATTTACCAATGCATAGCTCTGCTTTAGGAGCAGCTAAGCACTTTAACGTATATACATATTTAATATATTTTAATAAAATATACCATGGACTTCCAGAAGAATGAACAAATCTGTCTTGGAAGAAGTACAGCCAGAATGCTCCTTGGAAGCAGAGATGGTGAGACTTTGTCTCACATACTTTGGACATGTTATCAGGAGGGACCAGTCCCTGGAGAAGGACATCATACTTGGTAAAGTAGAGGGTCATTGAAAAAGAGGAAGACCCTCAATGAGATGGATTGACACAGTGGCTGCAGCAATGGGCTCAAGCATAACAACCATTGTGAGGATGGCACAGGACTGGGCAGTGTTTCCTTCTGTTGTACACAGGGTTGCTATGAGCCAGAAAGACGGCAACTAACATCAACAACAGGAAAGTACTTTAATAAGAACCGTTAACTGGCCACTAGAATTACCTAATGCATCAACATTTTAAATCAGTAAATAATGTCTTAGGACAACAAGTCAAGCCCTCTAGGGTTTCCCATTGAAAGCCCTTATTGTTGGCTTGTGTTCAGATCAGGTTGCCTGACATCCTGTTGAAGGAAAAACTTCAGAAGGTCACTTGTACTAGTATAGGGAGAGGAGATCTCAGTCTTTTTTTTTTTTTTTTCTTCTGTGCTTTAAATAAAGAACTGACAATACTATTTTTTATGTATTTATGTTCTAATTTTTTTCTGAATACATTTTTGCCTTCTATTCCTGTAATAGGAAACCCTGGCGGTGTAGTGGTTAAGAGCTACAGCTGCTGACCAAAAGGTCAGCAGTTTGAATCCACCAGGTGCTCTTCGGGAACCCTATGGGGCAGTTCTACTCTGTCCTACAGGGTCACTATGAGTCGGAATTGACTCGACGGCAACGGGTTTGGTTTTTGGTTATTTCTGTAATGAAAATGATGAGATTTTACCATGCCTTGCACTTAGCAAATATGCAATAATTACTGGATAAATGTATGCTTACTGAGGGCAAATATAATCTCTTATATGTTCCTCAGGATACCTAATGTATGGATGAGTGAATGAGTGAGTTATTGAAAGGGTGTGTGAGTAAATAAATTTCTTCTGGAATACAAATAACTGTATTCTGGAATTTAAAACGATTACCTGTATAATCTGTAAGACTCAGTCTTTCACTTTAGTTTGTTGTACATTTTTCCTTTTTGCCTTTTGACTGATGCATAGTCCACTAAATTACTTTTTATCATATTATAAGACTGAAAAAAGTTTCTTTTTCATGCATTGCTGTGATTGTTTTGAAATGCAATTCTGTCTCTCTGTTGAGATTTTGTTATCTATTGTGAATAGCATCTGTGGAACTACTGTTGCCCGACTCATTTTGTAATTGTTGTTAGGTGCCGTTGAGTTGGTTCTGACTCATAGCGACCCTACGTACAACAGAACAAAACACTGCCGGGTCCTGTGCCATCCTCACAATCATTGCTATGCTTAGCTCATTGTTTCAGGCTCTGTGTCAATCCATCTCATTGAGGGTCTTCCCCTTTTTCACTGACCCTCTACTCTACCAAGCATGATGTCCTTCTCCAGGGACTGGTCCCTCTTGATAACATGTCCAAAGCACATGAGACGAAGTCTCTCCATCCTCACTTCTAAGGAACATTCTGGCTGTACTTCTTCCAAGCAGATGTGTTCATTCTTCTGGCAGCCCATGATATATTCAGTATTCTTCACCAACACTATAACTCAAAGACATCAATTTCTTCTTCGATCTTCCTTATTCATTGTCCAGCTTTTGCATGCATATGAGGTGATTGAAAAAACTATGGCTTGGTTCAGGCAAACCTTAGTTCTCAAAGTGACATATTTGCTTTTTAACATTTTAAAGAGGTCTTTCGCAGCAGATTTGTCCAATGCAATGAGTCTTTTGATTTCTTGACTGCTGCTTCCATGGGCATTGACTGTGGATCCAAGTAAAATGAAATCCTTGACACCTTCAATCCTTTTTCCATTTATTATGATGTTGCTTATTGGTCCAGTGGTGAGGATTTTTGTTTTCTTTATGTTGAGATATAATGCATACTGAAGACTGTAGTCTTTGACCTTCATCAGTAAATGGAAGAGAAAGAATCAAATATTTGATAGCAAGAAAGCCAGGTGATGATAGCGACATCAAACACACAGCTTTCTGCTAGTGCTTACATCAAACTAAACAATAATAGTAAATTAGATACACAGCGATGACTGTCTTTGATGACCTCATTAACGTTATGTATTTTTTAATAACTTTGCCTCGTGCAACACACACCCCGCACCCCACACAAGTTCTAGAGAAAGCTGTCTTCCAACTTCTGCAGGCATCCGGAATCTGACTTAAATGTCGCTTTCCTCTGGAACAACTGTCTCCTGAGATTCACTCCTACACAATCAGGCTTCTCCAAACCCAGTTGCACTTGTCTCCATTTTGAGGAAATATCTGAATTTCTCCCCAACCGTTTGGCATCTCTCCTTTTAAATGATGTTATTGAACATTGAGGCTCTACTTAATCTGAAAGTTTCATGGTTCATACAAAGTTTGATGCCTTGTTCAACAGGGATGTAGATTTAGAATACTGTTTAGCTTTACGCTTCCCTCGTCTTTGACATTGTTCGGTAAGTGCTGTCTCATTAAGAGCAACGTTTCTTCTGTCATGGGTATTCTGCAAGAGTTGTTCCATCTCCAAATATGTTTTTTTTCCATATCCACATGTCAATCAGCAACTTGTCTTAAGCTAGAAAATGATAGTCAGGAGAATTGAAATTGCTAACAGTTTTAACACCAATACTTAACTACTCAAGGCTCAGAATGACTGTAGAATAAATAGTGGCATTCAAAAGTGGGCCAAGTTGCAAAGGCAAGTACCCAGACTATTCCAGTGTAATCTCCTCCAAAGTTGCTGAAAATATTCAGACAAAGTCGTGTTTTCTTTACTTGGTGAAAACTCAAGTTTTTCTGCCACAGCCAGTTTCATGGCCCAGTCAATTTAATTCTTATTTTCTTTTCTAAGTTCATGTTAACTACTATATTGAACACTTTAATTCTCCTTGGCCTTGTATCCCTGGACTTTTTCCAAAGAAGGTAGAAGTCAAATTCTAAAAATGTAACAGTGTGGAGTGGTAACCAGTGTGTGTGGAGACCCAGGAACAGAACGTTGGGGTATTTTACATTTGTGGAGCAAGAAGGAAGGGGTGGGGTAAGGAGGGTACTAAGGAGATATATTTCATTGGGCGATAATATTTTGTGACATTGGACTAGGTTCTTCTTAATTTTTGACAGCTCTAGACAGCAGGGACTGTGTCGTTTTAACCTATTCTGTAAAAGGTTCTTATAAAGCAAGGTACAAATGCTTGGTTTCACATCTGAGAATATTGTGGGGTCATGGTAGTTGGACAGTACATGCTTGAGGATGGAACGGTGGGTTGAAGAATGTATTTGAGGGAGAGATCCAGCTGTAGGACCTTGAAGCAAACCAGCGGACAGGTAGTGCGTAAGACCCAAAGTGTCTAGCCGAGCATAAGAGGCGGTAGGACATGGTGTTAGTGAGTCAGGCATCACAGCACAGAATCTCTCCCAGCAGGCCAGTCCACGGCAGCTCCAGAGATCCTAAGAGCAGGTGGCAATGGAAGGCACTCTCATGACAGGTAGTAGGGCCACAAGCATGGGATTCACTTTGAGTGCAGGACTCTGCTTAGAGGAAATGCAGAGCTGCTTTATTTCAGACCTATAGAGCTGGTAAGATCTAAGATCAAGGAGTTATTGGTCCTAAGGTGAAATGTAGAAAAGGGCTTCAGAAACAAAGTACTAATTTGGGGCCTGAAATCAGGGCCAGACTAGTAATAAGGTTGACGGTGCCTGGTGCTGGCGTCCTGAGATTGTTCACCAGTTGCTGTGGCGTTGATGCCAACTCATGACGACCCCATGTGTGTCAGAGTAGAACTGTGTTCCATAGGGTTTTCAGTGGCTGATTTTTTGGAAGTAGATTGCCAAGCCTTTCTTCTGAGGCACTTCTGGGTGTACTTAAACTTCCAACCTTTTGTTTTGCGGCTGAGCATGTTAATCTTTTGTACCACCCAGGGACTCCACCAGGTGGATACCATGCAGTATGTCAGAAGTTTATCCCAGTTTCTGGTTAGTTCTCACAGGGGCTACCAACCGAAGTAAACAAACCCACTGCCATCAAGTGGATTCTGACTCATAGCAACCCTGTAGGACAGAGTAGAAGTGACCTGTAGGGTTTCCAAGGCTGTAAAGCTTTACAGAAGCAAACTGCCACATTTTTCTCCCACAGAACAGCTGGTGGGTTCAAACTGCTGACCTTTTGGTTGGCAGCTGAGCGCTTTAACCACTGTGCCACCAGGGCTCCCAGCCCACCAGATTGAAGTCCTGGCAACATGCCTTAGCCATTGGCAGCCACCTCTGAACTTTTCACTTCCCACTCCCCATTCTTGCTTTAACCAATGACATGGCTACTGTCATGGATTGAGTTGTGTTCCTCAAAAGTTTCCATCAACTTGGCTAGGCCATGATTCCCGCTATTGTGTGAGTGTCCACCATTACTGTCATCTGATGTGATTTTCCTGTGTGTTGTAAATCCTACCTCTATGACGTTTAATGAGGCGAGATTACTGGTAGTTATGTTAATGAGGCAGGACTCAATCTACAAGATTAGGTTGTATCTTAAATCAGTCACTTTGGAGATATAAAAGGGAGAAGCGAGCAGAGAGACGTGGGCACCTCATACCACCAAGAAACAAGAGCCAGGAGAATAGCGCATCCTTTAGACCCAGGGTCTCTGTGCTAAGAAGCTCCTCGACCGGGAAGATTGATGACAAGGATCTTCCTCGAGAGCCGACAGAGAGAAAGCCTTCCCCTGGAGCTGACACCCTGAATTAGGACTTCAGCACTCCTAGATTGTGAGAGAATACATTTTTCTTCGTTAAAACCATCCACTGTGGTATTTCTGTTATAGCAGCACTACATGACTAAGACAGCCACCATCTGACTATCTCCCTTGCAAGTCTACCCTGCCAATTGGCTGGACTCCTTGGACATTACAGTAGGTTACACTGAGCCTGGCTGGGCACATAGCATTGAATACATCAGTGTGAAAGACCAGAGAGATCCAGATTAACTAGTTTAACCAATTACCATTGAGTTGATTCCAACTCACGGAAACCCCATGTGTGTCAGAGTAGAACTGTGCTCCATACGGTTTTAATGGCTGATTTTTTTGGAAGTAGTTCACCAGGCCTTTCTTCCAAGGCTCTTCTTAGTGGACTTGAACCTCCAACCTTAGCAGCTGAGCACCTTAACTTTTTGTACTACCCCCTCGGTTTACCCTTGCCTATTTCAAATTTTCTTCGTCTCTCCTGCAGAAGCCCAGTGAGCCCAAATCTTTGTCCACAGGGGCCAGGGCAGAGAGGGGTTGTGAAAAGAAGAAAGGATGCCATGGGCCCCATCACGTAGCCACCATGCAAGGCACAGGACTGGATCTTTGGATATGGTTTTCGATTTTAACTTAACCCAGATTTGCCAGGAATGTTCTTTCTAAAAAGCTGTTAGTCTTCATTTCACGGTGGATTAACTACATTGGATAGGTATGGTAGTTTTTACTCCAATATATACATAATTAAAAGAAAGAAAGAAAGAAGTGTAGGTAGGTAAGTAGGAAGGAAAGAAGAAGCAGCGAGGGAAGAAGAACAACTCAATGACAACTTAAAAAATGACAAAAACAGTTAGGGTTTAGTAACTATTGTTTTGAAAGGGTGGGCTCCCAGTTTGATGGCGACCACTTGTCAGAGCGGAGGTGTTGAGACAGGAAGAGTCGAAGCCTGGTTATCAGTGATTGTGTTGCTTTGTGCATTACATTTTTGTTTGTGGTGAAATTTTTGTTTGTTTAGGTTGGTTTTTTGTTTTGTTTGTTTTAATGCTCTCTGGCTTTCTGCTGTATCAAAGTGTAATAGGCCAGAACTTGCTCTTTTTTGAAGAGCCCGTCTTAGTCATCTAGTGCTACTATAATAGAAATACCACAAGTGGATGGCTTTAACAAACAGAAAGTCAGTCTGTCAGAGCCTGGTAGACTAGAAGTCCGAATTCAGGGCACCAGTTCCAGGGGAAGACTTTCTTTCTCTCTCTGTCAGCTCTGGAGGAAGGTCCTTGTCATCAGTCTTCCCCAGTCAAGGAGCTTCTGAGCACAGGGATCCTGGGTCTAAAGGATGTGCTATTGTCCTGGCTCTTGTTTCTTGGTGGTATGAGGTCCCCACGTCTCTCTGCTCGCTTCTCTCTTTCATATCTCAAAAGTGATTGATTAAAGATACAACCTAATCTTGTAGATTGAGTCCTGACTCATTAACGTAGCTGCCTCTAATCTCACCTCATTCACATCATAGAGGTAGGATTTACAACACATAGGAAAGCCACATCAGATGACAAAAAGGTGGATAGTCACACAATACTGGGAATCATGGCCTAGCCAAGTTGACAGATATTTTTTTGGAGGGGGGACACAATTCAATCCATAACAGAGCCTTTCTGAGATCAAGAAGCTGGGCTGTGATGCAAGAGAAGGTTGGTACCTCTACCAGCTGGTGGCTCAGAAAATTTTTGAAGATCACGCACAGGTGACCTTCCTGTTTCCTCGCCCCTGCACACACACTGAGCCCTCAGGCTGCTCCCAGCTCTTGGCCATTTTGTTTTCCAAGTTGGGTCTGCCGTGGGCATCCACTTCATCTGATTTCACATGTATATTGTGGACACAGGAGCTCATGCGAGGCCACCTCTGGAGGGGCCTGAACCTCTTCTTTAATGAGAGAAGGGTGCTTTGGAATGTGGGGTCCCTGCACAGAAGGTATCCAGACATGGGCTTGGGGACATGAGCACATGGACCACATTGCCAAAGGGCAGATCAGACAAAAAAATACCATCCCTAGCTCTTCAACATCCTCAGCCAGACCCTGTTCTGATAAATATCAATAGCTTGAAAAGGGCACTATTTGTGTACAAATTAACTACAAATCAAAGATTCATCACTTTCCTAATGAGGTTCTTTCTTAATCTTCTCTTCTCCTAAGAACACAGGCTCTCTTGCCTGACCCTGACCTTTTGTAATAATGAAGCTCTTTGTGAGGGTGTATCAGACTGAACATCCTCTGTTTTTCCTTCCTTCATTTCAGTGATATGCCTTTTGTAACCGAGTGACTTGAGCTAAGCACATAATTTCAAATGTGATCTCACCCACACCACCCTTATGAGACTGCTGGAATAATCTCAAGTGTATTTTTAGTTACTGATCCCCAAGCAACTGGATTTTGTGTCTTTAAAACCACTGATAACAGCTCCCAATGCTAGGTTTAGATCATTATCTACCACCGCTGAATCTTATTCAAGGCCGTGTGCCATGTGATTATTTTGGCCACATGCCCTTTCACATTTTTTATCCCTAATCTCATTATCTTTCATTTTTCTCTCCTTAATTGCATTCACCACTTATCCTACTTGGAACCCATTCCATCAGAGTCACACTGCACTTTTTCACCTTCATCTTTGTTGACTGGACCCATCTAGTGCATATCATTAACAGATGTTATTACTGTCCTGAGCGTCTTTTCTCTTAGGACTAAACTGGTCTTACCCTGACCTTATACCATGGCAACCTCCGGCAATATTAGTGTTGGGTTCCAGTGCCTGTTCTTAATTCAACAATTTATCTTCCTGCGTTGTCTAGGTCTAGTGCATATTGACATTCTTCTAATTGAATATTTTATAATGATATGGGATGGACATCCTAAGTCTAACTCCTTCTGTTTTTCTCGGTCTTTTAAGTCTTCAAAACAAACCAACAAAAAACATCTATTAGACCAAATTCTGTGTACAAAAGCATTAAAAAGGTATTCTATGAGCTTCTCGCAATTGTCCTTTATTTCTGAGTAGCTGGTGAAGAAGGTCTTTCTCTCTAAGATGATTGTTAACTATGACAAGTGATTTTGTTGAGAAGGCACCATGAAAACTTGGCTCCTGTAGCTGTGTGTGCGTGTGTGTGTGTGTGTGTGTGTTATGTGCTTTCACGCATGTGTTTGCTTGTATTTCTCTGTGTAGACTGTCTTTATGAGAGTGAAGACCAAAAATCATTTCTATCCACTAGGAAATAAGCCTCACTCAGCTGAAATAAATGGACCCATGATCCTTATCTTTCCCAAGGAGCCCTAAATATCAATTTTATTTGCTGATCATTTTCGAAAGGTTCACATTTCAATTTCCCTTGTCTTTTCCTGTAGGATATCGGGATGGATATTGCCTTAGCCCTGTGGAATCACTGGTTGTAGAATGCTCTAATTTCCTGATCACCCATGTTGACATGATCGTGATTTCCTTCACCTCTCTTGCTCCTCCTCTGGGAAATCTGTGTGTATTACCATCATCCGCTTCATCTTCCTTTGTGAATGATGAGAGAAAATATTAATTGATTTTTTTTTTTTTTAGGAATTAATTATCATTGCCATGTTTCAGAATCCCCATTGTCTCTCTCGGTGAACTCTGGCTCTATAAAGTTGTATTAAAACTGCATAATTTATCTTAATAAGGCATGAAGCCTTCCTTTCATTTCCAAACATGGCTTTCTCACCGTTTTTTTTAATACTTTTTGAACTTCAGAACGAGATAGTTGTCTCATTCTGCTCCGCCCTGGTCCTTGATATCTTACAGGTATCTCTTTCTCAGCATTCATCGTTTTTACCCTTCATTCTTCTATGTAGTAATAATACTTAGCATTTATATACTGCTTTTCATCTTCAAAGTGCTCCACAAACTTATGGAGGTTTAATTGTCTTGCCCTTTTGGGCACCGCTGGATCAGCTACCAGAGGCCCAGATGCTGCCTCTGAGGTTCAAGGTGGGTTCTCCCAGGCACCACCATCTTCTCGCTGACCTCCAGTTAATTCTACATGCAGAAGCCTTCTCTGTAAGGGAATGAGTATAGCCACATCTCTTCAGAGGCAGGCCACAGAGCATACGTAAACACTTCACCCCATTAAATCTGTAATAGATTTCTAAAACCTACACCTTAGAGCTGTTTGTGGGGAACACGACACATTTAACACAGAAGAAGATAGAAAACCGAAGTTATACCTTTAAATGTCTAGTTCGGTTACAATGAAAAGTTAAGTGAATGGGGAAAATGCGCCTCCTAATAACGCTCAGCAGTGGTATTTGGCGGGTAAGGTGTCGTTTTATACAATGACCGTTGAACATTCAGTTAAAAACCATCTTTTTTGTTGCCGCAGTATGGATTGCCTGTAATAATCTTGTGAGCTTCGTTAGGGTTGTTGTTATCGATGAAGATACACTAAGAGACATTTAATACATTTTTATGTTTAATACAGAAAATCGCAAGGCAATATCATAGTCAGAAATGGAGAATTAAGAGAAAATTGTTATTTGGGGCTGCGTCATTTTATGCTTTGATTTATGGTTTTCTTAGAGAAGCCTGATTTCAAATAAATACAATGTCAATCTTAGTGGAATCTTCTGACATCTTCTATGCTAAGACTATCTTAGCAGACCCTAGAGGCCACCTAATCCTCATGTTTCACCTTTATATCTATTTCTAACTTTAATTCTTAAGCCTGGAAAATAAGTATAAATATATAACCAAGCTTCCGAGAAATCAATTTCTAGTGGCTACTCTTACTAACACCTCTTGAGTCGAGTCACATTTAAAAACAAAAAAGGTTTACTTAATAATCTGTTAGCTGAAACATCAGTACGCTGAGGAGGATTTACACATATAATATGATGTATAATGAGAATGATGAACGTATTGATAACACTGAGCCATGGCCAGTTCAGACAAGTTTTCGGAGTCATTTTAGAAAGATTAAACTATTTCTAGACTAATTTTAATGCTAATTGTATTTTCATTCTAAAAACTTAAAAATTAACAATTCTGTTACAGTGCATGTACAAGTTTATAAGCAGAATCTCTTGTATACTAGCATCCTATATAAATTCCCCATGTAAAACGAACAAGTAACTTCTGTAGTAATGCTTTTCTAACTTCAATATTTATTCATACAACGAATGGGACTATTCCAGGGAAACTGTGATAAACTGGTAATGCACAGCGTTCAGAGTTACTGCTGACATCAACATAACCAAATATAGATATCATACTAATTTTGCAGCCCTGGAAAATCGCGTAGTTATATGACCCAACAACCAGATGAATCATTGTATAGTAAAACCTGCAAAAGCCAGAACCTGCGTAAGAGAAGGAAAACTTAAATACTTTCCACTAATAGAGAATGCTAGAAAAGTGGTAGGACTGCACCTCGTCAGGTGGAAAACTTGCGAGATGGGGAAAAACAAGGCAGTCCCATCGAGTTCCAGCTGTCATATGCTTCAGTGTATGTGTCCTGTGATTAAATGGCTTGTAAAGACTAGAAGTACATTGTAAAGTTTATTGATTTTCCAGGAAATAATAATTGTCGCAACCTTGCTACTGTTCAAGTAGGAATAAATAGTTCTTCCCAGCTGGGGCAATAACAAAAGCAAGTGGACTTCCTTCTCTAACACGAAATTTGCTGAAACTTTATTCCAAGACACCCATGGACCCTATTACTCTTCGGACACCCAAGCAATGATGCTGAGACATTCTTTTCCAGTTAATATTGGTTGAAATAGGATGATCTTTTCCTATGGATTTCCCTCTAGAACTATGAGCCCTTGTCATTAAATGTCACCAAATTCTGATCTCATTCATTGAAACATTCAGTAAACGTTGATTGAGTGCTTAGGGACTGGGGTTATGATGGTGAGCAAAACCAAGCACAGTCCTCAATTTTCTCAAAAAATGTACAGTCTGGAATTAGAGAAAAACATTGAGTTACTTCATGAATGAATATAAAATTACCTGCTAAGTTCTCTTAAAGTAAAGAATACAGTCCTGTGAAACTAAGGTGTCAGGGGAGGCTTTCCGGAGTCTGAAGAACTTGATCCGAGACCGTGATGAATAAATAGAAGCCAACATGTAGAGTTAACACGTTGTGCGTGTGTGTGTGCGCGCGCGCACGCGTTTGATCAACAGATGCGGTATGATCCAGTGGTCCAGTCTGAAGTTATAGCAGGCGTGAAGGGTCTGTAGTGAAAGAGAGCAATTTGCTTTCCAGGATCTGAAGGAAGGTCAGTGCAACCAGAATACAGAAGAAATGGAGAGGAGTAAGCGCTGACTGAGTCTGGCGAACAGGCAGAGGCCGACCAGCCAGGACTGCAGGCCAGGTTAAAGGTTTTGACAAAGAGTAGTGGGAAGTCACTGAAAGGTTCTGTGTAGTACCGATTGGCAGGGATCAGATTTGCATTTGTAAAGTTCACTCTGGTTTCAGTGACGAGAACCAACTGGAGGGAAATTTGAGGAGCAGCAGACTGCTTTTACTTAAACATTTCTGAAAAAAAATACTTGTGAACAGAGACCTTTTAAAGTAAAGTGTAACCCATTTAGCATGCCCAGGATTACCTTAATTAATTATTAATTAGTTAAATAGTCATAAATGTTCTGAGAAGTACAACCTAATGTCTTCTGAGTTTATCGAAGGTATGTAGCGTTTTCTTGCCTCTGAACAGAATCTCCCCAAACAGGTCTTTCTGTTTTTTGCATAAATCTCGTCTCCTTCATGCAAATTGTCATTCCTTCCTGGTGTGTCTGTGCTTCCTGTTCTAGCAGCTTTTCACCCACCTCTTCAAATTTGCAAATTCTAGAAGTAGGAGTGCCCTTGGAAACTAGATAACCAGCCTTTTCAGAGCTGTCCACAAAGGTGGGGCAATAAAAGATTTCAGGAAAGGAAGATGCACACAGCTTTATGACACGCATGTTCTGGTCACTATTTTTACTTCATCGAGGCCTTTCTGGATGGCGTCCAGTATTCAGTTGCTGGAATTCAGTGTTTCAGACTCCGGAACAGTTGAGTCTTTTCTGAATGATCTTTGTGGCAACACTCTGGGAACATGTTAAAAAACAAAAAACAGAAGATGGCTCTTGTCCTTGAAGAGCTTGAAATTAAGGTTCAGACTTGATTTTCTTCTTTAGTAAAACCATGTGAGGCTCTGATCCATTAAACTGGATAACATTATAACTGGAGCTGAATATAGTTTTATTGCTAAAGCCCTGAAGTTCTTTATTAGAATGATTTTGACCACAGGAACTTTGGTGTACAACCTAACAGATGTGCCAGCTTCCTTTCTTACAGAGTCGACGTCATGAGAACCGAAAGGTCCGTGGGTAGTAGAGTTTCAGTGGCTAACTGCTGGGTACCTGCTGTTGTTAAATTTTTGAAAATGAAGATTTGACATCCATCACTGAGTCTACTGCGGTTCTGGTTATGCTACTTGTAAAAACAGATCCGGGTGGCTTAAATTCTCAGTTTTCGATGGTGGATTGAAAACAGTACCTGTCTAATGATTTTATCCGATGCTGTGGTGTTTGTGACCTGATCTAGCAAAGAAAAAAAATTTTCTTTCACTTTCTGTGTCCCTTCTCTTTCCATGAACCTTGGAGACGCTTCTTATGCACTGGTCTGCCGTCTCCCGGTTTCTCCATAATGCAGCTATCATTAGAGGTGACTGTGACGATCGCTGGAGCCCTGGTGGCACAGTGGTTAAGAGCTCAGCTGTCAACCAAAAGGTCAGCTGTTCAAATCCACCAGCGGCTCCTTGGAAACCCTATAGGGCAGTTCTACTCTGTCCTATAGGGTCGCTATGAGTTGGAATCGACTTGATGGCAATGGGTTTGTTTTTTCTTTTGGTTTACGAGGATCACTAAATGAGCAAAGTTCATCAGCTGTAAGAATAGGGCCCACATCAGCATCACTGCAGACCCGGTAAATGGGGAGTTAGAGCCCCAAGCCTAAAGTCTTGCCCTGTCAGAGCACCGTCAACTATTTCTTGTCACTTCTGCAGCTCCTGTGTGTCTCTCCTCAAGAAAAATGTAGAGTGAATAGTGCGAGCGGTTTCCCTACCTGCCTTGGAAAGTGACTTCACCTCTGCATCTCAGTGTTGCAATCCATCATGTGACAGGTCGGAAGAGTTTCTGACCGGGGTGCAGTTAGCTGCGAATGAGTTACAGGTGTGGCGAAATACTACCCCCTCGCCTCTGTTTGTGGATGGTCAGGTAGAGCCTAAAGCAGCTGTTACTCCTTATGGTAGCTGGAAACCTCAGATGGTTACCCCAGTTGCTGTACAGATATTGTCATTTTTTTTTTTGTGTCTATGGTATATACAAAGGAGCTCTAGTGGCGCAGTGCTTCAAGCGCTCATCTGCCAACCAAAAGGTCGGCAGTTTGAACTCACCAGCCGCTCTGTGGGAGAAAGATGTGGCAGTCTGCTTCCATAAAGATTTATAGGCTTGGAAACTCTATTGGGCAGTGTCCTACAGGGTTGCTAGAGTCAGAATTGACTCAATGGCAGTGAGTGGTGGGTAATGGAATACAAGTTTGGGAAGCCCTGGAATAGGGTGCTTTCAAAATCCCTTTGAGATCAATAATTTTTATTTAATCCCAAACTCAATTCTTTGAGACCTGATCCAAAGACTTCACGATGTCTTGTTTCCTTCCTATTCAATCCATGTCCATTCAGTAGGTATTTACCAAGGGCCTACTCTGTGCCAGGGCCTACTCTAGACACAGACGATAGTGGGGTGTCCAAGACAGTGCGGAGTCCTGCCCTCCAGGGGCTTACATGCCAAACAACAAACAAGTGGACAAATAAAGATGATTAGGGGTTGGGCTACTGTGCTGTGGAGTTAATTATAGGGAATGTAGTAGAGATTCCCTTGGTGGTACAAAGGTTAAGGCACTCTGAGCCCACTCAGAGGCACCTGGGAAGAAAGGCCTGGTGATCAGCTGTTGAAATCAACCACTGGAAACCCTATGGAGCACAGTTCTACTCTAACACACATTGGGGTGCCATAAGTCAGAATGGACCCAACAGCAACTGTCACTGGCAGTAGAGAGTAATCAGGGAGGAGGAGAGTACTCCAGGTGGAGGGATGAGGGAACACCTCTAGAGAAACGGACGTTTGAACTTGGTGAAGAGTTGAGGCAAGAGTGAGCTGGGTAGAGCGCACAGCGAGTCAAATTCCCAGAGACAGCAAAGAGCTCCATGTGTTAAAATGTTAACAGAATAGAAATGAACCACTAACTTCCACTCTGTTTTTTTTTTTTTTTTTAAAAAAACTCTTCATATTTGCATGATTAAAGAAATTCTTTGGGGAAATCCACTGAACTTCCTGCCCCCTGCAGTTGGAACAAGAACTGTGGCAATGAAATGGCTGACACCCACTAAATATACATCTAACCACTCCTGTGAAATCAACTAACTGGCAGGATTCTACGCCGGGTATATAATCTGTCCATTTGTTCAGGTCAGGTACTCATTTGCAGCATTTTGCCCAAAAGGAAAGCAATGTTTTATATTGCTGAGTAAATAATGTGCTCTGAAATAGGATTTTGAACTCTAGAATTGAGATTGACAATACTAATTTGTATTTGTGGACTACCTTTCCCTCTTTGGCATCAGAATTTTTCTCAAATGGTCTGAAAGCATGAGTACGTATATATATTACTCATCCTCATGGCACCCCTGTGAGGCAAAGTAGCTAATAATAGTAACAATAAAAAATAATTGCAGTTAACATTTACTCAGTGCTGATTATGTGGCAGGCCATACACACGTCGTATGGAACAAATGCCTCTGTATTTATTAGTAGATTCTACATATAATAATTCTAAGAAGTACACTGATTAATATGTTATTATCAACAATTTGTTTTTGAGCACCTCCTATGTACCAGCCTCTACTGAGAATATAGCAGTGAAAAAATGGACAAAATCTCTGCTTTCACAGAGCTTGCTTAATTTCCTTTAGTCTTCACAACACACTAGGAAATAGTTACTAGTATTATTCCCATTTTACAGATGAGAAAACTGAGACATGGGAATGTCAAGTAACTTGCTAAAAATCATATAACTAATAAATAGTAAAGCCAGTACTGCCTAGTCAGTCATCTATGCAAAATGGAGTTGTTGCTGTTAAGTGCCATCAAGTCAGACTCATAGTGACCCCATGTACAACAGAACGAAACACAGCCTGATCTTGTACCATCCTCACAATCATTGCTATGTTTGAGCCCATTGTTGCAGCCACTGTGTCAGTCCATCTTTTTAAGGGTCTTCCTCTTTTCGCTGACCCTCTGCTTTACCAAGCATGGTGTCCTTCTCCAGGAACTGGTCCCTTCTGATAATACGTCCAAAGTACATGAGATCTAGTCTTGCCATCCTTTCTTCTAAGGAGCATTCTGGTTGTACTTCTTCCAAGACAGATTTGTTCATTCTGGCAGTCCATGGTATATTCAATATTCTTTGTTGACACCATAATTCAAAGGCATCAATTCTGCTTCAGTCTTCCTTATTCATTGTCCAGCTTTCACATGCATAAGAGGCAATGAAAATATCCTGGCTTGGGTCAGGCACGCCTTAGTCTTCACAGTGACCCCTTTGCTTTTGAGCACTTTGAAGAGGTCTTTTGCAGCAGATCTGCCCAATGCAGTGCGTCGTTTGATTTCTTGACTGCTGCGTCCATGGGTGCTGATTGTGGATCCAAGGAAAATGAAATCCTTGACAACTTCAATATGGAGTTAGTTCCTCCAAATAATATGGTGACATGCGTGACGTTAATTTCTTAAAGATACCCAGGGAGGTTGCTGCTCTTCTGGACAGAATGCAGGAAAGACATGGCTTCTGGCCACATTCTGGCCCAACCTCATTCTGCATAACATGAATCAAGATTCCTTGCAGTGAAATATGAAGTGGAAGTCAACTATCCAATGGTCTTAGCCCAGGTCCTGTGAAGTGGGACCTGGTGGCAGAGGTGTTGAGAATAACCGTTTAGAGATACACGAATTTATTCTACCTAATCCCTTGTCTCTAGTATAGAAGCAACACTCCAAACTGCAGTGTAATAAGAAAAAAGGAGGAAGAAAACCTTTCCAGCAAAGCAGCCATTTTATATTACCACAGAGAAGAGTTAGAATGGAAACAAAGCAGTGTGTGTATCTTTTTTCCAAAGGAGGGATATTCACTTTTACCAGGAACAGATAGCCTGTGAACTTCTTGAGGGACAATTCCCCACCATTCAGTTTTTCTTTCCTCAGTAACCTTGGTAATCAGATAAACAGAGAAAACCCTTGCCTCATCTCTCAGAGGGATCGCAAAGAATTCTGTTCCAGTGAATGGTCTACCATTTTTTGGACCACAGAACTGGGTAACAATAAAGTGAAAGCAAATAGCTGTTTACTGAGAAATGGGCTGAACTGGTAAGTCTAGTTCAGATATTTTTACACCTAGGTGGAGAGCATCCTTGTCTTGCATCAGGCTGATACACTGACAGATTCTTTCCTCTGGCAACTCTTTTCCTAGATCCCTTGTATTAGTTGGCTAATATAAGGTACCCCCAAACTTAGAAGCTACCCTCAAAATTTAGTAGCTTAAAATAGTATCCATTTATTTAGCTGATAACTCTGTAGTTTGGAAATTTATACTGGGATCAGCCGGAAGTTCTGGTCTTGACTGAACTCTCTCATGTGTCGGCGATCAGTTGTGGTCAGCTTCGTCCTCTCTCATGTCTGGAACCTTGGCTAGGTCAACTGGGCTGATTTAGCCTTGGCCCACATGATCTCTCATACTGCAGTAAACTGGTTCTGGCTGGTTCACATGGCACTGGGCAGGATTCAAAGAGTAAGTGCAGAAGCACACAAGGACTCTTGACACAACGTCACTTCTGCCATATTTGACTGGGCAATGTAAACCCAAGGCCAGTCCAGATTCAAGGTGTAGGAAAACAGACTCCACCTCTAGATGGGAAGAGCTGCAAAAAAACATTGCAAAGAGGTGTGCATTGAGGGACAGGAATAATAGTAGCCATTTTTACAAACAATTTACCAACTACCTTGTCCTCCTGTTTTCATTATCCACCCACAGGAAATTAAAATATAATTGATTAGTTTACAACTGTCTTTAGAGCAGTTGAATTAATATTATTCTTATTATCATTATTTTCCTAATGATATCTCACTTCCCTCATCTTGACTGGATTTAGGACTCACTTGGGTATCCCTGATAGATATTCCAGAAACGCTACTCAATTCCACATCTGCCAACTTTTTGCCAAAACCTTTGGGGGCAGATGTGTTTAGGAGTTAGGAAATTTTCAGACTTCAGAAAGAGAATACATATATATGTTTGTGTGTGTGTGTGTGTGTGTATATATATATATGTATATACAATACATTTAACATATATAAAATACATATATTTAACATTATATATAACACATATTTAACATATATAAAATACATATTTAACATTATACGTATCTATATATTGCATGGCGTCTGGGCAGTGCTTAGTAATCAAATGCATTCGTATTTCTACGTTCATACTTAGTGGGATAAAACCCGTTGCCATAGACTTGATTCCAGCTCATGGCTACCCCATGTGTGTCAGAGTAGAACTGCTCTCCATAGGGTTTCAATGGCTGATTCTTCAGAAGTAGATCACCAGGCCTTTCTTCTGAGGTACCTCTGGGTGAGCTTGAACCTCTAACATTTTGGTTAGCAGCCGAACATGTTAGCCATTTGTACCATAAAGACTCACAGAGTTCAGCTGAGATGTTGCTGCTTGATGGGTTTAAATCTTGCCAGATTTTGCGGCCAAATGAGCAGCAGCAACAACAACAACAAAACTTTCAGCTTTCAGGATGTTTTGGATCTCAGAAATGTGGATAAGAGATTATAAACCTTTGTGAACTTTTCAAATAGACCATAGGCCCCATGAGAGCAGGAACCAGGCTGTGTCATTTCCTGTCATCTCCTCTATGCTACTGAAAGCCTCAGTGGCCTGTCACCTTCCCTGCCGATCTTGAGTTCGTCAGTCACTGCAGCTACATGAGTCAGGAGAAGCCTCCAGTCTGATGCCTGATCCATGGACTTGGGACTTGCCAGCCTCTACAACCATGTGAGCCATTTCCTTGAGATAAATCTCTCTCTTTCTCTCTCTGTCTCTATATATACACACTTCACTGGTTTTACTTCTCTAGAGAACCCAGCCTAAGACATTTGGTGCCCAATGAATGTTTGAAGTAATAAATAAATAAGCAAATACTCGTTTATGAATTTTCCCTCGAGTCGGTTTTTCTACCCATTTTATGCCAGTTCTTATTAACTTCAATTTCAGCAGATGGCATGTTCTGACTCGGCTCTAAATTTTGCTCACTCTTTAGGGCCCCTCTGCACTTCCCTAAAAATCTACAAATAACCAGGAAATAAACTTGTTATATGAGATTTTGCCTCTGGAAAGCTAGCTGGGCCATCCACGACGTGGGAAAGAACAGGGAGGCCTGGGAGAGAAGCTGGAAGTCTTCCAGCCTTTGCTAGACTCAGGGAATTGCAGTGTCAACGACGGGCTACTGCTGTGCTGTCTCTGAAGTTTGGAATTCAATGCCAACTCTTTAAAACATCTCCTGAGTGGACTGTTCTCAGCTCAGGGGTTTCCACTTTAGTCAGGGGAAAATACATGGGATTAACATTTATGATGTGTGTGATGTGGGGGATGAAGGCAGCCTGAACAAATGCTATGGAAACATTCCAGAAGGAGCTGTCCCTTCTGTCAAAGGTAATCCAGAGATGGTTTGACCAAGGAAGGCATCTTAGAACTGGGTTTTAAGGGTTGTATAGGAACTTCCAAGTCAAATAGAAGTTGGAAAGTTTTTCTAGGTAGAGAGGTGTGTGCAAATGTTTGAAACAGTCTGGCACGTTTGAAACATGCTATGTACATGGGAGCAAAAGCTGGAAAGGTAGTCCAGTATTCAGATTGCGTACGAAATCAGATAAAAACATAAATGCTATCCAAAACTAAATAATAATTTTTGTGAAGTAATCTGACATCAATTCAGTACAACTAATATGCAGCATTAAGGATATATTTAAAAAATGTAAGTCCAAGTGCTTGTCCTAAATAATAAAAACAATTATGATTTATTGAATAATTAAGATGTGCCGGGAACTCTTCTATTACTTTACATGCACTTGCTTATTTAATCATTATCACAACTCTAGGAAGTATGCATCATCATCATCATCATCATCATCATCTTCATCATCATCCCTGGACAGCAGATGAGGAAACAGGTCCAAAGCAGTTAAGTAATTTTTTCAAGGTCACATAGACAGTAAATGACAAAGTTAGGATTTGAACCCAAGTACACTGGCTCCAGAATCCACACAGTTCCCCACATGGTATGAACATCTCCACTATGTGCAATCCCTCTAGAAAGGACAAGACGTACACACGTAGTAACTATAACTATAGAAGAACATACCCAATGAAACGTCAAAGCAAGAGGGACAAACGTCATATGCTGCGGGTGTACAGGGAGATAAAAATGGCACCAAGACATTCAGAAATGTGTGTGCCATCTTTACCCAGGATTATTACTTGAGCGTCATTGTTTGGTCTGTGAGTACAGATAAGTTTTCCCAGAGCCATCTTTGAGGCATAAAAGCAATGAAGAATGATCACAGCAGATGGCTCACCTGGGAACTAGGGACCAAAAGCATTTGCAGTGCTTAGAGATTTCTCTCGATTGTTTCCCTCCTTGCTGAAAGTTGAGCTGTAGTTGGTGACCTGCCAGCTGGCAGATAGAACAGACATCTCTCTGTTCCTGCCTCCTGTTTCAGCAACGTCGGCAGCTAGCTGAGCTGGAGTAATTAGTGAGTATCTGATAAAATGAGAGGCAACATATTTCTTTTTCTGAGGTGTCATGATTATGTTAAGCTGTTACTGTGTATTGCAGAATAAGCCAGTATGATGCAAACTTACATCATCATTGAATGCTGGGGGAGAAGGGAAGTGACCTGGGAGACCCAGAGAGCCTGGTTCTGAAGCCTCTTCCTGTGGCATGGCGAGTTTCTTTTGGGAGTGTTGATGGCAACCAGTGTTAGATTTTGTCCCTTACAAGAAGGGATCCGTCTTCCTGAATCCCTTACATTGGCACATGTCAACCTACAATTTATGAAGCTGGTTCTTCTGCGGAGGAAGTTTACTCTATGAACCCCAGACCAAAAACCCGTTGCAATCAAGTCAATTCTGACTGATAGTGACCCTATAGGACAGAGTAGGACTGCCCCATAAGGTTTCCAAGGAACAGCTGGTGGATTTGAACTGCCGACCTTTTGGTCAGCAGCCGAGCTCTTAACTACTGTGCCACCAGAGCTCCCGATGAACCCTAGCTCCTGGGATAGTATTTGCTCTTATAGGCCATCCAGACATAATATAGGGGTCTGTAAAGCATAAATATCCAGGTTGTGTCTCTCAAATTACGTTCTGGTGCTCAGAAGACAAGGGGAATTATTAGAGAGTAAGAAACCACTATGTATTATGCTAAACTGTATTTCTACTTTCCCATCCCTCAGGAAGTATTTTTCTTCCTTTACCCTGCTCAATTCAAATCACAAAGAAGCGTATTAACTACCTTTCCCTTCATACCAATACACACACACACACACACACACACACACACACACACACACACACACACACACAAGCGCGCGCGCGCACTTTTAGAACAGAACAACACTGTCCTATAGAACTCTCTGCAATTATGGAAATGTTCTATACCTGTGCTGTCCAATACGGTACTCACTAGCTATGTAGCTATTGAGCACTTAAAATATGACCAGTATAAATGAGAGATGAATTTTTATATTGTATTGAATTTCAATTAATTAAAGTTTAAAGATAAATAACCATGACTGTTTATTGTTGTTAGGTGCCATTGAGTCAATTCCGACTCTTAGCGACCCCATGTGACAGAGTAGATCTGCCCCCCTATGGTTTTCTTGGCTGTAATTTCTACGGGAACAGACCACCAGGTCTTTCGCCTGTGGAGCCATCGGGTGGGTTTGAACCACCAGTCTTTCAGTTAGCAGCCTGGTACTTAATCGTTGCACCACCAGGGCCCTTTCCCATATATGACTGAAACCAAAAACCAAACCCATGGCCCTCGAGTGGATTCCAATTCAGGTATGACTAATGGCTACCAAATTGAAAAGCCCAGCTCTAGAATGTAAGCCCCATAAGGATGGGGACTTTGTAAGCGAAGGCCTTCAATACATATTTGTCGAATGAATGAATCGATCTGAGACAAGGACTAGGACAGTATTAAGAAGCCATTGAATCTATCCCCCCATGCCTATTCATAAACACTCCAAAGAGAAGAACCTTTTCAATATTGAAAACTTAGAGGAAAAGAGATTGACCCAACGGTAAAGAATGTTCTAGTTTCTCCTAGTATCAGGTTACCACTGTCATTCACACACTGGAATATATAGATTCCTTCTTGGGGGTGACGAGTCCCTGCAGATGTCTACCCAGTAGGAGAAGTATTTTTTCTTGTTTGTCATAGATCTGCCTCACTTGATTGGCATTTCAGGTTTGGTGGTAGGTCCTGTGGTGACGCTGTCCCGCCTTCCCCATGCTGTTCTCACGGCCCTTCTCAGCTTCCACTTCTCCAGAAGGCGAGCCTTAACCCCGCTCAGGGCACGGCCACAGGACTCTCTGAATCACCCGCCCTTCCACCCTCCCCAAACTTGTTCCTATCATTTCATTTTCCCCTCTCTCCAAACTTCCAATTCATGATATCTATGCGTGACGTGGCAGCTGATATGATTACGTCATTCCTGGTAAAAATTTACCAGTGTCACCGTCACTGTTGTTATAAGAGAAGAGCGACGTTTTTGGTTATCTCCATGAGAAGGCCTCGTGTTTGTTTAGGGAATTTGTTTGTTGTCGGCCATAGTAGCTCAAGTGATTCTGAGGTGACTTTAGGCTGTAGATGACGGCATATCTGAGCGGGTAACAGGAGTATTAATGCATGCGTCCCAGTGTGATGATAAAGACCACGAATGCTATTGGTCAAATGCTCCATGGAGGGGTCTAGCACATGATGGTCATTGGGAATGGCTGGGCAGCCACAGCCTTGCAATCTGCCAGTCTTTTTTTAAGCAAAAACTAGGCCACCTTAGTTCTGAATGAAAGTTGCCAGGGATGCTTGACAAATGGCGAGTCTGTGATGAACTAGGGAATAAACAGACATAGTACGTGTAAAGTAAATGGCTGGCCGCCCGTCAGCCAGCATCGGCCAGAGTCACCAGGCTGGCCATTCTGAGAGGAACACTGGCTAAAACACAGGAGGCCCAAGGAAACGGAGGTATCCAAGTGTTGATTTCTCCAAGCCCCACCTGCCTGGAACGGGCCACCCTGACTGCGGCCCCAGGAAGCCAAGCTTCCATTGAGGTCAGCCTTGTAGACTGGTGCCAGGAAGTGGCATCTGCAGTAGAAGCTGTCTCCCAGCGACCCTGTGCCTGCCTGGTGACCCTCCTCCCTCCTGCTGGCCACAGCCCGGAGCTTGCGGGTTTCAACTCTGCTTGCACTATGTTTGGGGCCCGGCTTCCCCCCTCCCTCCACCCACATCTGCTCCAAGCCCAGCAGAGCAAGGAGAGTGATGGGGCTGCCATCAGGGTGTTGTTAGGGCTGTCTAGGCTCACAATGGCCATTTCAGGTGATTGGCAGCTATTTACTGTCAGCCTCCCACTGAGCTATTGGTTAGTGTTCTTGTTCTCTGCAATTTTAAACTGGTCCCGGCCTGAATATTAATATGTAAGGTCCAGTACATGGGGGAAGAAATGGCGTTTAAGCCCTTTAACATTGGATCTGCATATAGTGAGACGATTTTAAAGTCTCCGCAGAAATCTCTTAATTTAAGGTTAGCTGAGGCATAAAGGGTGAAGCCTGCACTGTAAGTAGTGTCCTCTGTGCATATTCATATTTTCTTTATTTGCCTTGGATTAGGCCATTTCTGAATGAAATAGCCGGAAAAGACACGACTCACATTCCAATAAAACATGATTGTTACTTAGCCTTTTCTCTTTATACTCTGTCTGGCTATGTTCGGGTTGTTACATAAAACATTTTAAAAAACTTGTCATAGAAGGAACAATTTGGAACCAATTATACCTAACAGATCATTTTGCACATCTTTATATGAGATGTACAACAATTCTTTTGTTTAATATCTTCTCAGCGTATCTTTTTTTTTTGGTAAATTATTCAGAACGTAAGAAAACATGTTGCTTTTTCTTTTTTCCTCACTCAAGTAGATCATGTTGTACCTTGCTGACTGCGTCATCAATAGGATTAAGCTTCCAAATGACAGGGTTGGATGGTCAGAATGAGGATACTGAACAGGAGAGTTACAGGTCAGCCTCAAGTCCCAAAGGTTTGGCTGGCGTCCCGGAGAGTCAAGGTCTGTCTTCCCATCCTGCTGTTGTCGTAGTTAGTTGCTGTTGAGTCAATTCTGACTCAAGGTACTAATCCCCCACCTCATTCCACCATTTTTTATCGTTAAGTAAGAGTATACTCAAATTCCATTTGCCATATACCTCTTATTGTGAAATCACATCATATCAGGTTATGTGCTATCAACATGACTTATTGCTAATGATGTTAACCTTGGTCACGGTCATGGATTGAATTGTGTCCCCCAAAAATATCTGTCTACTTGGCTAGGCCGTCATTCCCAGTATTATTTGACTGTCCACCATTTTGTCATCTGATGTAATTTTCCTGTGTGTTGATGAGGTGGGATTAGCGGCAGTTATGTTAATGAGGGGATCCCTGGTGGCGTAGTGGTTAAGTCCTATGGCTGCAAACCAAAAGGTCGGCAGTTCAAATCCACCAGCTGCTCCTTGGGAACCCTATGGGGCAGTTCTGCTCTGTCCTATAGAGTCGCTATGAGTTGGAATCAACTTGATGGCAACAGGTTTGGTTTGGTTTGGTTTATATTAATGAGGCAGGACTCAATCTACAAGATTAGGTTGTGTCTTAAACCAATCTCTTTTGAGATACGGAAGAAAGAAGCAAGCAGAGAGACATGGGGAACTCATGTTTTAGAGGGGAGCCAGGGCTCTGGGGTGACCAGGTAGGATGTGATCAAAATTCTGTTGGCTGCTATTTCTGAATGCAGCAGAGATAAAAGCGTCCATGGTGGGATTATTGACTGTAAGATAATTTTTAAAGATGTGGCAGTCTGCTCTGGTTAGCGGCCAAGCTTGTTAATCACTTGCACCACCCAGGGATTCCTATATGACTCAAACCCAAACCCAAACCCAAACTCATTCCCTTTGAGTCTATTCTGACTCATAGCAACCCTACAGGACAGAGTAGAACTGCCCCATAGGGTTTCCAAGACTGCAGATCTTTCCTGAAGCAGACAGCCACAACTTGCTCCTGCAGAGCAGCTGGTCGTTTAGAATCACCGACCTTTCTGTTAGCAGCCAAGAGGTTAACCACTGTGCCACCAGGGCTCCTTCCTATAGGACTAGTGTTAGACAAATTTTCCTCATCAGCAAGAGTTGAGATGCTTTTACTCAGCAGTTCTCAAAATGTGGGTGTGTCCAGGACCTTTTCAGGATATCCACAAGGTCAAAGATATTTGCGTAATTGTCAGGGCTGGCAGCATGGGCATGTGGCCTGTGCAGTCACACAAGACCTGAGCTCAGAAGGGCTCTATGCTAAGTTCAATGCTCTGCTGTTGGTATCTTCAAATTCTTAATAATTTTTGAACAAGGGGCCCACATTTTCATCTTGCACCAAGCCTTACCAATTATAGGGCTGGTCCTGATAATGGCAGTAAGACATTTGGGGAAGAAAGAATTCTAAGATGGCCTCCAAGACTTCTGTCCCTGCGGTACATGCCCTGTATAATCCCTTCTCTTTGAGTGTGGGTGGAGTCAGTCAATATGATGAGCTATCACTCCCATGATTAGGTTGCTGTCTTAGTTAACTAGTGCTGCTCTAACAGAAATACCACAAGTGGATGGTTTTAACGAAGAGAAATTTATTCTCTCACAGTTTGGGAGGCTAGAAGTTTGAATTCAGTGTGCCAGCTCCAGGGGATGGCTTTTTCTCTCTGTCGGCTCTGGGGGAAGGTCCTTGTCATCAATCTTCCCCTGTCTAGGAATGTCTCAGCGCAGGGACCCTGAGTCCAAAGGGCACACGCTCCTGGCTATTCTTGCTAGGTGGTAATGAGGCTCCCCTGTCTTTCTGCTCACTTCTGTCTTTTTATATCTCAAAAGAGATTGACTCAAGACACAACCTAATCTTGTAGATTGAGTCCTGCCTCATTAACATAACTGCTTCTAATCCCACCTCATGAACATCACAGAGGCAAGATTTACCATACACAAGAAAATCACATCAGATGACAAAATGGTGGACAGTCCCACAATGCTGGGAATTATGGCCTAGCCAAGTTGACACACATTATGGGGGACCCATTTCAATCCATAACAGTTACATTATAAAATAACATGGCTGTTACAGATGTCATCAAGGGCCTAAATCAGTTGATTGAGTTAATCAGAAGATAGATGATCCTAAGTGGTCTGGACTAATCAGGTGAGCTCTTTAAAAGTAGTGTTTAATCTGGCTGCTCTCAGAGAGAGAAAGGAAACAATCATATTGTGAACTGCCTACAGAGAGATGTCGCTTCCAGGAGCTGAGAGCAGTTTCCACGTCTCAGCTAGCAAGAGAATGAGGACCTCAATTATGTAACCTCAAGGACGTGAATTCTGCCAACAACCTGAATGACTCTGGGAGAATACCCTGAGCTCCAGATGAGAAACACAGCCTGGCTGACACCTTGATTGCAGCCTTGTGAGACCTGAGACCTGAGCAGAGGGTGTAGTTCAGCGATGCCAGGGCTTCTGACTCATGGAAACTGTGAAGTAATAAATTTGTGTTGTGTTAGGCCACCAGGTTTGTAGTAATTTGCTATGCAGCAATAGAAAACAAATGCATTATTTGACTTTTTCACTCTGTTGGGATTTGCGCTGCTGGTGCGAAAGTAGTGGTGGGTAAAAGTGCAGGTATTTTCGTATAAATCAAGGCGGTGACACCCAACCGTTATTAGTAGTTGCTGCAAGGGGTGGGGGTGGGGATGGGGCTACGTTCACTTAAGAGTGCTCCTGATGAAGTAGAAGAAGTATACATTTTATTAAATCTTGACCCCTTGAGGATACCTCTTTTTATTAGTCTGTGTGACAAAATGAGCAGGCATAAAGCACTTGTGCTGCAAACTGAAGTAAGACGGTGTCTCAAGGGAAAGCACTTGTGAGATTGTTTAGTGTGTAAACTGCACTAACCACTTTTTTCATGGAATACCCTTTTCTTGCTTGAAAGAATGTTTCAAAGGGAAACTGATTATTCAGGTTTGAATATTTGGCAGATTTTTTTTTAATTGTACTTTAGATGAAGGTTTACAGAACAGATAGCTTCTCATTAAACAGTCAGTACACATATTGTTTTATGACGTTGGTTAACAACCCCAGACATGTCAACACTCTCCCTTCTCGACCTTGGAGGACCTTTTTTCTGGTGAAAATGTTCATAGCCAAAGTTACACCATTTCAGCAGTTTCTAAATGTACAATTCAGTGACATCGATTACATTCTTCCAGTTGTGCTGCCATTCTCACTATCCTTTTCCAAATTATTCACCCTTATCTTCAACTCACTGCCCCCTAGGCTTCCCATCAAAACTTTTGAGTTGCTGTTGTCAATTTGATGTTACATAGATAATTCTTTTTTTTTTTTTTGGTACCTTAGATGAAGATTTGCAGAACAAATAGTTTCTTATTAAACAGTTAGTACACATATTGCCCTATGACAATGGTTAACAACCCGACAGCATATCAACACTGTCCCTTCTCAACCTTGGGTTCCCTATCACCGGCTTTCCTGTCCCCTCCTGCATTCTAGTCCTTGTCCCTGGACTGGTGTGCCTCATTAGTCCCGTTTTGTTTTATGAGGCTGTCCAATCCCCGGCTGAATGGTGAACTTCAGGAGTGACTTCGCCACTGAGCTAAAAGGGTGTCTGGGGGCCATACTCCTGGGGTTTCTCCAGTCTCCTTTAGGCCAGTCAATCTGGTGTTTTGTTTTGTGAGTTAGAATTTTGTTCTACATCCTTCTCCAGCTCTGTCCAGAACCCTCTGTTGGGATCCTGGTCAGAGCAGTCAGTGGTGGTAGCCGGGCACCATCTAGCTGTACTGGACTCAGTCTGGTGGAGGCCTTGGTAGCTGTGGCCCATTAGTCCTT
>NW_004444038.1:8645198-8711631 GCF_000243295.1 Trichechus manatus latirostris
TGGCTAGTATAATCCTGTGTCCTATATTCAGCCTGTGGTCTGATGTTGTTTGTTCTCAGATCGGAGGACTCCCTTTAATAAGTCTTGGAAGTTTGGTTTGGTTTTTACATAGAACCTTAATTTCTGTTTTATCTGGAAATGACTAATTTCACCATCATATCTGAACAAGAGTTTTGCAGGATATATTATTCTTGGCTAGCAATTTTTTTCTTTCAAGGTTTTATATATGTCATCCCATTGCCTTCTTGCCTGCCTGGTTTCTGCCAAAAAATCCAAGCTTAGTCGTATTGTTTCTACTCTGTATGTGACTTTTTGTTTTTCTCAAGCTACTGTCAGGATTCTTTGTTTGTATTTGGTTTTATCGAGTATGATTATGATATGCCTTGGTGATTTTCTTTTGGGGTCTATCCTATATGAGGTTTGTTGAGCTTCTTGGATGGTCAGCTTTTCATCGTTCATGATATTGGGGAAGTTTTCTGTCAGCAGTTCTTCAATGATCCTCTCTGTGTTTTCTGTTTAATCCCCCTGTTCTGGAACTCCCATCACTCGCAGATTTTTGCTTTTGATTGTATCCCACATAATTCTCAGGGTTTCTTAATTTTTCTTCATTCTTTTTTCTGATTTTTCCTCAGAGTTGTAGCCAAGTGTTTGTCTTCAATTTTGCTGATCCTATCTTCCATCATTTCAAACCTGCTCCTCAGCCCTTCTATGACACTATTTCTGAAATCTTGTTGTTTATCTTTTGGATTTCTAATTGTTGTTTTTGTATTATTTCTAGTTGTGAATTTATTTTAGCATTTTGTTCCTGTATTATTTTCTTGAGTTCTTCCATTTTTTGTCTGCATTTTCCATGAATTTGTCTATTTTTTTCCTCATTTTTGTCTGCTTTTTGCTTCCACTCTTAGATCATTCTGAATATTAGAGACTTGAATTCCCTATCAGTTAGGTCTAGTGCCTTTTCTTCTACTGGAAGGTCATCTGGTGTTTTATTTTGGATGCCTACCGGAACCATCCTGTCCTGTTTTTGTAAATGTTTAACATTGTCTGCTGTCTTCAGTGGTTATTTTCCTTGTTTATTGATTGTAGATTTGTTTTTTTTGTCCTGCTTTTTTGTTTTATTTGGTTATGTCTGAGCAGGTGGGCTGTGCATTCTTTGTTGTTTGCTCGTCTGTGGGCATGATACTTTTCACCTCCTTCTCCAATAGGCAGGGTCAGTCACTCAGGTATGGTACAGCAGGGCAGGTCCAGATGAAGGGGAGTTGCTGGGATGGGTTGTTTGTGGCATGTACCAGGGCTGACAGTGCGGACAGGGAATCAGTGCAGGGCAGGTTTCAGTAGGCCATGCCTGTGCTGCTTGGGAGTGTAATGTTCAGCGCATGGTGCAGGTAGGCAGGAAGGAGGGGGTAGATTGTGATGTATGGAGCTAAGATGGGTATGGGAATGATGTGAGAGAGGAGAGAGGAACAGGAGCCAAAAACATACACACAAACAAAAAAGAGTGCTAAGGGAGCTTGCTGCTGGAGTGGAGAGTTGAGAGACTGAGAAATGAGGAAAAACAAAAATAAGAAGAAAGAAAAAGGGTAAAAGAAAGAAATGAATAAATCGAGAAGCTGGAAATGAAGAAAGACAAAAAGGGAATAAGAGAGAGAAGAAAACAAAACAAAGAAACAAAAAACAAACAAACTAACAAACAAAAAAGACGAAAGAAATGCCCCCAAAGGTCCCACTGTGCTTCGGCGCAGAGTACGGGAGTAGCTCCCAACCCACGCAGTACTGCCTGGCTAGAAGGGGCTCCCAAGCCAAGAAAAGAAAAAGAAAACAAACAAACTGAAACAGAACAAGTCAGAGCAAACAAACAAAAAAGCCCCGGGGGTCCCACCAGTTTGGCAGCACGGGCCGGGAAGGAGTTTCACAGTTAAATGGTGTTTCGCAGCCTTTCAGGAAGAAGCAAAGATGGTGCAAGGAGCCAAATATCTGAGAGAAAGGAGGGGTAGGTAGTGATAGGTAAGGAAGAAATCTAAGGAAGCAGAAGAAATCAGCACCAGCAGCCAACAAAAGGCACTCAGGGAGCCAGCCAGTGCGGGCAGATGGAATCCAAGCAACACCGGGGTGAAGCTGGTGCTTCCCGGCCAAGAGACTGTGGCTTCAGGAAGCAGAGGAGGCTAAGTAGGGGTGAAGAAAGGTGAGGGGTGGGAAAGCCTATATCGCTGGCTACCGGTTGTTCTGTCTCCTGCTGGAAGCTCTGTGAAGCTGCTCTCTCATACCTCCTGTTCGCTGATCTATCTATGATAGGAGTCCAAATGGTGGATCCGTGCTGTAGTAGCTGATAGGGGATCTCTGCATGTATCTCTCCTTGCTCTCTGTTCTCAGTCGGTTTCTTATTCCATTCGGTGCTTGGCTGAGTTCTTTATCTCTTCATCTGATGCTTAGGGTTTCAGGATTGACATGTGACTCTGTTTGACTTAGTTTTTCTGATCTTTGCTGCAGAGGGACTATGTGGTGCTTCTGACTATAGTGCCATGTTGCCCAGAAGTCCTATTTGGTAGATATTTTCTAGGAAGCATCACTTCAAAGAAAATAAGTGGCAGTATTTCTTGCCCATAATAAAATTAAAGTGTTCAATTGAGAATTTGAATTTTGGGAAATTTATATCGGCCACTATGAACTTGAAAGCTTCCCAGGACTGTTGTCTGACAAGCTTGGTGGTGATATTAACAAATATGATTTTTTAAAATATATAATGAAATTTGTCAGCATTTGAGAGATCTGCATAACTTAGTGGACCAATATTTTCCAAATGGCAAATGCAAGTGACAAAATCGTACATTCAAAGGCCCAAACCAGTGGATTTTAATGTAACAAAGTAAAAAAAGCTTTGTTAATGTGGATTCGACAACTAACCTTTAAGAAACTACCACTTGTCGAGTTTTGGGGTTGTATCAAAGAAGAATACCTGCAATTATCTCAGAAGGCTATTAAAATAGTCCTAACTTTTCCAAATCCATATCTGTATGAGGCTGTATTTCTTTCATCTACTTTTACCAAAACAACGTATTGCAAGAGATTGAATAAAAAAGCAGTTATGAGAATCTGGCTATCTTCCATGAAGCCAGAGATTAAACAGATCTGCCAAAATGTAACTAAAAATCTAATAGAAACCACTCTTCTTACTACCTTTTCTTTTTTTTGCAAAATGTAGTTATTTTCATAAAAATATGTTATTTATATAATGTGTAATGGATTTATTATAGTTATTTTTAGATAAATTTAAAATGAATATTTTTTAAATTCTCTGCTTTTAATTTCTAGCATCATAAATATCAATAGATATAACTCACAGAAACAAAAGCTCTTGTTGTTTTTCAATGATTTTTAAGGATGTAAAGGGTTCATGAGACCAAAGCGTTTGACAACTGCTGATCTAACCTGGCTTCTACCAGGCGGTCAATGGTGGGAAGAAGGGAAAAGAGAGGAGGGGGATCATTAATGTTGATCAAGAGCCAATATTAATGCTCTGTGTGCTGGACTAAGCACTTCGCCTGAGTTACTTCAGTCAGTCCTCCCAGGAGCAATGGAAACAGGTGACATTATATCCATCTTACATATTAGCAAACTGAAGATCAAAAGGAATCAAGGGGTGTGATTGGAGAGAACAGGAAAAACTGAATGAAAGAGGTGATTGAAGTTGTGCCTCATGGTAGCACTTAAAGGAGTTGCCCAAGATTGCCCAGAAAATTGACAGAATCGTCAAGACTGGTTCCATCACTTTGCATTGCTTTATAAGATGACAGAGGAAATACATATTCAGCTGAGCAGGAGCTACAGTCTTTGCCAGGTGTTTAGGATTGCCCAGTTCTCAGAGTATTTTACAATTTCCCCTTAGATACTCATTCAGGAACAGGGTGAATCCTGGTTAAGGTATGCTAACAACACTCTTCCTCCCGTTTACCTAGAGGTGCCCCAGACTTCCTTTTGTGCATTCTTGCGTCTTGAAGGGATTCCATGCCCCCTCCAACCGTAACTCCTTCCAAGCCTTAGGAACCTAGAATTTTCTTCTGTTTTTCTTTTCACCTAAGAAGTATACCTTCAAGAAAGAGTCTGACAGTCTTTCATATTAATCTATTAATGAATCTCTTCAAGGGAAGATATTTGAGCTTTTAGCAAGGACAAAAATCTCAAGCTTAAGTCGAAAGTATGGATCTCTGACGCTAGATTTTCAATTATCTGCCAGTAAGTGGGAGAGGTATCAATTTATGGAAAGGGGCCTTTCTATTTCCCCTGAAATCACACCATCCACCCACATTGGACGCTGGAAATGCAGCACAGTTTTCTACCTCTCAGTCACTCTCCAACACACTCCCTGGGAAACTCTATCTTTCCAACTTGTATTTTCCATAATTTAGCCTAAAATATGTAACTCCCCAAACTCGGATCTTTAGCACAGAATGAGAGAAGCTTAGCCTGGGAAGCAGAGTTCCAGAAGAATCTATTTACCTAGCCTGGGATAAGTCAAAGCTCTCTAGGTAGTTGTCCAGGCAAGGACTTATATAAGGTTGAGGAATGTGTGAGCAGAGATCCGGTTAAGGATTGTCTTAATTATCTACTGCTGCTATAACAGAAATACCACAAGTGGATGGCTTTAACAAACAGATTTATTCTCTCACAATCTAGGAGGCTAGAAGTCCGAATTCAGGGTGCCAGCCCCAGAAGAAGGCTTTCTCTCTCAGCTCTGGGGGAAGGTCTTTGTCATCAGTCATCCCTTGGGTCTAGGAGTTTCTCAGCACAGGGTCCAAAGGACATGCTCTGCTCCTGGCTCCTCTTGTTTGGTGGCATGAGGTCCCTCTCCTCTCTGCTTGCTTCTCCCTTTTATATCTCAAAAGAGATTGACTCAAGATACACCCTAATCCTATAGATTGACTCCTGCCTCATTAACATAACTGCCTCTAATCCTGCCTCATTAACATTAGAGGTTAGGATTTACAGTATATAGGATAATTATATCAGATCTCAAAATGGTGGACAACCACACAATACTGGGAATCATGGCCTAGACAAGTTGACACACATTTTGAGGGGATACAATTCAATCCATAACAAGGACGATGTCAACATTTTATGCTTGTCAGTTTGTAACAGTCCACTTATATTCCAAAACACATGAATTGATTAAGAATCCTGAAGATTGCATTTTTTTTCCACCTGGCCAACGCTTTTCATATACTACTTGATTAAGAGACTACCCTCAATTGTGCTCAAATTGGCCACACACACCTTATGCTGTTGGTGGGCGTAGATCCAGTATCTATGGAAACAAGCACTCCAGAGTCCTCCACCAGGCTGTCTACACAGGGTCAAGGATGATGGCTTCTTTTCCTGCCAGGCCATACTCATTTGAGTATTTCGTGATTATTTCACATGGCAGAAATCATGGAAATAAGTTGAGGTGGGGGGAAATAATAAGCAATTGATTAAAATTGGAGAAGCCAGTTGATGAGAAGCGTTTCCTGGTGATTTGTGTTAAGTGCAGAAAATCAACCCATCCTTTTGTGTTGTAACTGAGCTGCTACTCACAGCAGACAAAATATTTCCACACCTAACAATTAACTTGCAGAAGATTAGTCAAATCTCAGTTATCTAGAGGGCAGATTATCCAGTTGGCGGATTACCCAGGTTCCTCATTCTCATTCTGATACTTACATTACAACACATTAAATCATGAGAACTAACCCCTTATGTTTGCATAGAAAAAGTGTTTTTATACTGTATTATCTAACTTTATATCTAATAATTCCTACCTTGCCTACCTCATGGGGTGGTTATGCTGATATCTGAGCCTGAGAGAAATTAGGTAAATTATCTGGATTTACACAGTTAGTAGACTTGTCCACTTGAGAACTGACTCCGAGCATTCTCACCTTTGAGGTTAATATTGGGCTTTTTCTCTTGGATACATCCTTTGTGTAATAGACAAAAAAAGAAAAAATTGAAACACAAACTTCTTAGTCCAGACACATGTGAAGAGGTTTGCATTGGAACACATTGATGATCTCCACTAAAGTTTGTATTTTTAGATTATCTGTCAGTTGTAGTCATCTATTCTAGTTTTGCTAGAAACATTATGTAGAACTGACTGTACGTATTTCGGTATTATTTTTTTTATATTGATTGAAGGAAAGCATTTTCGACAGTTACGAAAAGGAAACTGATGAAATTAACAGTGCTTAATTTCTCAGTTTGGGGATGAATCAAAATTTTCATCATCTTAATGAATGATTTTGTCACAGATGACTAGATCACCAACGGCTTCCTTCAACTTGGTGGCTAAAATGTTTAAACAGACTTTTAGCCAGACAAAGTTTGATATTAAGTGTAGAAATAATAGGGCAGTTCCCCTCGTGAGTCCTTGGAATGGCTAATATTGTTGATGACATGTTCAAACTAGTACTAAAGCTGAAACAAGATAAAACTTTAAAACTTGCCACGCTATTTTTTTAACAACATGTATGAATGTAAGAGCAACGATAATCATTTATAATCTAATTTAAAAATCTAAATTCAACAGTTGTCATTCCAAATATGTGATTTGCTTTGGGCAAATCTGCTTCAAAAGACCTCTTTGAAGGGTTAAAAAGCAAAGATGTCACTTTAAGGACTAAGGTGTGCCTAACCCAACCATGGTGTTTTCAGTCACCTCATGTGCACATGAAAGCTGGACAATGAATAAGGAAGACCAAAGAAGAATTGATGCCTTTGTATTATGGTGTTGCAAAGAATATTGAATATAGCATGGACTGCCAGAAGAATGAACAAATACGTCTTGGAAGAAGTATAGCCAGCATGTTTCTTAGAAGAAAGGATGGTGAAACTTTGTCTCATGTGCTTTGGACATGTTATCAGGAGGTATGAGTCCCTGGAGAAGGACATCATGCTTCGTAAAGTAGAGGGTTAACGAAAAAGAGGAAGACCCTTGATGAGATGGATTGACACAGTGGCTGCAACAATGGGCTCAAACATAGCAATGATTGTGAGGATGGCATAGGACCGGGCAGCGTTTCATTCCATGATACATAGGGTTGCTATGAGTTGGAACTGACTCGACAGCACCTAAGAACAGCAACAACAAATCTGCAATTGTTCCAGTCTGTGGAGATCAGTCTACCACCTGTCTGTCAGTTGGTTGTACTGTGGTGGCATGCACGTTGCTATGATGCTGGAAACTATGCCACAGATATTTCATATACCAACAGGGTCATCCATGGTAGACAGCTTTTAGCAGAGCTTCCAGACTAAGGCAGACTAGATAGAAAAGCCTGGAATTCAAGAATTCCAAGAATTAGCCAATGAACACCTTATGGATAGCAGCAGAACATTATCCAATATAGTGCTGGCAGATAAAATACCTAGGTCGGAAGGCACTCAAAATGTACAGTGGCCACAACAGTGGACTCAGTGACACCAATGACCATGAAGATGGCACAGGACCGGGTAATATTTTATTCTGTTGTCCATGGGGTCTCCATGAGTTGAAGCTGACTCTAAAACAACTAACAGCCTCAACAACATAGATCTCAGTTAACAAAATTATTAAATTATTGGTAGTTGATTTTGCCAATGAATGATTTTCACTCAGTTTGTGTGTTGTAAGTTTAAAAGTTTATAGTCATTTACATTTCATCCAAATGTAAGTAGACTTGGTTAGACAGACCATGATATTGGGCATACCTTGTCAGTAGTTGTATAAATAAGACTAGCCCTTTCCCATACGCTTTTAAGTATAATGTGATAATCTGGTAAATTCTACCTTAAGTGAAAAATCTGATTTTAGTTAGTATAAATAAATATTGAATAATGGTTATTTTTAGGGTGCATGCTTGGAAAGGACAGTGCCACTTCTTGAATAGGCAATGTGGCTCTGTCTGTTATTGCCTGAGCTATGAGTATCATTGAAGATTTTAGCCTAAGTGTCTTCCCTTCCTAGTGTCTCAGAATAAATGAAGATTATCTTATCCCAACAAAGGCTTTTATCTGATAGAAGAAGTAATATCAAAAAAGAACTGGAAAGATCTTCTTTGGAGATTCCAGACAAACATTTCATGGATGAAGATGTTTAATTTGCATTGATTATTCTAAGGGCATTCTGGTATCTGTGACGTTAAGGTTGTGTGTCAGCTTGGCTGGGCCATACTTCTCAGTGGTTTGGGAGTTATGATGTAGTTTGGCAGTCGTATGATGATGTGATCACTCCCGTGATGAGATCTGATGTAATGTGGTCACCTCCGTGATGGGATCTGCAGTGAGTAGCCAATCAGTTGAAGAGGAGTTTCCTTGGGGGTGTGGCCTGCATTGAATATACGTGGACTCTCTGGCAAGGCTCACAGAATTTTGCTCATGCTGGATCCTACAGCTGGCTCCTGTTCGTCTGACCTCTGGCTCTTGGGACTTGAGCTAGCAGCTTACCTGCCATCTTGCCTGTCGATCTTGGAATTCATCAATCTCCTCAGCCTGTGAGCAAGAGCCCTGCTGTCTGACCTGCTGATCTTGGGTTTGCCAGCCCCTGTGGCTACGTAAATCAGGAGAAGTCTCCAGCCTGATCCACGTTCCATCCTCTACAACCGCATGAGCCATTTCCTTAATATAAATCTCTCTATATATATTTATATGCTTTACTGGTTATGCTTCTCTAGAGAACCCAGCCTAAGACAGTAACCTTCTCAGACTATGAGAAGAGTGGAATGTGAGCTGAAGGGACACGAGTCACTTCCCAGCAGAGCATTCAAGAGCTGGTGGGACTCCCCATGCTCTCTTTTTCACTATCTTAGTGATCTTGGAAGCATGGACTGATTTAGACACGCCATAAGATCCAAGTTTCCTATGATGCAGAGCCAGCACATGGACAGCAGCTCTGGAGACTGTCCTGGACCCACAAGAGCATTTGTTTGCTGAGAAATAATGTTTCGTTGTCTTAATCCACTGAGGTTTTTGGTGTTGAAAGTTACAGCTGCATAAACAAACCCATCATGATGAAAGCAAAATACTTGTTTTTCATCATCCCTTTGGTCAAGACATGTTTCCGGTGAGTTGCTACTGACTCCACACTGTGTTAGACTGGGATTGGAGTAAACTTGGATTTGAAGACCTCCCAGAAAGGCAGCTGCCTGGCGTTTTCATAAAAATCTCCAGAGAATGGTTCTACAATCTCCTCTGGCAATGCATTGTAGGGTCCAATGCATCCCGGGATTTGTTTAATAAAAAAAACTTACACAACTACTCCTAGCCTCACTATGAATCAGACATATACCCAGGACCTATCATCAGGTAAAGAATATAGTAACATTTCACAATAAAGTGGCACTAATTACACGCCATGTCTTTTGTGACGAGAGGGTAAGTGATGCCGGACCGTTAATTTAGCAACATGAACTTGTGCATTACCTTAGATGCCATTAAGTGTGTAAGCCCTGGCATGTATTTGTATTACTACTTCTAAATTGACTCAGTCTTCAGCACCAGCTGGGTACCTAACACAATGATTGTGGGAGAGTGGGTATTTAAATATACAGCTCTGACTTGTTGAAAATAACATGGCAGTATCAAAAGTGCTTTTTCTTTCTTGGTGAAAAAAAAAGGGTCTCAGAGTCTTAGAAATAAAACCTGGGGGTGCTAGTTTTCTCTCAATCTTCCAAAAATTTGAGCATAAAATAATCTCCATACAAGTTAACTGACTAACTCACCAATTGTTTTCATAAGGAAAAGAAACTTAGCTACCGCCTTTATTAATAGAGGTGCTCAGATTAGATGGGAAGGTGGTGAGGGCAGAAACGGACATTGATCAACGTGTGGGGGACTGTCTTTGTCTCCCACACCCTGGTCTCATTGACTTCACTCCCTACATCTCTGATTTTTAAATGTATCTTCGTTACCTAATGCTGCTATAACAGAAATACCACAGTGGATGGCTTTAACAAACAGAAATTTATTCTCTCACGGTCTAAGAGTCTAGAAGTCCAAATTTGGGGTGCCAGCTCCAGGGGAAGGCTTTCTCCCTCTGTTGGCTCTGGGGAAAGGACCTTGTTATCAATCTTCCCCTGCATTTAGGAGTATCTCAGCTCTAAGACCCTGGGTCCAAGGACATGCTCTGCTCCTAGCTCTGCTTTCTTGGTAGTATGAGATCCCTATGTCTCTCTGCTTGTTTTTCTCTTTTATATCTCAAAAAAGATCGACTCAAGATACAACCTAATCTTGTAGATTGAGTCCTGCCTCATTAACATAACTGCCTCTAATCCTGCCTCAGTAACATCATAGAGGTAGGATTTACAACAGATGACAAAATGGTGGTCATTCACAAAATACTGGGAATCATGGCCTAGCCAAGTTGACACACATTTTGTTGTTGTTAGGTGCCGTTGAGTCAGTTCCAACTCATAGTGACCCTACGTACTATGGAAGGAAACACTGCCTAGCCCTGCGCCATGCCCACAATCCTTGTTATGCTTGAGCCCATTGTTGCAGCCACTGTGTCAATCCATCTTGTTGAGGGTCTTCCTCTTTTTTGCTGACCCTCTACTTTAACAAGCATGATGTCCTTCTCCAGGGACTGATCCCTCCTGATAATATGTCCAAAATATGTGAGATGTAGTCTCACCATCCTTGCTTGTAAGGAGCATTCTGGTTGTACTTCTTCCAAGACAGATTCGTTCATTCTTTTGGCAGTCCATGGTATATGCAATACTCTTTGCCAGCACCACAATTCAAAGGTGTCAATTCTTCTTCAGTCTTCCTTATTCATTGCCCAGCTTTCGCATGCATATGATGCGATTGAAAACACCATGGCTTAGGTAAGGCGCACCTTAGTCTTCAAGGTAACACCTTTGCTTTTCAACACTTTAAAGAGGTCTTTTGCAACAGATTTGCCCAATGCAATGCATCTTTTGATTTCTTGACTGCTGCTTCCATGAATGTTGATTGTGGATCCAAGTAAAATGAAATCCTTGACAACTTCAATCTTTTCTCCGTTTATCATGATGTTTCTTATTGGTCTGGTTGTGAGGATTTTTGTTTCGTTTATGTTGAGGTGTAATCCATACTGAAGGCTGTGGTCTTTGATCTTCATCAGTAAGTACTTCAAGTCCTCTTCACTTTCAGCAAGCAAGGTTGTGTCATCTGCATAACACAGATTGTTAATGAGTCTTCCTCCAATCCTGATGCCCCATTCTTCTTCATATAGTCCAGCTTCTCTGATTATTTGCTCAGCATACAGATTGAATACATATGGTGAAAGGATACAACCATGAGGCACATCTTTCCTGACTTTAAACCACACAGTATCCCCCTGTTTTGTTCAAACAACTGCCTCTTGATCTATGTACAGTTTCATCATGAGTACAATTAAGTGTTCTAGAATTCCCATTCTTCACAATGTTATCCATAATTTGTTATGATCCACCCAGTCGAATGCCTTTGCATAGTCAATAAAACCCAGGTAAACATCTTTCTGGTATTCTCTCCTCTCAGCCAGGATCCATCTGATATCAGCAATGATATCCCTGGCTCCACGTCCTCTTCTGAATCATGCCTGAATTTCTGGCAGTTCCCTGTCGATACACTGCTGCAGAAACACATTTTGGGAGGACACAATTCAATCCACAAAAGGTGCTGAGGGCAGAAAGGGGCATTGATCAATGTATGGGGGACAGTCTTTGTCCCCCACACCCTAGCCTTGTTGACTTCACTCTCTACATCTCTGAATTTTAAAAATCAGCATTGCTCAGTTTAGCTTCCACGTGCACTGCGTTGTAAAGCTGCTCTTCTCTGTGCATGAGTTGTGATGTTTCAGGAGCATGGATTGCAAGGCAGAAACTCTGGGGATGGGTTCTTCTTCCTTCTCTAGTTGAGAAACTAGTACAAGTCAACCTTCCCAAGTGTGTGTATTCATCTGTGAAATGGAGATGATAATACATGCTTCACCTCTTTGGATCCATGAAATGATGCGTTTATAGGTTTTTAATGAACTGTAAAGAACAACTCATTTGTCACGTTCAGGTGCGTCCGGGTTACTTTGGACATGTCATCAGGAAAGACCAATCACTAGAAAAGGACACCATATTTGGTAAAGTTGAGGGTCATCGAAAAGGAGGGAAGCCTTCGGTGAGATGGACTGACACAATAGCTGTAACAATGGACTCTAACACACCAACAATCATGAAGATGACGCGGGATCAGACAACATTTCCTTCTGTTGTCCGTAAGGTTACCATGAGTTGGAATCAACTCAATGGCAGCTACCAACAACAAAGAACAACACAAATATGTGTTCTTAATATTCTGATCTCTCCCTGCAGATCGTACCCTTCTTTAGGACAGAGGTTGTCCCCATCTTCTTTTACCCTCCACAGGCCCTAACATAGTAAGAGCTACCTTGATGGTGTCAGTCAATCCTTGTTTAGTTGGTTGATAGTTGCCCTATGACAGGTCCTCTTTGCCCTCCATCTGCCCAACAGAAAGCAAAATATATACACACAGGGTATTTCATTTCAGATGATCTCACCTGGTCACCACTCCCAGCTGCTCCTTTCATTTCTTCCTTGCTTTCTGTGGCTTTATGGAAGACCACATTTTGCCAGTCCCTCCTCTGAGGATCTTTGCCATAGTATCTATTTCGAAGACAGCCTCTGCAAGACCCCTCAGAGACAATAGTGATACTATAACCGGAGCAAGAAAATTACTGTAAACAGGCCTTTTCTTCCTGAATAAGCTAAAGGCTTGGAGAGTATAATTGCCCCAGGAAAACATTTCCTGGAGGTTGTTGGGCCAGCAGTGAAAACCTGCCACATGGCTTCATGCTTTCCTCTCCTTAACCCTTCCGCCTTGGCTCGGCTTCAGCAGGCCTGGGGCCTGGGCACGCTGGCAGGAGAGAGGGTCTGAAAACCGGGCCAGGTCCAGCGGGAGGCCCTGCGCACCCGGAGCTGTGTCCCCTGCTGTCATCACCCCTCTCCTGTCCTTTTGTTTCGGTTGCCACAAACACTTGCTGTGAAACCAATCCTGAAAGGATTTTTTTTTTTTTTTTTTTGTATTCCTCTCATTTCTGTTGAAACATGACACTCAAATTGGAGATGGGAGCAGAGATCAACAAACCCTGTCAGCTCTTGTCAACCCAGGTGTAACAGTGCGATCTTCTTAAATTGCTGCTAATCTGCCAAAGATCTCTTTATCTGCAGCCGCCATCACGCTGTTTGCTCACACTTGGTTAACACTTTAAATTTCCCTTTCTGAGGTGTCACTGTTTGCCATTTAGTAACTCAGAAGAACTGTGAGAACGGCTTAAAGCACAAGGATTTGGGAAGCTGGAAAAAGCTGATTAGCTATTCAGGGAGAATAATCTTATTGAGAGCAGTAAGAGCTGTATAAAGAATGCTTCTCTCTTCCCAGTAACAATCTTCTAATTATGTTGTCAAGCTTGCTGTTGAGTTCTCCCCCTGTGCCATTAAGAAACCGTTTTCTATGTTAAGAAAGAGATTTCCAGATCGTGATGCTGTTTGCTGATTTTTTTTATTGTTTAAAGAATCTGTATGTATTAAACCAAACATTAAAAAATGGTTCATGTGCGGTATAATTACTTGAGATGAGGTACTCAAGACATGGGGTAGGGCAGGGGAAGGAGGGAGAGAGGAGAGGAGGTGCGTGGGGTGTGTGCTGCTGGAGGCAGGGTGGGGGGCCGTGGGTGGGGGTGAGGGTTAGGATTCCACATCCCTGCCTGAGACTTTCACCTCCAGGGCTGGGCCTCCGCGAAGGGGATGCAGGGTCAGAAGCTGGGCCAGTAGGTATGCGTGGGTGTAGATTTCTAAGGGAAACGTTTCCGGTCTGTAGATGTTCTTCACTGAATAGGAGAAAGGAGCAGTTGACACTGTGCGCAAACGTGCTCTCCTCTCCTCTCTGCTTTACGGGGAAGAATCGGAATAATGACAAGCTAGTTTCTGCATCAGGAGCTGCCTTAGCTGCAGCGGTCCACGGCCCGAGAAGTCCCTCTGATCTCAGAGCCGCCTTCTAGCAGGGGAAGTCCAGGGAAAAGGTGGATTGTCCTGTGAATTCTCTAGGGCATTGTCATTTGCTTGCAGGCAGAACAGTGCTGCTTTCAAGCCTTCTAAACAAAAAAAACCCAAACCCTTTGCCGCCTAGTCGATTCCAACTCGTAGTGACCCTGTAGAACAGAGTAGAATTTCCCCACAGGGTTTCCAAGGCTGAAATCTTTACAGAAGCAGATGGCTACATCTTTCTCCTTTGGAGCTGCTGGTGGGTTTGAACCTCTAGCCTTTTGGTTAGCAGCCTAGCACTTAACCACTGCGCTACCAGAGCTCTTTTTCAAGCCTTCTCCTACCTGCTGATTTAAATAATGAAGCGCAAGGCTCTTGTTCTTAATCTCGGCATGAACCAGGGTACAATGTGTGGATATCAAAAGATTCTGTTATAACAAATCCCTTAAAAATGTACAAACAGACACCAATGCCGTATGTGTCACTCAGCCGAGTACACAGTATTCCTGGGGGATGTGCTCACCTGTTAGGACCCTAAGTATTCATCATGATGACTGAAGCTCCACTTCTTTTGTTACGATAGGATTTTAGACTGATTCTTGCAAATCCTATAGGTAAGCAATTTAGAATTAATGTGTTTGGGATCTTTGTCATAAAAGCACTGTAATAGTAGGGGATTATTGAAACCTCTTCTTTTGTAGTTGGCAAACTCCACAGCTAAGATGACTCCATCAAGCTAAAAAGAAGAAAATTTTCAAAGCTTAAACTATATTTGTTAGTAGTTTCTGTTTCCTAGAACTGGTACCAGAAATATCTCACTTCTCATTGCCCTTCCTGGAAACTTGGGAGGTAGCCTGTCAACCATGCAGCCTTGGTGGCACGGTGGTTAAGAGCTGGGCTGCTAACCAAAAGGTCGGCGGTTTGAATCTGCCAGCTGCTCCTTGGAAACCCTATGGGGCAGTTCTAGTCTGTCCTGTAGGGTCACTATGAATCAGAATCGACTCCACAGCAACTGGTTTTGTTTTTTGGTTTTCTATGAGGGCAGGAGTCCTTGGGTGGCACAAATGTTGAAGCGTTGGGCTACTAACCAAAAGGTTAGTGGTTCGAACCCACCCAGAGGTACCTTAGGAGATAGGCCTGGTGATTTGCTTCTGAAAGGTCACAGCCTGGGATTTTGCTTATTGATCTGTACAAGCTCTTCATCTACTAGAGAAATTAGTACTTTATGATATGAGCTTAAATATTTTGACCCAGTTAGTCATTTGTCCTTCTCCTTTGTTCTTAATCCCTTTAGTAATTCAAAAATTTCAAATATTTTATGCAAGACTAGGCAAAGATTTCTTAGGTATGATACCAAAAGCACAATCCAAAAAAGATTTTAAAAAAAGATAAATTGAATGTCATCAAAATCAAGGACTTGTGCATTCCTCAAGAATGAAAAGACATGCCACTGACTGGGAGAAATTATCTGCAAATCACATATCTGAAAAACGACTTGTATCCAGAATATATAAGGAACTCTTACAAATCATAATAAAAAGACAAATAATCCAGTTTAAAAATGGGCAAAATGTTCGAATACATATTTCACCAAAGAGATGGAAGAATGGCCAATAATCACATGCAAAGATGTTCAACATTAGCCATTGTTGTTGTTGTGTGTTGTCTAGTCGATTCTGACTCATAGCCACCCTACTGCACAGAGTAGAGCTGCCTCCTGTGGCTTCCTATGTTGTAATCTTTAGAGGAGCAGATCGCCAGCTCCTTTCTCTCATGGAGCGGCTGGTGAGTTCTAACCCCCGAACTTTCCATTAGCAGCTGAATGCTTGACCGTTGCACAACCAGGGCTCCTTCATTAGTTAGGACAATGAAAATCAAAACCACAGTCAGATACCACTTTACACCCTCTGGGTGGCTACAATCAAAAAGACAGATAAAAACAAATGTTGGCAAGGATGTAGAGAAATTGGAACACTCCTATATTGTTGGTGGGAAGGTAAAATGATGCAGTCACTCTGGAAAACAGTTTGGCAGTTTTTTGAAAAAGTTGAACATAACTTACCAAATGACCCAGCCATTCACTCCTGGGTATTTACCGAGAGAAATGAAAGTATAAGTCCATACAATCACCTGTACATAGTGTTCATAGCAGCTTCATTTGTTAATAGCCCCAAACTGAAAATTGTCCACATGTCCATAAACAGGTGAATTGATAAATTGTGGTCTACCCCTATAATGAAATACTATTCAGGAATTAAAAAAAAAAAAAAAAAAAAAACTATGAAGACACTCAGCAACATGGATGAATCTCAAAATAATTATACTGAGTAAAAGAAACCAAACAAAATAGGATATATACTGTGTGATTCGATTTCTATAAAATTCTAGAAAATGCAAACTAATCTTTAGTGGCAGAAAGCAGATCAGAAGTTGCCTGGGATAGGGAGAGGGAAGAAGAAAAGAGTTGGAGGGATGGATTACAAAAGAGTACAAGGAAACTTTTGAGAGTGATACATATGTTCTTCATCTTGACTGGTATATGTTAAAACTTATCAAATTGTATAATTTATATACGTGGAGTTTATTGTATGTCAAATATACCTCAGTAAAGCTGTTCAAAAAAGGGGGGGAGGATCTTTTCTTATACGGATTCTGATTTTTATAATATTTTTTCTCACTCTGATTATGAAAAAAATTACCATTTTTTCTTCTAGTATTTTTTGGTTTTATATTTCACATTTATATAATTGATCCATCTGGAATTTGTGTTGGTATATAGTGTGAAGGAGAAATCCAGATTCCCGCCCCCCCAAGCTGGGCCAACATCATTCACTGAATAATGGTCTTTTCTGTACTTACTGGAAACATCATCATTATCATACAGTAAATTCCTGTACATATTTAGTTATATCTCTGGATTTTCTTTTTTTTGATCTCATGGTCTCTCTATTTTTGTGCCAATACCATGCTGTTTTAATTTAATAAGTTATCTGGTAGAGCTAATCATTCCTTTACTACTTTTAACTTTTAGAAATTTTCTGATTAATCTTGCTTATTTACTTTCCCATGTGAAATTTAGAATCAATATATTCAGTTCAGAAAATCCTTCTTGTGTTTTTTCTGAAAGGTACTATTGCACCAGTATATAAATTTATGTGAATTGACAGCTTAGTGTTCTCAAGTCTTCCTAGCTAAGAATCTAGTATGCCTTTCCATTTGTTTAAGTCTTCTTTTTTGTCTTCCTGTTTTATTTTAGTTTTCTTCACGTAATTTTTTACATTTTCCTTTTTCAGTTAAATAAATCCTTTTAAGATCCCTATCACCTTGTAGAAACTTAAGGATAAAATGATTCAGTTGGAGAAGTAACAAAATCATTATGTATCAGTCTTGGTTTCTATATCCAGTCCTGTTGTTTATTAACCATGTTATTATGAGCTTATTACTTAACCTCTCCGAGTCTCAATTTTCTCTCTTTTTACACAGGGGTCAAATATTTGTTGTACCTATTTAACAGGATCCAAGGAAACATGTATGAATGTGTGAAACCTTATATAATAAGTGATCTTTACACCCAACAGAGGTACCAAGAGCCTTCCTTGAAAGCTGCTCCTGGGATCCTTTATCAAAAGTCTTTCTGGGTGTTTAGTAATAAGCCCTTCAAGTCAAATATGAGTTGTAGCTGCATAATGTGCAGTGTCCAGGTTTAACATTTCTTGGTTGGTCCTGTGCCCAGGCTGGCAAAACCAGAGTTGAGTATATTGACATCTGAAGATTTACTTACTCTGCTTCTCTATTCCATATTGGGTGGAAACTCAAGTTTCATGGGTATCTTTTGCTTTTTCACTAAAAGTCATGCATGGACCTCATTGTTTGAGGAGCAGGAGAAAATGGCTATAGAGTGGGCTGTGAACACACAGAATGGTTGGGTTGAACGAGACCTTAAGACCTACCTCTTCCAGAAACAACAGAAAGGAGGATCAAAGAGGAGAAGTGACCCCTGATATCACACAGCTCTAAGACAAGACACAAAGCAGGCGGCCATGGATGGGAAGAGGAGAGTGATGAGTCAGAGGGACAGACCCATAGCAGTTTCTAGGTAGCACACAGACTGTCAGTTGTCTGTCACACCTGAGCATCCAGGACATTTAGGAACTCCGGGAAGCATGTTGATTTCATCTGTGACAGAGTCTTATTTCCCTCTCCTTCACCAAACGTGCATTATTTTTCTATTCTTGAATCTAGGTCACTGTCCATACTCACTGTTTGAAAACCTCTCAATGAGGGTTGTTAAAAACTAAAACCAAACCCATTGCATCGAGTTGATTCCGACTCATAGCAACCCTATAGGACAGAGCAGAACTGCCCCATAGGGTTTCCAAGGAGCAGCTGGTGGATTCTAACTGCCAATCTTTTGGTTAGCAGCTGAGCTCTTAACTACTGCACCACCAGGGTTAGGGATGATAAAACTCACACTAGGTCAAAAAGACAGATCTCAGGGCTTTCTGCTGTACCTATAAAGCTGATACTTTTAAACAACAACAGCTAACATTTATCAAAAGCTTGCCACAAATTACTACAAATACATATCAAACATTCTGCTTAGCTCATTTAATATTACGACTCTGTGAGGTCAGTGCTATCCTCCCCATTTTACAGATATCTCACGGTTGAGGAAATTGAGGCATGAAGAGGATAGATAGATAGATAGATAGATAGATAGATAGATAGATAGATGGACGGATGGACATACATACATACAGACAGACAGATAGCTGTCATCAAGTCAGTTTAGACTCATTGTGACCTTATGTACAACAGAACGAAATGTGGCCTGGTCCTACATCATTCTCAGAACTGACCACATGTTTAAGTCCATCATTGTGGCTATTATGCCAATCATTTCACTGAGAGTTGGCCCTCTGCTTCACCAAACATGATGTCCTCCTCCAGTGATTGATCCCTCCTGATCAAGCATGCAAACAAGTGAATTAGACCAAGTTCTGTTGTGATCCATAAGATTTTCATTGGCTGATTTTCAGAAGTAGATGACCAGGCCTTTCTTTGTAGTCTATCTTAGTCTGGAAGCTCTGCTGAAACCTGTCCACCACGGGTGACCCTGCTATATTGGCAACACCAGTGACAGAGCTTCCAGCATCACAGTAACACACAAGCCACCACACTATGACAAACCGACAGACGTGGGGTGGATGGAGAGGCTAGGTAACTTAAAGGTCACGTAACTAGTGATTGACTGAGTCAGGATTGGAAACCCAGTGTTTTAGATCCAAGACTCACACTCTTAAATCACGTTTGATCCATTTTTACCCATTTAAACCTAGGGAGTAGAGGGCCCTGAGGAGCAGGGCAGCATGAATATTCTCCAACTTAGGGGCAGGATTTCTAGGGAGCTTGGGAAGCAGTGACGAGAGATGGGCTGGCCCATTAAAAATTAACTGCAATGTGGCAGGGATTTCAGGGGCCCAAGGGCCCCTGTGTGCTTCCAAATCCTTCTTCAGTTTGCCGGGCAGCCTTTTAAATGCTCATGGCACCTAACAACGGCAACAAAGAAGAGGCAGTCGTGAGAATGATCAGTGATACAATACAGAGAAATGAGTCGACTGTTTGCCCCCAAACGGGGGTCTGATGGAGTGGAAGGCAGGGAATGGAATGACTTCTTGGGTGATTAATGGTAGAGGGAAAAAAAGTGGGGACCAGCTTTATTCACCTCCCGCTCTGCATGGAGCCAGCCCTGGGGTGGGTGAGTGGGACACGCTGTAGGTAGGGAGACAAAAAAGGCACCACTTAATTTTGTCATAGCCTTGCCTGTTCCGAGAAGTGGTCTTTCCTGAATAGGGAAGCAAAAGAGAGAGCACAAATTGATTGTACAAGAACAAAACCAGATATTTCTAATTCTTGGAATTACTGAAATGTATCAGGGAAACTCGCCACGGCACTGTTCTAATTAATAAGGCATTACACATCATTTTTATTTAGCGGCCACCGTGCTAATCACACACCCACACACGATGATAACCCTAGTTACATAAAGCCCTCATAGAGGAAGAGAAGGAGGCAAGAATAAAAAAGTCAGGGTCTGTGTACCCCAGTAATGATCACTTAGAATGCAAATTATCCTTGCAGATTGCACAAACTTAGCATCGTGGCCTTAAAGCATGATTATTTCTGTGGTACAATTTCTGTTGTGCTTTTGATCATGTTTGCTTTTAAAGCTATAGACTTCTTCCTGGTGCAGCAGGACTTTATAAGTGGTCTAATCATCATTCTTTCTCTCTCTCTCTCTCTCTCTCTCTCTCTCACACACACACACACACACACACACACACACACACACACACATATTCCATGACGTTGTGATTCCTTCCCTGCAGGACTAAAGGGTTTGGGGGTTAAGCATATGAGGTTTTTATCTCTGGTTGTAAGCTGCTTGGTCGTATATTATGGGTCCTCTTTCATGTATCAGAACCACCAGATGATAGAATTTTAAGACTGGGAAAGACATTGAATAATCACTTAGTCCAATCTCTTATTTTACAGAGCAGAGGGATTAAGCAAATACTCCAAGGTCACATGGCAGTTTTTCTAACTAGATATTGGAAGCCATTGTCATGTCTTTTATAGTCCATTGGTAGTTATTAATTACCCACAATACACAAGGGAAATGGCGCTGGACTCATGAAGCAAAGGACTGGGTTTTCGTTATATTTGTAATGATTACTGGGCACGTTGCTTCATGTCCATGACCCTCATTCTTCTGCTCAAACTGTTTCATCATATTTGCCCTGCATTCTTCTCAGAGTTGTGGGGAGGTTCTAATGAGTTGGAGTAGGTGAACATGCTTCATAAACTGGAAAGTTCTAAATAAGGTCAAGGCAAATTCATTCTTTTCTGTTCAAGCGGTCTGTCTGACAAACGTGTTGAAATAATGTCTGAATATTTGAGTATGAGATAAGATACCTGCTATGCAGTGCTAGAGAAATCATAATAAAATAAGAGGACTCCTGATGTTCTGCTATCAAATCCCTTCCATAAACTGGCATCCACTGATGGCAGTTTATCATTACAGAGCAAGAGCTGTTTATCAGTCAGACTGAGGCAGAGGGGTTCAATCCAGACTCTGTCACTTTCTAGTTGGGTTACCGTGGGCAAGTCACTTCACTCATCTGAGCTCCAGATGTTTCCTGGATTGCTTTCAAGGTTAAATAAGATAAAATATGTAAATACCTTGTGCTGTACCTAGCACATGGTAAGTATTCAGTCAATAGCTCCCACTGTCCTAGGCCTCCAGTCATTTGTGAAAATGGAGCACTTGAGAAGGAGAGATCTCTAGGAAAAGCTCCTTCTGCCATCGACATCCAGGTTACCAGGCCTTGATGGAACTTCAGATCTAGGAGAGAGTCGGTGCAGGCATGGGATCACATATGGCAAGGGGAAGAGTGAAGGGTGGGAGGGATAAGAGCAGGGCAGACAAAGTGAAAGTGCCAGCTCTCAGAGTTCCAAGTTAAATCTCCTAGGTCTGGCAATGGTAGAAAAGCCAAACCAAGGGGCTATTTTTAATTCCACCCCATGTTCTGGCCCAGCGTAGGAAGTCTGCATGTCTGAGGGATGAGAGAGAAAACTTTGCCAAGCGAGTAAATACAGAGGGAAAAGACTAGTTCCATGAGGACAGAAAACTTTGCCATGCCCATGCTGGTGCTCCCAACACCCAGCAGAGTGGTGACATCTAGAAGATGCTTGGTTCACGTTTGTGAACTAAAGATCAGAGCTTTAAAGGGTAGCTTGATGGCTTGGTGGATTAGATTGATGGGGTTGATGGGAGGAGGAGAAAGGAGGACCAGAAAAGGTTCGGAATGAATTTAGAGACAGTGAGTGTTTGGCAGCAAGAAGTATGCAAGTGAGTGTGTGTGTGTGCGTTTTAAGACAACCAAGACTTGAGTCAGTCTTCAAGGCAAACGAGAAAAATCTACTGGTACAAGAGAAACTGTAGAAACAGAAAGTGGAAGCGTCACTGGGGAACTGGATAAATGTCTCTTGGGAGGCAGGAAGCATAAGTTATGGAGAAAGGAAAGGATGGGAGTTTTATTAAGGGCCAGTGAAAACTGTTATGTGTCTAAGAGAAAAGTGTATTAAATAACAGAGAAGCCAGTGGAAACAGGCCGGTGGAAGAAACGTAAAGAGAGATAAAGGCATTGACACTCATTAACCTTCTTATTTTCAGAAAATGGTTAATGACAAAAATACATAAGCACATACACACACAAAATGGTTAATGATGTAGGTGGGGGAGGTGGATACAGAGTCCAAGAGAAGAAAGAAAACGTGCAGTAGCCACCACGAAGATAGAAACGGAGGACTGTCAAACAGTGGCCTGTGTGACAGGGCATGAAAGGGGCCAGAATGTAGGGTTCTGTCTCTACCCTAGTCATTTCTGCTGTCCCAGGAGAGGAGCAGAGAAGGAAACCACAGGATGACCCAGGATTAGACGTTGGCCTTGTGAGCTGTGCATGAGGTAATGCTGGGAAAAAGGCAGCCCTCAAGAACCTGAGCCCAGGTAGCAGTGGGAAGAAGAGACAAGAGAGGAGAAGAGATGGTAGGAAGCAGAGTAGGTAAGGTACAGATCCAGAGTGTGAATAGGAAGGTGGTATGCAACATGGTATGACCATGTTGGACATCTTGGCACAGCCTGGGACAGAACAGGGAGGTGGAGCAGAGATGGTGGGAAAGCAGCAAAGAACTCTAAACTTAAATAATCAGTGAGGCTCCCAGAGACCATCACTAGGGAGATGGGCCACACAGGAGCAGAAGCTGTCTTGGTTTCCTGGTTAAGGAAGAAGGAGGGGAAATGGAAAGAAAATAAAAACCTTATTAAGAAACATAAGATCTGAGTAGTTTTTTCGATGAACACATTGTGTGACTTTTTTTGACTATGTCCAATGGGACCCAGACAAATTTGAGGAATGTACTTCTTAGACTATTGTCACGTGTGTATAGGATACTGCATCAAAATAATGAGAATGCTCCTTAGAAGCGAGGATGGCAAGACTTCATCTCATGTACTTTAGACATGTTATCAGGAAGGACCAGTCCCTGGAAAAGGACACCATGCTTGGTAAAATAGAGGGTCAGTGAAAAAGAGGAAGACCCTCAATGAGATGGATTGACACAGTGGCTGCAACAATGGGCTCAAGCATAACATTGATTATGAGGATGGCTCAGGACTGAGCACTGTTTCGTTCTGTTGTACATAGGGTCTCTCTGAGTCAGAACCAACTTGATGACACCTAACTACAACAACATCATCAAAATAACAGCGGTGTTCTTGGTGTTGGATCCCACATGTCATCACTGAACAAACTCTGCTATCCTTCTATCACTGAAACACTGCAGACATGCAGGCTTACAGGCACAGTGCACGTCCAAGTCGCTGAGATGCTTGGGGCTAGGCTGGACATGCACAAATCTGATTATGGGGTTTTCTAATCACCCCTACCATCCTCCACTATATTTTCTCTCTCAATTTATATTTAGAACCAAAGGTTGGTATTATGTAATATTTTGGACTCACATCATATTTGGCCCTTGAGAAAAGGTTGACATATCAGCATGTTCAGGGCAAGACCAAGAACATTGAAGTCGGATGGACTTGGATTCCATCCTCTATCCCTGACCAGCTACGTGAACTAAAGGCATGTAGAACTTCGTGTATGTCTATAATAAATCTGTTTCCTAATGTCTTAGCTATTTAGTGCTGCTACAAAAGAAATACCACAAGTGAGGGGCCTTAATGAACAGAAATTTATTTTCTCACAGTTAGGAGGCTAGAAGTCTGAATTTACAGTGCCGGCTCTAGGGGAAGGTCCTTGTCTCTTTTCAGTTTCTGTTCTAGGCTACTTGGGTTCTCCATGTGGCATCAATCTTTCCCCTTTTGTCCTTGTTTGCTTCTGTGCCTAAGCTGCTCCTTTTATATCTCAAAAGTGATTGGCTTCAAACACATCCTTTACTGATATAGCCTCATTAACATAACAAAGAAACCCAATTCCTAGATGGAATTATATCAACATATATGTTGTTGTTGTTGATAGGTGCCATGGAGTCCATTCCAACTCGTAGCAATCCCATGTGACAGAGTAGAACTGTGCTATAGGGTTTTCTAAACTGTTCTCTTTAAAAGAGCAGATCTCCAGGTCTTTCTCCAGCAGAGCTGCTGAGTGAGCTTGAATTGCCAACCTTTCGGTCAGGAGCTGGAACGCTTAACTGTTGCACCACCATGGCTCCTTATATCAACATTTACAAACCCATTGCCATCGAGTTGATTCTGACTCATAGTGACCCTATAGGACAGAGCAGAACTGCCCCATAGGGTTTCCAAGGAGCAGCTGGTGGATTCGAACTGCTGACCTCTTGGTTAGCAGCTGAATCATTTAACCACTGCACCACCGGGGCTCCATCAACATGGATAGGGGCTAGGATTCATAACACATATTTTTGGGGGACACAGTACAATCCATAACACCTAGATAAAAAATAGGTCATCAAGTGTGGAAAATGTCATGAAAATAAACCCCAGTTACCAGTAGTTCAATATTGGCGCCACAGCCCACCAGAGGAAAGATGGAGCCTCCACCTGTTCCATCCATCTGTGCTCACTCAGAGATGGGTAAACACTTAAATAGGCCCCTTCCACTGTTCAACTCTGGCGTCAGAGCTGTTGGAGTGGTTGACTGTTGGTGCACACGCACCCTCCTCCCAGCCATGAGGCACTGGTGTCTTTCCTTGCTCTGGGAGGCCCTGCAATCAATGTGGAGGAGTAAGGCTCCAGCAATACAGCCCCTGTTTCTGCCTGGAGTGGTAGGACAGTTTCACATCCTAGAGTATAATGGGGTTAGTGGCCAGGAACACAGACTCTGCCCCAAATTTCTCTCGAGGGTGGGGCTGTGGTCTTAACTGAGGCTTGACTGGGGAAGGTCTCCTTCCTGTTCACTCTGTGTTATGGGCAGGACTCTGTCTTGTGAGCTGTTGGGTTGGGGGCCTCAGTGCCTCTCTGTCTGTTGATCAGGGCTCTCTCTTGGGTCTTTGTCACATGGGTCTCTCCATAGGGCAGGTCATACATCACAGCTGCTTCCCAGGGGAAAGAGAGATGACAGACAGACACACAGAAAGAAAGAGAACATAAGAGACAGCCGATTCTTTAGAAGTGAGTCCTTGAGTCCAGCCCCAGGCTAGAGTTTACAGGTGGCTAGAACCTTCCTGACAGCTTGGAAGTGTTATCTAATATGTTCATTTTTCCAGATTTGCCTTACAGTGTCCCTACACCTCCAGTTGCTGTCAAGTCGATTTTGACTCATGGTGACCCCATGTGTCTCAGAGTAGAACTGTGCTCCCTAGGGTTTGCAGTGGTCAATATTTTGGAATTAGATCACCAGCCTTTTTTCCAAAGCATCTCCCTGTGGACTCGAACCTCCAACCTTTTGTTTAGCAGCTGGGCATGTTAACCATTTGCACCACTCAGAGTCTCCCATCCTGGGGTCATTATTCGAAACAGACTTCCCAGACTCCACTTGAGAGCTATTGTTTCAGAGTCTCAAAGGAGGTGCTTGAAGTAACTATTATGAGACAGGCCACAAAAATTAGTAAGACGTCAGTCCTGCCCTCAAGCGTCTTGCAGCCTGGTGGGTGGGGAGATACTTAAACTGCTGTGAGCCACATAGGACGAAGTGGTGCAGACGAGGGGATGCCAGATACTGCTGAGCAGTTCACGTCTGTGTTTCGTTGAGTTCCTCTCCACCAGGAGGAAGTTCTAGGTCTTCCAATCCAGGTGGGGTGGGTGAAGCTGGCACGCCGGACACATGCATCCTTGACCTTCTCTGGCTCAGAGTAAACTGCTGCAGGGTCGCTTCTCCTCAGAGTTAAAAAAACAAAAACAAAAACAACACAAATGCCTGCCCGCCCGCCCAAGAAAAACAAGCAGTGTCATTTCTGGTTGCTGTCATTTGAAGCAATAAGCAAGAAATGCTCCAGCAAAGAAAGTACCAACCTTCTAGCCTCTGAACTCTCCTTGAGCTGACTGCACATTGCTGTGTGAAAAGCGTGTGAGAGAATCTCAGCTTGTGTTTTAGGTAGAACTCCACTTCAGGAAATGACACATAATTTGGCTAGAATGATTGGCGACGGATGGGCCCGGGGATATTACATCCCTGGGCTGTTTGATCTGCCATTGACTTCTTTGCACACAGACCACTGTACCCTCTATTATCCCTGTCCCCTAAGTGCCTTAATATTCACCCATAAATGGAACGGGAAAATGGATAATAATACAGGAGAGAGCTGTCCTTTTCCAATAGCCGTATGTTTCAAAATTTACTCAAGTGCCTTTTGATGGAACTGTCCTGGATAGCCCTGGTTGTTTTCCTCACTGAAATCTCGAAAGGGAAGCCAACCTCTTATTGTTCCTCAATCCAACGTAAAGAAGAGTGAGCATTTGTCCAACATTGTGTCTGAATGTCTTCGCTCAATCGTCAACTTTTCAGACAAGCCCCCCCGCAAGTCCCTCATTTTAAAATGCAACCCTTCCCCCAGCCCCCCGTACCTCTGGGGCTCCCTATTCCCTTCTCTGCTTTATTTTTCTATGTAGCACAGGTCACTGTCTGCCACACTATGCGTTTTACTTATTTGTTGGTGAGAATGTATTTCCTATGCTGGAGTGCAAGCTCCATGAGGACAGGGAGTCTGTCAGTGTACCAGAGTTTAGAAGAACAGTTGATGTGTGGCCAACACTTAACGAAGATTACTGGGTGAGAGAACAGCGAGGAAGAGAGGGAGGCAAAGCGAGCATCTTCCAGGAGAACGCAGGCTGCATTTCACAACGGCAACTCGTGGCGAGCAGCTGTTGATCAGCATTTTGTATGTCAATCCATTTCAGTATTTAAGTTCATTGACTATATCATGGGACTCCAGTGTGCAATTATAGTCAGAAGTGCTTTTTCACTAAGGTACATAATGATTCATGCTGAGAATGTAATTAAAATATTGTGGTAGTTTAAAAATAATACTCTATTAGAATAATACATCAAAATGGCTAATTCAGAGTGAGGGCTTCCTGCTTTGACTGCATTAGAGTTAGCACGGTATATCAAATACTTTCATCAGAAACATAATGATCTATAGAAATACATCAACGAGATTTGCCCTGGATTCCGGCTGGATGACATTTGGAAATTTCTATATTCTCCAGAAGCATCTGAGAGCAACGTTTTGATTTGACTCTGGTTTTTGAAGAGGGCCGCTGAAAAGCTTTTCTAAATATCATCTCTGGACAGCCCATGTAAAGCTCTTGTGCTGGATACACTGCTTGCTGACCTCTGCCTTTAGCCTTCCCAAATTATGCAGGTCAGAATTCTGAGTTCTGAAAAATGCACAGAGCCACACACCAGGAGCCTGGGGAGGAGACCCAGGGAGGCTCTAGAGAAGTCCACTCATCCTACAATGAAGGAAACAGGGGCCCCGAGGAGATAGCGGGAGTCAGGGTCCCAGCAGGGTAGACATGGCTCTGTCCTAGGAAACAAAATCTGAAGTTTGCTTGTCTTGCTTTCTTGAAAAAATGATCCTACCAGTTGCCATGAAGTAGACTCTGACTCATGGCAACCCCGTGTGTGTCAGTGGAGAGCTGTGCTCTATAAGGTTTTCAATGGCTGATTTTTAGGAAGTAGATCGCCTGGCCTGTCTTCCAAAAAGCCCCTCAGTGGACTGGAACCTCCAACGTTTTGGTTAGCAGCCAATTGCGTTAACTGTTTGCACAACCCAGGGACTCCATTGATTGTCCAGCTAGTACTAATTGTAGTCATCAACATTTGTTAAGTGTGTACTCTAACCAGGGGTTCTCAAACTTCAGCTGCATCAGACTTGTCTGGAGGACTTGGTAAAACATGGATTGCTGGGCCCCACACAAGAGCTTCTGATTCAGGAGGTGAGGGATCTGGCCGAGGATCTACCGCTCTAACGAGTTCCAGGTGATGCTGGTGCTGTGGTCAGGAGGCCGCACTGGAGAACCACGGCTCTGTTCAGTGCCCAGTTATGAGCACTTCACGTTGGTTAACTCATCCAGTTCTCATACAACCCTGGGTTGCAGTCGTTATTTTTATCAGGGCTTCCGACCTGTTCTTCATTCTGTTTCGAACCTCTGCTGAATATTTGCATTTCTAACAGATTCCCTGCTGAGAATTTGCATTTCCACCCCAGATATACTGAATCCGAATCTACATTTTAACAAGATCCCCAGGTGATTCTTATGTATAACTTCCTGTGAACTCTCAGCAGGGGTTTGAACTGGAACGAAGAACTGTTCAGGAACCCTGATTGTTATCCCTTTTTGCTATGAAAACTATAAAAGATGGTTGCATAACACGATGAATTAATGTCACTGAATTGTACATGTAAAAAAGTTGAAATAGCAGATGTTTTGTTATGTATATATTTGTTATATTTACCACAATTAACAACAACAACAAAAATACAAGGCAAAGAACAATTTAAGAATTTGTCCAGGTTCACATACACTGTATAATTTGAGCCTGTCTTCTTAACTGGTATACTAAATATTATCCCTTTTGATAGCCGAGTAGTATTTTATTGTATAGATATAACACTTTTTGTTTATCCATTCAGCTACTAATGGACATTTGATTTTTAAACTAGTTTTTAACTCTGGTAAATAAAGCTATTGTGCATGTTTGCATACAAGTCTTTTTATGGACGTATGTTCTCCTTTTTCTTGGGTAAATACCTAGAAACGGAAATGTTGTATCAAAAGATAGGCATATGTTTGGCTTTATAAGAAATTGCCACACAGTTTTCCAAAGCAGTTGCTCATTTTATAGTCACACCACAGTCTCGGTTGCTGCACATCCTTTTCTGTCTTTTTTATTTTAGACATTCTAGAGGGTGCATGAGGAGCTCTGGTGACGCAACGTTTAGGCGCTTGGCTGCCAAACAAAAGACTGGTGGTTGGAACCTACCCAGTGGCTCCTTGGGAGAAAGACCCGACGATCTGCTCCCGTAAGGATTGTTGCTGTTATTGTGAGGTGCCATCAGGTCAGTTCAGACTCATGGTGACTCTGTGTACAACAGAACAAAACACTGCCCGGTCCTGTGTCATCCTCACAATCATTGCTATATTTGAGCCCATTGTTGCAGCCACTGTGTCAATCCATCTTGTTGAGGGTCTTCCTCATTTTCGCTTTACCAAGCATAATGTCCTTCTCCAGGGACTGGTCCCTCCTGATAACATGTCCGAAGTATGTGAGATGAAGTCTCACCATTCTTGCTTCTAAGGCGCATTCTGGCTGTACTTCTTCCGAGACAGATTTGTTTGTTCTTTTGGAAGTCCGTGGGATAGTCAATATTCTTTGCCGACACTATAATGCAAAGGCATCAATGCTTCTTCCGTCTTCCTTATGCCTTGTCCAGCTTTCACGCGCACACAGGCACATGAGGGGATTGAAAACGCCATGGCTTGGCTCAGGTGCACCTCAGTCCTTAAGGACTAAGCCCTATAAGGGTTACAGCCTAGGAAACCCTATGGGGCAGGTCTACTGTGACATGCGGTCACTATGAGTCAGAATCAGCTCAACAGCACCACAACAACAGCAGAGGGTGTGTGGTAGTATCTCATTGTGGTTTTACTCTGCATTTCCCTGATGATGTATGTTTTAGCTATCTAGTGCTGCTGTAACAGAAATCCCACCAGCGGATGGCTTTAACAAAGCGAAGTTTATCCCCTCACAGTCTAGTAGGCTACAAGTCCAAATTTAGGGCGTCGGCTCCAGGGGAAGTCTCTCTCTCTCTGTAGGCTCTGGAGGAACATCCTTGTTATTAATCTTCCCCTGGACTACGCCATGCTCCTGGTGCTTTTTTCTTGGTGGTGTGAGGTACCCATGTCTCTCTACTCGCTTCTCTCTTTTATATCTCAAAAGAGATTGCCTTAAAGCACAATCTAATCTTGTAGATTGAGTCCTGCCTCTTTAAACGTAACTGCTGCTAATCCCACCTCATTAACATCATAGAGATAGGATTTACAACGCTTAGGAATATCCCATCAAATGACAAAATGGTGGACAGTCACACAATACTAGGAATCATGGCCTAGCCAAATTGGTACATATATTTCTGGGGGACACAATTCAATCCATGACAATGTATATGATAACCATAGCTTTTTAAGATCTTTGAGTTCATTTGACATATTCCTGTCCCTTAAAATCACTGAGAGATTTGAAAGCATGTCTTCAGGTAAATAATAGAAATCAGCTTGAGTTGTACTGACTTACAGTAACTTCTGTCGACTCCCAGTAATGAACAGAATCCTTTCTTATGCAGTGGGCACTGGCTCCCTGCATTACCATCCTATTTCTGTTGATTTTGACTGGGAAATTCAGAATGATGGAGACTGGATCAATTCCTCACTTTTCTGCTGTCAGCTTCATAGTTACAAACTCTTTTTTCTAGGGCTCCTTGTTCACACACTGCTGAATTCACTCAGAGGGGAAAAAAAAGCCCTTGCCAGGTAAATGGATCCTCCCCACAAAAACCACCACTGTGGTTGTGTCTAATTAGCACCCTTGTTGGCAGGCACTAATTATCTCCCCTGTTTTCAGGCTCAGCAGAGCAGATGAGACTAAATGGGTCCCGGAGCCTGAACTCTCCTCTGGTCCCTTGAGGAGGTCTCACCAGGTCAGGGCTGAGGGGCACCGGGAACTGAGCAGACACAGTGGGGAGTCTCTCACTGAGGCCCCATTTGCCACACAGAGGGTTTCAGTTCCTGGGGTCTGGAAGCCTGGTGGTTCTCGGTACCACTGACTTCGTTGTTAAAAGGAAAAAGCCTCAGCCTAATTATTCGGGGCTGGGGAGAACTATTTAGTTTGCTCTATTGTCCAGACCTCGTTGTTCACCCCCTTTCTCCCCAGTGGCCCCCAAGACTACCTTTCTGCTCATTAACACAACCACCAGAGGACTGGGGAGAGAGAGTACAGGTGTCATAAAAAATCATCATGTTTTTACCAACAAGAATCCCTAACATTATATGATTATTGACCAAAATAAAATCTTTGGGATATATACGAATCATGTTGATTCTCCATTTTTATGTTGGTAACTAATTTAGGTATGGTAAATATAAGAGGTGAATCAGGTACTTAAAAACTAGCCCAGTTATATAGTCTACAGTCCACACAGGAGCCCTAGTGGCTCAATGGTTTAACAGCTCAGATACTAACTAAAAGGTTGCTGGTTCAAATTCACCCAGTGGCTCTACGGGAGAAGGACCTGGTGATTTGCTCCCGTAAAGATTAACCCCAAACAAAAACCCGTTTACAGTGAGTCGATTCTGACTCATAGCGACCCTATAGGTCAGAGTAGAACTGCCCCATAGGGTTTCCAAGGAGCAGCTGATGGATTTGAACTGCCGACCTTTTGGGTAGCAGCTGAGCTCTTAACCTCTGCACAACCAGGGCTCTCCTATAAAGACGACAGCCTGGAAAACCCTATGGGGCAGTTCTACTCTGGCACATGAGGATTCTATGAGTCGAAAATCAATTCAATGGCAGCCAAGAACGACGACAACAGTCCACACATTACAGACTGACGTCAGGAGACCCATATTAAAGCCTTGTCTGCACTTCTAGCTGGTGAAGCAAACTCAGGAAAATTACTTCACCTCTCTCTGGGCCTCATCCTTGTAGCAGACAGGGTCCAATGAGGATAAGAGAAGCCAGTCTCGGTATCTCAATCAGCGCTAATTTACATAGGGAATTGCTTACACAGGTGACGAAAGGGCTGCGGAGCAACCTAAAAAACAAATGAACCCGTTGCCATTGAGTCGATTCATAGCGATCCTATAGGACAGAGGAGAAATGCTCCATAGGCTTTCCGAGGAGTGTCTGGTGGATTCGAACTGCTGACCTTTGGTTAGCAGCCGAGCTCTTAACCACTGCGCAACCAGGACTCCAAGAGGAGCTACCTAGAGATGAGTCAATGCAGGAAGCCATTACCTCCTCCCCGAGGGCTAGAGGGACAGGGGAGATGCTGTGTTACCAGATCCCAGAAGCCACACTGTCTGACAGAGGTAGAACCCCAGATCCTGGGACACAGCCACTACGGAAGATGCCACGCAAGGCAGGGAGCACAGAGTGAGTGGTGCTCAGGAAGAAATGCCCTCCATCTGCTCTCCTCTAGTCTATCACCCAGGCTCCCCAGTGGCCAAAACTACCCAAAAGCCACAGGGCAAAGAAACCTGGGAAATATAGTTCCCTGAGGTAGGGCAGAGTAGAAGGGCAAGGAATGAATCTGAGATCAAACAGGCAAATGAGAGGTTTATCCCAACTTAAAATTCTACATCTTCATTCCCTTCGGTACTAATGCTGACCAACACTTTTATGCAGACCCTAATAGGGTCGATCAACTTGTTTAATCCCACAAGTCCAGTTTACTCAATCCACTGTCAGTAAACACACTGAAAGAAAAAACCAGTCAACACTAATTACAAAAGTGAAGCCAATCTCGATGTTGATTCAAATCTACCTTTCCTGCCTAATCAGTACCCAGCCTATCTTGTCATGAAATGCCCCTGGGCCAAGGGCCTTTTCACTTGATGGCCATTGGCATTTCTGGAAAAGAGGAGGCCTTATCACACTCAGATCCTCCGCACTCATTAACAACAGAACCACAGAGTAATGGTTTACTCAGAGAAAAGAAATGTGATCAGTTTTATGAAATCATTCATTCATACAGCTAAGGTAGATTTAGAATATTAATATTCCTAGTGACCATTTGCCGTCAAGTGGACTCCAACTCATGGTGGCCCTACGTGTGTCAGAGTAGATCTGTGCTCCACAGGATTTTCAATGGCTGATTTTTCAGAAGTTTTCAAGGATTTCATTTTGCTTGATCTACAGTCAACGCCCATGGAAGCAGCAGTCAAGAAATCAAACAGCATGTTGCATTGGGCAAATCTGCTGCAAAAGATCTCTTTAAAGTGCTAAAAAGCAAAGATGCCACTCTGAGGACTGAGGGGCGCCTGACCCAAGCCATGGTGTTTTCAATCGCCTCATATGCATGTGAAAGCTGGACAATGAAAAGGGAAGACTGAAGAAGAATCCCTGCCTTTGAATTGTGGTGTTGGCGAACAATATTCAAGATACCATGGACTGCCAAAAGAATGAACAAATCTGTCTTGGAAGAAGTAGAACCAGAATGCTCCTTAGAAACAAGGATGGCAAGAGTTTGTCTCACATACTTTGGACATGTTATCAGGAGGGATCAGTCCCTGGAGAAGGACATCATGCTTGATAAATTGGAGGGTCAGTGAAAACAGGAAGACCCTCAAAGAGATGGATTGACACAGTGGCTGCAACAATGGGCTCAAGCATTACAATGAGTTTGAAGCTGTGCAGGACCATGCAGTGTCTTGTTCTGTTGTACACGGGGTCGCTATAAATCGGGGCCAACTGGACGGCACCGACTCAACGACAAGACCGCCAAGGCTTTCTTCAGAGGCACTTCTGGGTGGACTTGAACCTCCAACCTATCAGTTAGCAGCCAAGTGTGTTAACCATTTGTACCGCCCAGGGACTCCATATTCCTAGTAGGCATTAATAAAAATCACACCCTTCCCACAAAGTTTATCAAACTCATTTATTGAGATCTTTGACTGTTTAGAGTGTTTTAGGCCTGACATGGTGCTGGAATTAGTTTTGTCTGTAAAGAGAATAGCCTCAGGGAACTTCTACCATAGACAAAAAGAAACAGAGATATCAAATATTGTCGCATAGGTGCTGCCTGTAGAGAGATATCCATGTTCTGTAGGGTTGAAGTGACTGGACCTGATTGTGACTTATGGGGAAGGCTTTAATGGAAGAGTGAGTGCTGAACTGAAGGAGGGGTTGGGCTCTAGGTTGCAAGCTAATTAGAGGAATGGGAGACAGAATTATAGGTAAAGAATGATCTTTGTAGTGGTTCCATGTCCCAGGGAATATCACATCCAAACGATGGCGAACAGATTGCAAAAAATAAGGCTAAGTTATTGGCTGGTGTCTTCTTCCAGCGTGTTTATTGACAGGAGATGGAGTAAACTAGAATCACGTGGGATTAAGGCCAAATTGACATTTTTGAGCCGCTGGCCATTATTCTGTTTCCCCACAGCCCCCTCCTCTCTCCCGTACCCTGGGCTCCCACACCTGCTGTGCTTTCTCCAGACTGGCCCAGCAGGTGCCATTTCTCTGCGTTTTATCTCCCCGCTTGTCAGGTATTATCCTGGCAGCCTCCCTCACAAATGCCATGAGCCAATGTGATGCTCAAACGTCTCCTGCCACAGGGTGAAGGCGATCCAGGAATTACCGCCAGGCTGGTTATGTCTGAAAAGAGACTTCATTCGTAGGACTGCCGGGCTGTTGACATAAAGCTGTTTATTAGTGCTGTAAAGTCCATCATCATAAGGTATTCTAAGCAAACCAAAACAAAGGGCAACGTGTGCGTTTGTACGTTGGCCGTCACTCTAGGGAGAGAAGGGGATTTTACTTTTATTTTATTTTTGCTGATTTTGTTTTAGGGAGTCTGTTTTTTCTTTTTTGTGGCTTGACTTTTGGTTTGTGTTTGTTTTGAAGATGAATGTAGAAAAATAGGGGAAAACAGAGGTCAGAAAAGATGGAGGAGAATTGGCCAACCTGCCAGGCGAACTGCTGTGAAACTTATAAATATTGCACCTGGTTCTCTGTGAAGCGTGCCCTTCTCAAAGTACAGAGTGAACACACATGCACTCTGCCATGCAGGAGGAGACCGGTTGGTGCCTTTAGAGAAATCACTTTTTAAAGGGGGCTTTCAGGAACTGTGCAGAGATTTGCTTTTTATACACTTTCAAGCCTACGTAGCGACAAAGAGACTTTTCGACTATATCGAAAAAGCCTTGGTCAATCATAATTCATCTCGAAAATTGTACGCGTTTCTGCACGGCAGTCATATTGTCCTGCTAGGAAGCTGGGTTTTTCCTTCCGTGGAGGGAGAAACATCATTTGACCCTGGAACGCAGCCATAGGAGCCGTTGTGTTGTTCCTGGAGCCGGTGGGGAGGGAGGCAGGGCTCTTCTGGGCCCAAGGCTCTCTGCCCAGAACAATGCCAGAACAATGCTGAGCGGACCTAAAGGCCTAGCTAAGGGTAGGATAGGGCCAGCAGCCCCCCAGGGAGCAGGCGATGAAGTTCTGAGACCTCCCGTAACCTTCAGCAGGAGAAACCTCTGACTTCATTTCACCTTCAAACCCTTTCTCCCTTGGATCCATACTGCTTCCTTTCAAGAGAAAAGACTTACCTAATGCAAAGAACAATGAGCCTGGTGGTGAAATGGTTAAGCGCTCAGCTGCTAACTGAAATGTTGGAAGTTCAATCCCACCAGCCGCTCCATGGGAGAAAGATGTGGCAGTCTGCTTCTGTAAAGATTACAGCCTTGGAAACTCTACGGGGCAGTTCTCCTCTGTCCTGCAGGGTCGCTGTGAGTCAGAACTGACTTGACAGATGCAACAACAACAACAAGTGCAAAGAGCAAGGAGCACTGGAGGCGCAAACGGTTAAGCACTCAGCTGCTAAAAGAAAGGTTGGCGGTTCAAACCCACCCAGTGGCTCCATGGGAGAAAGAACTGGTGATCTGCTTCCATAAAGATTACAGCCAAGAAAACCCTCTGGGACAGTTCTACGCTGTCATATGAAGGTCACTATGAGCTGAAATCGACTCAACAGCACCTAGCAACAAAAATGCACAGAGTAGCGGATAGAGTCCAACCATCCACTCTTTATTAATAATAAGGCATTCTAAGCACACCAAAACGAAGGGCAACATGTGCGTTTGTACGTTGGCCATTGCTCTAGGGAGAGAAGGGGATTTTACTTTTTATTTCATTTTTGTTGATTTTGTTTTAGGGAGTCTGTTTTTCCTTTCTGGAAAATACATGCTAAAATATATATTTCTCCGCCATGTTGTTACCAGCAAAGGGCCTAGAAAGATAAACAAAAGGAAATGAGAATGTAGATGGATCAAAGTGGGGTCAAAGGAGAGAGCAAGAGATGTAAGAGACGGGATTAGGGAGGGTGGGGAGAGGGAGATTTGTTGAACTCTCAGGGCTGGACTGGATCTTGGAGGCCCTCTGAGGGGTGATTTTGCCAGTGAAAAAACTGAGACTCAGATCATTTCACTGACGGGCAGCAGACAGTTTATGGTCAGGCTGACCTGAGTTTGATGCGGTTCTAGAAATCTACACGGCCGTAGGCAAATTAGTTCCAGTTTCTGAGCGACAGTTTGCTGACAGGTAAAATAAGAATAACAGCAACTGCTTCAGAGGTTTGGGTGGAAATAAACTAGGTGAAGAGCCAAGCACAGCAGTTACTCAACAGATGATGATGAGGAAGATGAGCTTGATGATAATGATAGTGACGATGATGATGCTCATTTTCGTGTGAACAATTCAGTCACATTAGTTACATTCACCATGTTGTACAACCTTCACCATCGGCATTTTCAAATATTTTCTATCATCCTAAACAGAAACTCAGTACCCCTTAAGTTGTAACTCCCCAGTTTCCTCTTTCTAGACCCTGATAACCGCTTACAAACTTTGGTCTCTGAGCATTTGCCCGTTCTCCATGTTGTTTGTAAGTGGGATCATACAATATTCGTCCTTTGGTGTCTGACGAGCCTCACCTATGTCTGTGCATGTATCAGGAGTTCATTTCTTTTTATGGCTGAATAATACTCCATTGTATTTGTTTATCTGTTCATCTGTTGATGGACACATGGGGTGTTTTGTGAATAATGTTGCAACAAATATTGGTGTACAAGTATCTGGTTGAGTCCCCTGCTTTCAATTTTTTGGGGGTATATACTCAGGAGTGGAATTTGTTGGTCGTATGACAATTCTATGTTTAACATCCTAGGACTATGCATTCACCACTTATTGGTCAGTTTGTCATACTGTGGAATCAAAAACTGTGCTCCGCAGCAGCGACACCATTTTACATTCCCACCAGCAATGTGTTTTGTATTAGTAAGTACAATTAAGGACAGTCACATCTTCCCAGAAGCAGTCAGTTATACCTCAGATTTTTCTCTCAGCTTCCTAATCCCTTTTTGAACTAGGATGCACGAAAGCAGGCCAGATACACGGTTGACAATTAATGATAACTATTGGTAGGAATAATTGTACCATTTTTGAGTGCTTACCATATTTAGGCTCTGTGCTAAGTATCTATATGTTTTAAATGCATTTTCTCATTTAATACTCATAGCAGTTAGTCAACTTGGTATTATTGTTTTTGTTTTATAGATGAGAAAATGGATTCACCAAGAAGTTAAGTAAGTTGCCCAAAGACACTCAGGTGGTAAGTGGCAAAGTTAGCATTTGAACCCAGGTCTGTCTGGCTCTACATCTGATACTTTTCCATAGAACTTACTCACGTTTGGAATGGTATGTTTATCTGCTTGTCTGTTTGTTTACTATCTGTCTTTCCCACTTGGCTATGAGTTCACGGGAGCAGAGACCACGTCTGTCTTGTTCACTGCGTGATGTAGCTGTTTAGTTCACCCACCACAGTGACTGGTATAAAGCAGGCATTCAATGGATGTTAACAAACAAGCAGATGAATAAACAAAAGAGCCTCTTTTCAATCATTTATTGATAAAGAGCATTCCTTTTACTGATCTCTAGTCACTTACTGGTTTTTCCCATGAATACAGGTCAAGGTGAGGAAAGCATGGAGATTTGGGAGAATTAGCAGAGCCTGCCTATTATAATTCCAGATGGATGTGCATCCCAAGCCAACAAAGATCCGTGTGTCTCATAAAGCAGATAAAATGGGGAAGTGGGCCGAGACCAGAAGGGTCAGGAGCTAGGAAAGCCGACCGAGTGCAAAAGCCAGTCCTCAAATAAGCAGCTTTGACCAGGAGCTCCTTGTTGTTATTAGTTCCCAGCCAGTTGGTGCCAATCCATGGCAACCTTATGCACAACAGAACGAAACTTTGTCCATTCCTGCAACATCTTCATGATTGTTGATGTGTTTGGGCTCATCTTCTAGCACTATGTTGAACAGTATTCTGTTATGACCCTTAAGGTATTCATTGGCTAATTTTTGGAAGTGGATCACCAGGCTTTTCTTCCTAGTCTGGAAGCTCCACAGAAACCTGTCCAGTGTGGATGCCCTGATGGTATTTGAAATACCTGTGGCATAGATTCCAGCAGCACAGCAAGCCACCACAGTATGACAAATTGACAGACAGTGGTGGATGTATAGTCCTAAGATACTGACTTGAGCATGTAGAACATCTCGTGGGACATCCAGAAGGTGATAGCCCTCAAGACCCCAGAGGACAGAACGGAGGTTGCTATTCTGGGAGAAGGAGCCAGCAGGTGGGTCAAGCTAGAGAAGGGAACAAGGAAGAGTTCAGGCCCTGCCACTGGGCAGGGACACCTGAAGTTCTGAGACCAGAGCAGCTGATCAGAAGAGGGCACCCAAGCTAGAGCCCCAGCCCCATGGCACATGCCAACAGGCCCTCGCTGAATCCTTTGTAAAGAGACCAGGTTGGGCTGACTGAAGTTTAACAGAAGGAGCAGGCATCCCCTGCCCGGCAGCACACCGCCCTCTGTGCTCTGCCAGCAACACGTTCATACTCTACACTCACCACATTCCAGGGACTCTATCCGTTTACATTTTGGCTTCGCGCAGTCCCAACCCAAGCCACGATTTAACTACTAGCCCTGTTAGGAGAAGGACTGTGTGTTATCCAGCTCTTCATCCCCACTGCCGTAAGCGTTCCTGGGCCCACGACTGCTTATTAAGAGAATTAATACATGAACAAATGCATGAACGTTGAAAAGCAAGGATGAAGAACCACAGTTTTTCCCATTGTACTTTTCCTTCCTGAGGGAGAAAATTTTAGAAAGATTAATGATGGTGATGACATATATATTTTAAAAGAAGGGGTGGCATGTCTTTCCTCATCAATTTCTATTCTTTGGGTCATTAAACCTTTGACATTTTCAATGGAAAGAAGCTCGCTCAATTAAAGCAGAGCTTCAGAAACTCATGGCACATCAAGTAAGCGATCCCAAATCCTTTTTAACATTTGTGACTGCATGCTCAAGATTCGTCAAATCTTTGCACATCAACTTACAAAGTTTTTTTTTCTTTTTCTTTTTTAGCTTTTGTGTAGCTTTGATGGCACAAACTATCAATTCACATTCCTTTCCAGTCTCCAGTCCTTGCTTATTTTCCATGTCTCTAATCACTGTGGCCCTTGCATGCTTGGCACATCCCAGAACACACTCTGCTTCAACATCTGCCCGTGCAGAGGACAAAGAAACAGGAAGTCAAAATGATCAGAGAAACCATCTTTAATGTGTCTGAATCAAAAGAAAATCGGATGGTCACACAGTTTCTGGTCCATCCTTTTTCCAGTAAAATTCCATTTTTGATGCTCCTAATTATTGTTGCAATTGTTCAGTGCCATCAAGTAGATTGTAACTCATTATGACCCCATGTGACAGAGTAGAACTGCCCCGTATGGTTTTCTAGGCTGTAACCTTTACAAGAGCAAACTGTCAGGTCGTTATCTCGAAGAGCCATGGGGTAGGTTTGAATCGCCAACCTTTTGGTTAGCAGCAAAGTGCTTAACTGTTCCTTCACCAGGGCTCCTTGTTGCTCCTAATAAGCCCCTTGGTAGGCATCCCACCTCCTCTGGTGGAACCAGTGAGAAACCCAGCAGCTCCACATATCAGCAGTCTTGCCTTCAAATTCAACCAGGTATGTAAAGTGTCCTTTTAGATCTTCACCCTGCAGGTGGACATGCAGCATTCCCTTGACATGCTTGGACAGAACCAATACCACCCCCCCCCTTCCTTTGATCCTTGGTCCCACATTATATCCCATCTCCCCATCCTAGGCTTTGGTGGGACCAGCTACTTGAGAAGTTCCCATCAGTCCTGTTTCTCTGGTGTTGGCATCCACTTCTTCAACTGCTTGCTTGATTTTGAATCCGATTTCTGGAATATCTGGTAGGACCTGATTGCTTATCACCTTTGCTCCATGAGTTAAGTTGTGACCCAACACACTGGATGTCTCTTCAGTGGTCCAGACACCAGGTGTGTCACGCTGGCCTCAATCTGCTATCTGCCACCCTGTGTGGACTTGGTCTTCAGGATCTACAGTCTTCTCTGGGGGTCATTGTTTTGTTTTCTCCTGGCACTGATAGATCCCTGCCAATTCTCTTTTGCTTTGAGCTCTGTGTACTTACTCCACACTCATCATGTGGTTGGGATGGCTGGGGAGAGTCCTGAACTCACTGCCAGGGGCTCATGGTGGTACTTTCTCACCTTTGACAATGGAGGGCTTCTGGTTAGAAAAGAAGTAAAGACTGATGGTGTTTCTTGAAACCACTTGCAAGATTGAGTTCCATGCTCCCCCAAGACCCTGCATTCCCCCTTTAAGCCCTGTATCACACTAAATGCAAATATCTTTTTCTTCCCATTGGCCTGGAGGCTCCTATGGAACAGGGACTCAGTCCTAAGTCATGTTCAGAACCCATGCCTACCACATACCTGGTGTCATGATTTGAATTATGTCCCTCCAAAACTGTGTGTATCAGTTTGGCTAGGCCATGATTCCTGGTACTGTGTGATTTTCCTGTATGTTCTAAACCTGCCTCTATGATGTTAATGAGGGAGGATGGGTGGCAGTTGTGTTAGTAAGGCAGGACCTGATCTACAAGATTGGATTCTGTCCTGAGGCAGTTTCTTGAGATATAAAAGACAGAAGTAAGCAGTGAGACACGGGGACCTCATACCATCAAGAAAGCAGTGCCAGGAGAATAGCGCGTCCTTTGGACTGGGGTCCCTGTGCAGAGAAGCTCCTAGTCCAGGGGAACACCAAAGAGAAGAAGGCCGACAGAGAGAGAAAGCCTTCCCCCCTGGAGCTGATGCCCTGAATTTGGACTTTTAGCCTACTTTGACTGTAAGGAAATAAACTTCTCTTTGTTAAAACCATCCACTTGCGGTGTTTCTGTTAGGGCAGCACTAGATGACTAAGACACCTGGTATGTTGTTGTTGTTGGGTGCCGTCAAGTTGATTCCAACTCATAACAACCCCATGTGACAGAGAAGAACAGCCCCATAGGGTTTTGTTGGCTGTAATCTTTACAGGAGCAGATTGCCAGGCCTTTCTCCTGCAGAGCGGCTCGGTGGGTTCAAACCACCAGTCTTTTGGTTGGCAGCCTAGCACTTAACCATTGCACCACCAGGGCTTCTTACCTGGTATGTGGTAGGTGCTAAAAATCACTGTTGAATGAAACAATAAAAAGGTTGCTAACAGAAGTTATGGGTGTGATTACTTAGAGATGCCCTTTGCTGGGATTTTTTAAGACTAGCAATTGGAACTATGAGCGAAGACGCTTAGGTAGAGAAACCTTCCTGACAAGATACCAGAAGGTGTGTCTCTAATGAGTGCCTTGAGACGTCCCTGGGGGTAATGGATAGTGCGGTTTCCTCTGTGGTTCCCAGGGGAGGCCAGAAGATCCCATGGTCACCAGTCTTTAAAAGTAGAAGGCATTGTGATAAGCGTTCTGTGTATGTAGAGTCTGAGTTACCTAGAATCAGGGATACCTGGTACAGATGGAGTGCCGCTGTTCAGCACTTGTCTAAGGCACATAGCAAGTGCTAGTATGTATAGATAGTCCTTCCCTTTTTTTTTTTTTTAATATCAGATTTGGGAGAAGGCAACTGGAATAGCTACACCATTTAATCAATGTCATATACACACCTGAGAAATCCTTAATTAAACATGGAGAATGACCTCATATATTTACTCATCACTCTCTCGTTGTTGTGTTGTCAGATGCCATGGAGTCATTTCTGTGTACAACAGACCCAAACACTGCCCAGTCCTGCACCATCCTCACAAATCATTGCTATGCATGAGCCCATTGTTGCAGCCACTGTGTCAATCCATCTTGTTGAGGGTCTTCCTTTTTCTCGCTGCCCCTGTACTTTACCAAGCATGATGTCCTTCTCCAAGGACTGGTCCCTCCTGATAACACGTCTGAAGTACCTGAGATGAAGTCTTGCCATCCTTGTTTCTAAGAAGCATTCTAGCTGTACTTCTTCCAAGACAGATTTGTTTGTTCTTCTGGCAATCCATGGTATATTCACTATTCTTCGCCAACACCATAAATTCAAAGGCGTCCCTTCGTCTTTGGTCTTCCTTGTTCATTGTCCAGCTTTCGCGTACACATGAAGTGATTGAAAATACCATGGCTTGCGTCTGGTGCACCTTAGTAATAAGTTCATGGAAGACTAATCAAATGAAAAAGCAAATCAGTTAAGACCTGTAAAAACAAAACAAAGTTGTATAAGAAAGAAAATGTAATCATAGTATACTACATGGCTCAGCTCTGAATTCGTTGTCATAAAACGTAATTTGATCTATTCAAAAGTGGACCTGTTCAAAAATTATAAACAACATTGGGTGTATGGGGGAGGGAAAATCTATGTGAGAAGGGAAGGACAATACATGAAGGCTAAATCCTCATTTGCCACGGTATGTAGTCAGCACCAAAAAACCAAAAACCAAACCTGTTGCTGTCGAGTTGATTACGCCTCACAGCAATCTTATAGAACAAAGTAGAACTGCCCGATAGGGTTTCCAAGGAGCAGCTGGTGGATTTGAACTGCCGACCTTTTAGTTAGCTGCTGAGGTGTTAATCACTGCACCACCAGGGCTCAATGAGGTCACTAGATGTTACTAAAACTGAAAATAGAATTTTTAAAAAAAGGAGGATAACCATATTATTTAGAAATGCAGAGATAAATATAAGAAGCATCAGTTAAAAGATTTTAAGTTGATTGCCTCTGGAGCGTGGGAATGAGCCATAGGCAGTGGTAGGGCAGGGCGTATCTGTTTTCTGTAATAACCCTGTAGATCCATTTTAATTTTTAGGCTATGTACATATGCAAGGTCCCTGGGTGGCACAAATGATTTGCGCTCGGCTGCTAATCTAAAGGCTGGAGATTTGAACCCACCCAGCCACACCACAGAAGAAAGACCTGGCAATCGGCTTCCATAAAGATTACAGCCAAGAAAACCCTATGGAGCACAGTTCTACTCTGTAACACATGGGGTCACCAGGAGTCAGAATCGACTCAATGGCAACGGGTTTGTTTTAGGGTATTTTTTGGTTTTGGTACGTGTATAACTGATAAAAACTTTTTTTTTATATGAAGAATGTAAATGAAGTTTAAAGGAAGAATAAAAGAACACTGGTGTTCTAGAATCTTGGTTCAGTAACAGCATGAAGTCATGATGACTACATTCTGAGTTTCAAGCACTACAGGTGACCAGTATGAATAATTCAGGGCCAAAAAGGGTTATTTTTGCAATTAGCTAAAACATTAACTGATTTTCACCTCATTATCTAATTATTGCCTATTTCCTAATTATCCTTGTGGACTTTGCAATAATTGTGAGCAATGTAAGAGGAGGTTAAAAAAAAAAAAAATCAAGATTTACTTTTAATGATTTGTAGTGCTATTTCTGGCTTTAATTGGGCAACAAGAAAAACTGTTTCACTCCCTGAGCAAGCACTTCATTCCTCTGAACTGTGTATTCTGTATCTACATATCTAAGCGAAAATTCCACTTGAATGGCTTTATTGCATTCATGTTCAGTTTGAAGCTGCTTGGAACATATGTTTGACTAGAAAGAAAGTTGATTTTCCCATTTCCTTTACCTCCTCTTCTTACCTGAAAAGACAGTTACTGTGTTTCAGTCCTACATCCTGAAACTTGCTGCCTCAGAGCAACAGAAGGGAGTGCAGGAGTTCAGTAGAAATCATCTTAATTGGAGCCTTTATATTCTGGTGGGAATTTGAGCCCTGGTGGCGCAGTGGTTAAGAGCTTGGCTGCTAACCAAAAGGTTGGCAGTTCAAATCCACCAGCCGCTCCTTGGAAACCCTATGGGACAGTTCTGCTCTGTCCTGTAGGGTTGCTATGAGTTGAATTGACCAACAGCAATGGGATTCCAGTATGTGCCTTGCCTTTTTTGTTTTTCCTCATACCAGTGGCCATCCAGTGTCACACACCTCCAGAAGGGCAGTGAGAAGGGGATTAGTGGGGTGTTGAGGACTAGCATTGGATCAGCAACTACTGAGATTCAGCGCCTCCAGATGAATCACCTCACCCAATCCTTGCAACAACTCTATGAAGTCTGTATGTGAAATCAAAGATCAGAGAGGTTAAGTAACTTGCCCAAGGTTACACAGCTGATCCATGGGAGAGAGAGGATTTGAACCCACGTCTTCATGAGGATGTGACCGTGAGCAAGTCACCTCTCTGTGCCTCTGTTCCTCATCCTCCATTTACTGGGAATACAAATAATAGTTTGCCATGAGGATTAAGTGAAACCGTACAGGTGAAGAAGCCCTTTGAACAGCCAACACATAAAAGGAACACCGTTATTCTCGTGTTTTTATTGTTGTTAGTGTTATTGATAAACTGCCTGCTTCTCAGAGTTTGTTGTTTTTTAATTAAGCAATACTTTGGATTCCCTGTGGCTGAAAAGTGTAAAGTCTGTAGGACACAGCCTGCCCTAAGCCAGCCACTGATAAGAAATTCTCAGAAACAAAAGAAAAGTCAGGATGATGGAATAGGGGAACTGTTGGCCTGTGTTCTCCTAGATGGCCTCTCGCATCCAAACCCGCAAACTGGCCCTCACTAAAAAGAAAGACAGAAACAGGGCTGAGAGAGATGGGCGTCTCAGGCTGTTTTAACTGTCCTAGGTAATTTACACATGAAAGGACACTCCGTTGTTTCTTGTGACTTAGAGTAACTCTGAAGCTGGTCCACAAACGCAAAATTAAACAAGGGCCCGAGGAAGTTGTCCAGAGCCTTCTGCTGAGGAGAAATGGTTCAAGGACCTGCGTCATTTAGCCTGACTGGGGCTAGAATTGTTCCCATGTGTCAGCTAAGATTCACCCTCTCTTTTCACTGTGGCTATGTCAACCCAATCTTGAACAAATGTGAATAGACATCAAGTGATTGGAGCAAGAAAGCATTGGGAATGCAGTAGAAGCCCTGACATGCCATGAGGTTTGGTCAGGCTGTGGGTCAGCTGTCCTGAGAACACCATGAGGGTCGGGCTTTCTTTACAGACTGCTCGGAGCTCATGGGGCAAGCCGGAGCCTACCCCAACACCAGGCTTCTCACGGGCCTTCCCTGACAGCTCAAAATGTATACTGCTGAAGGGAGCCCTGGCAGCCCAACAGTCAAAGCTCTCGGCAGCTAACCAAAAGGTTGGTGGCCCAAAGCCACCTGCCGCTCTGCCGGAAAAAGACGTGGCAGTCTGCTTCCATAAAGTTTGGAAACTCTATGGGACAGTTCTGCTCTGTCCTATTGGGTCACTGTGAGTCAGAATCGGCTTGACGGCAGTGGGTTTGGTTTGAATTTGGCTCATATGGTGTCTTAGTCATCTAGTGCTGCTATAACAGAAATACCACAAGTGGATGGCTTTAACAAACAGAAGTTTATTCTCTCACAGTCCAGTAAGCTAGAAGTCCAAATTTAGGGTGCCGGTTCCAGAGGAAGGCTTTCCCCCTCTGTCGGCTCTGGAGGAAGGTCCTTGTAATAAATCAGTCTTCCCTTGGTCTGGGAGCATCTCAGCACAGGAACCTCAGATCCAAAGGACACACTTTGCTCCCGGCACTGCTTTCTTGGTGGTATGAGGTTCCCCTGTCTCTCTGCTCGCCTCTCTCTCTTATATCTCAAAAGAGATTGGCTTAAGACACTATATTATCTTGTAGAGCTCATCAGTGTAACTGCTGCTAATCTATCTTATTACATCATAGTGATGGAATTTACAACACATAGGGAAATCATATCAGATGATAAAATGGTGGACAATCATACAGTACTGGGAAGCATGACCTAGCCACATTGACAGATATTTTTGGGGGACACAATTCAATCCATGACATATGGATAACAAGATTCACCCAAAGGAAGGCATGCTCACATCCAGTGAGGATAAGGAGTGATCATAATTTTAGCAAATACCTCCTCTTCTGGACATACTTTCATTATGGTCTGCATCTCATTGACTCCGGGTAGGGTGTATATGCCTGTATCCTCTGCTACACTTTAAATTTCTGGAAGATAGGAGCCACAACTTGCTTCCAAGTTTGGGTACTGTCTTAGTTATCTAGTGCCGCTGTAACAGAAATACCGCAAGTGGATGGCTTTAACAAACAGAAGTTTATTCTCTCACAGCCTAGTAGGCTAGAAGTTCAAATTCAGTGCACCAGCTCAAGGAGAAGGCTTTCTCACTCTGCCTGCTCTGGAGCAAGGTCCTTGTTATCAATCTTCCCTGGGACTAGGAGCTTCTCTGCGCAGGGATCCTGGGCCCAAATGACATGCTATACTTCCAGTGCTTCTTTCTTGGTGATATGAGGTCCCCCTGTCTCTCTGCTTGCTTCTGTCTTTTATACCTCAAAAGAGATTTGCTTAAAATACAATCTAATCTTGTAGATGGAGTCTTGCCTCATTAACATAACTGCCACTGCCACTAATCCCATCTCATTAACATCACAGAGATAGAATTTACAACACTTAGGAAAATCATATCAGATGAGAAAATGGTAGACAAATAAATACACAGTACTGGGAATCATGGCCTAACCAAATTGATATACATATTTTTGGGGGACGCAACTCAATCCATGACAGGTATCCAACATCTAGCTAGCACAGCACTGTCCCAAAGGATGTGTTCCACAAATTATTATTGAAAGAATGAATAAATAATGCAAAGATCTATTTTTTATAGTTTCTTTCTAGATCTTTGTGGTTGCATAGTAAAATACAGGTATATGACATGTATACAAACTCGGCTTTCAGAAGGTCATCGAATAATAACAAATGTGAGAGCAGAGACAGTCAAACTGTCCCTGGAAGGGCGGAGTAACTCATAATTTGGTGATTGAAAGGGATGACCTGCAGCCATCTTGATGAGGAAATGGGTGGTGATGATGCTCTTTACAGAGGGAAGGGACGTTAAGGGGAACCCTACATGCCATGCTCAAGTTTCCATGGGGAAGCTTCTACCTCAACTGTCCCAGAAGGAGCTTTGTGGGCCCCTCTGTCTACTCCTTTGCTCACATCTCCCCACAAGAGGAGTAGAGATGCATCTGCTCTGTTGGATGACTAGAGTCTTGCATCTGGTGCTCCGTGGCCCTCTGATGGGCTGGTTGAAGTTGTTATAGGGCTGCTACCAGGTGTCATGCTGTTTTCTTCTCCCTATTGGGCAGCTTGTGGGGTGGGTATGTTCGCTTAACATCCACTTCGGATCACCTTTCTTACAGAGGTAAGTCTGAAGAGCTATTTCTGTCTGCTCTCGGGGCTGAAAGGGGTCACATCCACTTTCAGCTGGCTGGATAAGTGGCTGCTGTGAAAACTCAGTCTACCAGTGGAACGAGTATTAGAAAGGCTGATTAGGGTCTCTGGTCCCAGACTCATTCTCCAATCCAGCTCCATCGGCAACAAAGTCAATATTTGGTCCTTAGCTGACCACTGTGTTCATTTCTCAGTTGACACATGATTGGACAGGACAGGGCCCAGGTGAGCAGGATACACATTTTCTTGACTACTGACTTTGAGAGTGGATGAATGGCATGGGTCCCAAGGTGACAGATCTAAGAGGATGGCCAGCCATCTCCTGGAGCAGCATAGAGATTTTTCAGCAAGTCCCATGGAGTTTACAATATCCTATTAGCCAGGTCATCTAGTTGCATGATGCTCTCCAGAGTGATTTCTCCATTGTTCTATAGTGATATAGGGAAACATCCTGGGTTCACATGTGGGTCAGAGAATTAAAGGGGGCAGTGTTGTCCAAGGCCTTCATTGAGGATTAGTGTGAGGTCCCCTAGGACAGGGTCTGTGTTTAGAGAAAGTGTGGGTATTGGAGTGCCAGTCTTTATTCTCAAAGTTGGAACATTATTAACGACCATGACAGTTTCTTATAAAGACATGAGGTCATTTTTCTGACATTGTCTCTGAAGAGAAATGCCCAAGATGAATGCCTTCACTGTGTTGTACAATTTTATTTTCCTTTTCCTCGTACTGTCTGGGGTATGCCTCTGAGAGGGTAGTTTATACAAAAGGAAAGACAAACGCATCTTTTTGTCTTAAAAATAATTGAAACAACAACAACAAAAATTTGCATACATTTGGGGTAGAGGGAAAATTTCCTGGTCAAATAGTTCTATTTTTCCTGAATCAACACATTCAGCCACATTTGTGATCTGTGCTGTCTTAATAAAATAAAGAGGCAGCTCAAGCAAGCTCTCCCAAATGGCTCAGTTCTTCTCCCTAGGTGTTATTCTCAGATTCTTTAGAACGTCTTTGGGGAGAGGGCCTCAAGTGTGGGAGGTGCTACTTCTTTTGTTTCCCTAGGGACCGTGTTAGGAGCGTTTGTGTTTGGGTGAGCTCTCCCCCTATACCTGGCCCAACCCCATACCTAGCTTCTCAATCCCCAGCCTGTTTTCTCTTCAATCGCAAATCCTGGAGCGCCCTGCAGCAGCCACCGCTCACCCTGCCCACGACACCAGTCTTTTGCTGGCTCTCCAGGGGTCTAAGGATTCAGGCAGCTCTTTCTCTTTCAAGGAAGCTCATCTTTTGCATGTTCTGCTGGGGTTCTCACAGTTCCTCTGTGCTCCGCCCAGCCTTTAAAATCTACACTCCAACCTCTCCCAAGCACCCACGTCTGTGAATCCAAGTGTGGCTTCCAAGTGCTCATTTACACTGCCCTTCTGTACAAATAAGCATCTGAGAGCTTGTTTCCGATGCTAGTATTAATTCACTAACCTTTAGTCAGGGCTATCTGTATCTGGGTATTCATCCAGTACACCACACTAATCATAGATTATTTATAAAAATCTCTTGTGTGTCATGGAGAATGTTCTCAATGAGGGAAATTGCACTTCTTTGCTAAGAAACATGAATTCCCCCCCTCTCAAAGGGACACACTCAGCTGCACAGGGGATATAATGGATCCAGTAGCTAGGAGATATGGATGTGTGTTTTAAGTCTTGGTGTTAGAGGCTGTTTGGCTGAAGATCAAGTAAATTGCTGGATCTCATCTTCCCTTCTAACATCTTCCCAATTTACCTCATTCAGTGCTCTATGAGGGGCATTTTGGGATGAAAAAAGATACTCAAACGGAATTTAGAAGAAACCGTGTTGACTGACATAATGCAATTATTAGATAAAAGATCTTTTAGGGCAAGCTCCTTTCCTTGAATCTACTGTGCATGGAAAGAAATGTCAACTGATTTCAGCTGCAACTGAAATGCTCTGTGTGGCTGCCCTTCGCTGCCTTGCTGGGTGGGGGTTACCTCGGCAGAAGCACCAAAGGAAATGTTTTTAGGGGGCCTCTGTGCACCCCAGTGGGGATAAACTTGCCCTTTCTGCCCTGTGTTGGGTCCCAGGGCTTGTTGAAATCAGAACAGAACACCACAAGCCACCCTGGAAAATAGCCCCCAGGCTCTCCCCGGGCGTGACCAGTAGGTTGTTCTTGCCTTTAGGTCCACTTCCATCAAACGGTCAAGGCTGCCCAGGACCGAGCTGATAGATCCAGTCCCCTCACGGCAGATTTTGCTCAAAAAATGTCAGTGGTAGGTCAATATCAGATCTGGAGGGGGCTTTTGTCAGTCACTTAGAGTCATTTTCTTGGGGTTTTTGTGTGTTTTGTTTTCTATTGTATCCTCAGGGGCCTTGGACAGTGTCTGGCATATAGTAGGTGCTCGACAGATGTTTATTAAAAACACATAGCATCACAGGATAACCCCTGTTAGCTGCACCCTGGTTGCCCCTTTCACTTTGTTCTATTTGTATAGAGACCCCTGAGAGTAGCTGGTGGTATGGGACCACTCTGGGTTTCCCAGTACCACGCACTGACTTTACACAGTGTCAGCTTGTTTCCGGGTGCTTCTATTAATTTACTAGGCTTTAGTCTGGTCTATCCGTGTCTGGGTGTTCATCCAGCACGCCATGCTAATCACAGACTATTTATAAAAATCTCTGCATGCCATGGAGAATGTTCTCAACAAGGAAAATTGCGTTTCTTTGCTAAGAAACATGGATCCCCCTTCCTTCCCCCACCCTCTAACCACACCATACCACTTCAATCTCCATTTCTGGGGGCTTCTTCTCAAGGGCGGAATATATTCTGTTCCCAGTTCAACCTGCGTTGTTCTAGGTTACAGGACCCATTCTGACTCCAAGCCACTTTAGTAGCCCTATTCTGGACATCTGGTCTCCAGATAGAAGTCACCAAATAAAGGCTTCCTTATCCTTCAGATTCAGGAAGGTGACTTCACTTCCCAGTCCAGGTTTGGATCCTTGGTCGTGGCCAACACAGAGCCAGGGCCCCGTCTTCTCTTGTGAGATAATCGGGTTAATGTTTCTCTGGCCCACGAAGCCATGAGCTCTACGATGGCGGGAGCTTTGTCTGGTTTTGCTCAATGTTGTGTCTCCAGGGTGGAGCCTGACATGTGGTAGGAGTTTCATAAACATTTGTTGGATGAATGAATAAAAAAATGCAAAGGAGGAAGTGACTTATATTTAGTGGCTGCAAATGTCTCGTATAACTTGTATGAGGTGACAACTGTTGGCCTTGTTCATTCCTGTCTAACCTTGGTTGCTCACTCAGTGCTCCAAAGGTGAGGAAAAGAGGTAGGAGAGTCACTGAGCACGCCCCACAGGTGTCTCTGAGCTGGGCTGAGGATTTCTCCTCAAATCAGAAGCTGTTGGCAGTGGAAAGGGAAGTAGATGGTCAATTCCTGGAGCCCAAGGACAAAGGAAGTAGGCAGGGACTGCACAGCCATTTCTAGTTAAAGCCATGTCCCTGAATCTCTCACCAAAGAGTGACAGAGACAAGGGAAAGAGAGGGAGTCATCTGAGGCCTCTCTCCCTCTTGTCCCCGTACCAGCTCCCCTGCCCTTTCTTCGTTTTAACCCAACGCTTGTCCCTTCCAAGCCCCATCCTTATTGCTTATCTCAGAGTCATGGCTGATGGAGAGTTCAGGTGCAAACCCCTGCTGGCCATGTGCCCTGGAAGATTGCCTCTGGCCCATCTGGGGGAGTCAGGCTTCAGCACTTGGGGGTGCCTTCCAGCTCCAGCACAGCCACCAAGGTCCATGTCCTCCATGCCTGATTTGCCAAGGAATGTTGAGAATCAGCTTCCCCGGGAACTCCACCTGAATCTTTCTGACACAGACTCTCCTATTAGAGGCCCAGGACCACGTGAGTTCTGTGTCCTCGTGGATGGTTCAAGCCAGCATCACGCTCACCCATGGTTTAGTTTATCTTCTCATCACACATACTGTGTTTCTCTTGACTAACAGTCCTGCAATAACATCACATTCCACTCAGATTGAATGCCAAACTCCATCACATTGGCCTACGAGGCCCTAAATAATCTACTCACACCTCCACTTCTCTCTTTCCATATTCCCTATGCTTTCCCTTCTCTGGAGTCCCTGGGTGACGCAAACAGCTAATGTGCTTGCTGCTAACCAAAAGGCTGGAAGTTTGAGTCCACTTGGAGGAGATTTGGAAGGAAGTCTGGTGATCTACTTCTGAAAAATCAGCCGTTGGAAACCCTAGGGAGCACAGTTCTACTCTGACGCACATGAGTTGCCAGGAGTCGGAATGGACTCTACAACAACTGTTTCATTTCACCGCCCTGTCTCACCTCACTCTAGCCACGTGCCAAGACTGCTCCTCCTCAAGGCCCTTGCACTTTTTTCTGTGTAGGACACACTTCCCCCAGATATCCTCAGGGCTGACTCCCTCACGTCCTCAGTCTCTGTCCAAACATTCCTCCAGGAAGGAGGCCTTCTCTGATCTCTCGACGAATAGTAGCAGCCCCCACACCCACTAGCACCCTCACTGTGTCACCTTGCTTCATTTCTTCTCTGGAACACTTATCACCATTCAAGGAACTCTACACAGACTTGTGCGTTTAGTCATTTACTGTCTATCCCCTTCCCTAGAATGTAAGGCATTCACTGTGGTAAACCCAGTGCCTAGAAAAATATCTGCTATGCAGCAGGGCCTCAATAAATACGTGCTTAATGAATGAATTTATCCTTTATCACTGTACTTCTGACACTGAGTAGATACGTAATAAATACCTTTTGTCTGACTGACATATTGCTTCAATTCTTAGACTGAATTCACCACTTATACATTAGTATAAATTCAGAACTTATTGTGTGTGTGTATGTGTGTATATATATATACATCTTATATGTGATATATATACATATATACGTCTTATATGTGATATATATATATATATACATATATATATAATCCCATATTTTTAAGCAAAAAAAGTGCACCTTCTATGTTTGTTTGCCAACTGCTCCCTCCCACCATGGGGTATATTCGTAAGCATGCTATGCTAATTTTTCTACAGCAACAAGTAAAAAAAATTTGGTATAATGGTGCTTATGAAAATACCCTGCGAGGGAGGGTGTGGTTGGCAAACAAACGCATAAGTCACATTTTATTTGTGTAAAAATACGGTATGCACACATATATGTGTGATATAGATATATATGTGAGATGTAGGCATAGATATAGCTACAGATATAAATGTAGTTATATAATATTTGTTAACCATCTACTATGAGCCAGTTGCTGGAGATGGGGGGGTCAGAGAAATAGCAAATCATGACACAAGATGGAACGCTTTGTGATGTGGGCGTGTGGGGACACTGTTTGCCTTGGTGTCAGTTAGAGAAGGATCCACCCCACAGCACCTGAAATGAAGCCAGTCCTAGCTAACTCCAAGTGGATGCGTCTGGAGGGGAGGTCGCTGGGTGGCACAAATGGTTTATGCTCGACTATTAACCCTGGTGGCGCAGTGGTTAAGAGCTCAGCTGCTATCAAAAAGGAGGGCAGTTCGAATCCACCAGCAGCTCCTTGGAAGCCCTATGGGGTGGTTCTACTCTGTCCTATAGGGTTGTTATGAGTTGGAATCTACTGTCTGCAACAGGTTTGGTTTTGGTCTATTAACCTAAAGGTTGGTGGTTCAAACCCACCCAGTGGCACCATGAAAAGAAGGCCTGGCAATCTGCTTCCGTAAAGATTACAGCCAAGAAAGCCTTATGGAGCAGCTCTATTCTGTATTCATGGGGTCGCCCTGAGTCAGAACCGACTTCACAACAATGAGTTTGGTTTGATGGGGAGGAGGAGTAAAGAATGGCAGGGGTGGAAAGGGAGACATGGAGAGGATGTGATACTACCTTTATCTCCAGTCATTAATGTCGCTCCTAACCACTGAGGAGTAGAAGCTAGATGTTTGGGGGCAAACATTGTGTGCCCAGCTGAAGACATTACATATTATTATTTGTGAGTAATACTCATATAATATAACCTACAAACATTACTCAAGGAAGAAAACTTAGGAATCTCTGGTCTAGAGACTCTCAGCTGTCTGAGATTACAACTCAATAGCAACATGTTTATGGATTCCACCGTTGTTGAAACACAAGTCCATTGTTCACAAAATTGTTTGCAGAGACGTAAAATTTTATAGTGGTGCCGTTGAGAGTAAATTTAATGCTTATGGATTTAAATGCCAAAGTGATAATTGCACTAACAGCTATAACCATGATACATGTTAGTAAAACAAATCAATGTTAAGCCGTAATATTAGGTGCAATTAATGTTCCTGCTTTGATTGAAACAGGAGAGAACACCAGTTTCATTAATTGCAATAATGTTGGTGGGAGGTGGGGCTGGGGCTTGAGGGATAACCCCACACTGGAGCCTGCTAGCATTATTTCAAGAAAGTTGATCCTGTGCATCTATTCCCAGCCACGTGGTCAGTGATGTCACACTGCTGGCTTAAAATGGCCTGTGGTAGGAATATTTACACTAGATAAATTGGCAAACAGCACAAATAGAAGCTTTTTTAAAAAAATTTATGGTGGTAGATATATACATGTGGCAAAGCATTTGACATTTCAACAGTATTCACAGGTAGTTCAGTGACATTAATTATGGTCATTAGGTTGTTCAGCCATTACCCTCATTCATTCCCAAAATATACTATCACCCTTAACAGAAGTTCAGTGTCCTCTAAACATGGAGTTCTCCTTCTCCCGCCCCTGACCCCCTGCCCTTGGTAATCACTAATAAACTTTCGTCTCTCTACACTCACCTCTTCTAGATTTTTGACGTAAGTGGGATTATACAATATTTGTCCTTTTGAGACTCACTTACTTCACTCAGCATAATTCTTTCAAGATTCATCCATGTTGTAGCATGCATCAGGACTTCCTTTCTCTTTAAGGCTGGGTAATGCTTCATTGGATGTGTATACTACATTTTGTTTATTCATTCATTTGTTGGTGGACATTTAGGCTGTTTCCTCTTTTATTTATTTTTTATGAGTGTCCGTTGTTAACCATGTACCATCACACCACTGCCTGCACCCCACCTTAACCACCTGCAAACCCAAATACTGTTATCTGCGGGGATTCTCTGCTCAATCCCAGTCCCTCTCCCCTCTCTCAAAATACCAGTGAACAGATGAGGAAACTGAGCCTCAGAGCAACTAGTGACTTGCAGATGGCAATAGCAAAGCTCAAGAAGAAAACCCAGATCAGTTTTTCACCCCACAAATTCATTGCTTTTTTCCTACCACTATGTTTACATAGTACATATACACTGTGTAACATTTTGAAACAAGTTTGCTTTATGTTTAGAGTTTGAGATTTTAGAATTAATGTACTTCAGTGAAGTTATGCTTTATATCCAGTATCAGAAAGAAGTATTGTGTTCATAGGATATCATTCAGTGTTGCTCAGCTGTGGTAGTTACCACTGATTGATAATGACAACATATTCCCCTGATTGCTCAAAACCATCTCTGGGCTGGTAAATATACAATGTAAGTACTTTATGGGTGTAATTCAATTAATCTCCAAAGAAAAATATCTGTTGGATGCATGTAAACATTCTGGTTAAATTGTATGTCTTCGTTCCTTCCACTCCAGTGACTGAGGCTGTGGAGAACAGACTGTAAAAATTGCACCAAAGAGCTTGTTCTGTTTTTATCGCCTGTCAAATTATTGCCGAGACACCCATACTTGGTAGTGAAACATTGTGATCTGACGCTAGCTAGCAATGAAATGCCAAGTGTGCGTGGCGCATTGAGTTTAGGTAATGTACCAGGAAACACTGCATGAAAACACTAATTTTCTCAATACATATTAGTAGACACGGTGTTTACCAACAAGAAGTGAAGATGTTTTTAAACATAGTTTGTTAACTCAAAGTCTTGGCCGGGCTGTACATAGTGTTCTGTGGCTTGAGTTAAAATCGGGGACCGTCACTTCCTCAGAGCTAGGAAGGTATTGGCGATACCATTCAAGTCCAGTCGTCTCGGGGGATGTCCTAGATCATGTGAACTCCTCCACCAGGCTTATGAAAACCCTGGGGGCATAGTGGTTAAGAGCTATAGCTGCTAACCAAAAGGTCAGCAGTTTGAATCCACCAGCCGCTCCTTGGAAACCTTATGGGACAGTTCTACTCTGTCCTATAGGGTCGCTGTGAGTTGGAATTGACTTGACGGCAATGGTTTTTTTTTTTGTTTTTTGTTTTTTTTTAAAACCAGGCTTATTCAATATTCACTGCTTAAGCATTGCCAGCATTCCCAATGTTTCATCACACATGAGTAGCTTTTTGCCTTTTCTCCATTCCACCTCTACTTAGCTTTTACCAGCTATACACACCTAATCCACGAAAGGAGAACTCCACACCCAGCCACCCGTGAGTCTAGCCATTCTATTGAAGGAGATTTGGGAGCTATTATTAACAGCGTATCCCAAGCTGTTGAGCAAAGAGCTAGTTTAATTTAATTTATCTAGCCTATAAAAAAAAATAAAATAAAAGAGGTACGAGATATGTTATTATCAGCCTTGGGTGACACCGGCATTCAAACATTTTATTATCTTATTACTGAACACTGTTTGCAACGAGAGCCTCTTTGTCTCTCATGCTGTTCGGCAGACACCTATTCTGCAGTTTTCAGGAATAACTGTTACAGCATGAGGAAAAAATAGTATCTCTTGGATTTAAACAAATGGCTCATCTGAATATGCTCCACTAAGTGCTCGTTCCAGCTTTGCCCATTTTGACTTTCAGTTGAGTTCTTTCCTTAGATTTTTGTGGCATGCTTAACCCTTGATGTTTTGCGGGGCTTCATCCTTGTACCTTTTGAAATGATCCTCATGAACCACATACGAAGACGTGCTAAACTCTGAGGGTGCCCTTTGGCTCCCAAGCATCACCTAAACATCACTCAGAGCGTTTCTTTGTTCGTTATCATAAAGTTTTTGATGCTGGGATCCAACGTCAAATTAAAGGTATGAAAATGATCCAGGCCTTTTATCTCATGCTAATACACGTCTATTAATGTTCAAATGAGTGCAAATCAACCCAGCACGATAGCTGGTAAGCCCTTTTGGCATTTCAACATCTGGCAAAATTATTCGTTAATTCAAGGATCCTATTTAAAAGCAGTAGTTCAAAGGCCCTGGGGATTGTAGAATGAGGCGTTTGAAACTGAAGTGCACTTCAGCCAAAGCAGAGCCAGAGTGCGTCGGGAGATGTGCCATTCCACGTGGAAGGTGGGCTGCGTTGGCCCCATCTTTATTATTGTCGTGTTTAGAATATTATCATCACTTCCTACTGACATCCTGATGCCTCCAAGAACTAGGTCTGAATGAAATGTATTTAAGAGGATTTGGACAAGAAGGAGAAGAGAATTATTTCTTGATGCAATATACTTAATAAATTAAATATATGTTGTGTGTTATTAAAATAAAACTTTATGGATTTTGTGTGTGTGTGTGTGTGTGTGTAGAACATTTGGAGTGTGTGTAAAATCCCAAAGGAGAAAAACAATCATCCCTAATCCCACTCTCAGAAAGAAATCTTTGTCCATGGGCGCAGCCCATCAGATCAGGTGTATCTGCTTTATCACCACACAGATCCTGAAAACCTCCAGCTCTGCAGAATTGTTTATAACAAAAGTAGGTTTGGGGAAGTCTCCTCAAAATCGATAGAATCTTTCAGCTAGAGCCCTAATAAAAACAACATTGTCGTTGTTAGGTGCCGTTGAGTCCGTTCCGACTCATAGCGACCCCGTGTACAACGGAACGAACACTGCCCGGTTCTGTGCCATCTTCAAAATCATTGTTATGCTTGAGCACATTGTTGCAGCTGCTGTGTCTTCCATCTCGTTGAGGGTCTTCCTCTTTTTCGCTGACCCTCTGCTTTACCAGGCATGATGTCCTTCTCCAGGGACTGGTCTCTCCTGATAACATGTCCAAGATATGTGTGACGAAGTCTCATGATCCTTGCTTCTAAGGAGCATTCTGGCTGTACTAACACAGTTAAATCACTGTGGAATTTTACTCCTAGAATCATAGCCATACAGCCAGGCATGCCGAGGCTGTCCCTGGATGCTGCAAACAGTTAATGCGCTTGGCTGCTAACCAAGTTTGGTGGTTCCAGCCCACCCAGAGGCTCCTCGGAAGAAAGCCCTGGTGATCTACTTCCAAAAAGTCAGCCACTGAAAACCCTGTGGAGCACAGTTCTACTTTGACATGCATGGGGTCGCCATGAGTCGGAATCGACTCAGTGGCAGTGGTTACTGGTCCTGGTATCCTGGGGCTCACACCTCCTCCTCCAAGACCCAGGCCCTTAAAGACAGCTGCTTCTCACAGAGACCAGTTTCATCAAAACTAAAAACATCATCTAAAGGTAGTCTTCTTCAGCTTTTTTAACACAGAGTGATTTTCTCATTGGGGCTTTTTCATCTCCCTCTCGGCTTCCATGGAGAACTTACTTGTTTGAACACTTCTCTTGGAAGTGTTCATATTATTTTCCCAAGACTTCACTTTCTTCCCCCCTTGCCCTTGTCTCCTTTCCTGAAATCTTTCTTTTTCTCTCTCCCAGCTTTCGGTTTCTTCTTTCTCAATAATTTGTTCATCCATGTCTTCATCCTAACGCAGTAGCTTCTCACCAGAGGGAGGGGAGACATTTGGCAATTTCTGGAGACATTTTTGATTGTCATAACTGGGCAGGTGCTTCTGGCACCTAGTGGATAGAGTCCAGGGATGCTGCCAAACACCCTACAATGCATAGGAGGGCCCCCTCGACAAGGAATTACCTAGCCCAAATTTCAATAGTGCCTAGGTTGTGAAACTCTGCCCTAATTACTTACTCCCCCCCCCAAAAAAAAAAACTCATTGCTGTCGAGTCGATTCCGACTCACAGAGACCCTCTAGGACAGAGTAGAACTGCCCTATAGGGTTTCCAAGGAGTGGCTGGTGGATTCAAACTGCCGAATTTTGGATTAGCGGCCAAGTTCTTACTCACAAAGGCCTTCATAAACACTTTCTTCTCTGTGATGTCTTGTTCCTTAGCTCTTTCCTCATCTGCCCTATTATTGATTCATTTGTCCCTGCATTCAATTATGCATTACAAATATTTACGGAGTAGCTATTTCATGCCTGCACTATGCTAGGTATAAGAATACAAAGATGAATATGACATGGCCCCAAACCTGGAACATCCCACCGTCTAGAGAGGAAGTAAGATCAACAACAACTATAACCATTTCATCTATATCTGTTATCTCATTGAATCTTATGACAACCTTATGAGAAAGTCCTATTGTCAGTTCATAGATGCAGAGATCGGTACATAAATGATTACAGTAGATTAAAGTGTCAATAACAGCATGCAGATTATGCTACAGGATCATAAAAAAAAATTACTGAGTTCTTGCTATGCCAAGTACTGTGGAAAAAGTGATGCTCAAAGCACCAATGTTTTTCATAAACATAATTCACTACTGTAATTGGTTGTTTTAATGTTCTACGCCAAAATCCAAGTAAATTTAAGTTTTAATGTTCACCTTTTAAAAGTCATTTTTTTTAAAAGCCTGATATATTCGCTCATTTTTAAAGGATAAAATATGGCTGATTACCTTTATATTGATCTGTGGTTTCTGGAAAAAGAATAATCTGCATGTTCCACAAGATAGCATTTTAAAAGAAATGACAACATCGAAATTAAAAACTACCCTCTAAGGGCATCAGCAGAAGCAATGAATTGATAGTGATGGATTTTGTTTCTCTCATCCAAGTTTCTAAAGACATTATCATGCTATATCAACATAACTGGGAAAAAAAAAACTTTTGAGAATTAAATTTTCAAGTTATAAAAATTTATTATTTTCCCGAGAGTCAGCACTACCCAGTTGTGTGATAATGCTTGTTTATATCTGCTTCAGCTTTTGCGTGAGGGGAAGGAGTGGGGCAATAGGTATGTAGTAAATAGACAAAAAACAATCTATTTGGTGTTCTCCAATATAGCAGTCATTACCCATGTGTGGCTCTTTACGTTTAAATTTGAATTTATTTAAAATCACATAAAATTTAAAAACTCAGTTCTTTGTTCCCAGGAGCCACAAATGCTCACTAGTCATGCTGGCTAGTGGCTACCATATTGCACAGAGCAGATATAGAATATTTGAATCATCACACAAAGTACTATTATTGGACAGCCTTGTTCTAAAGAGGTCACCATATTTCTAGTTGTCATCCAGCAACAAAATGAGGGTCTGGTACAAACCTCTAACTCCTCATGTAGCCCGCCCAGTGCATAAGGAACATATTCCTGTAGGAAATAATGTGGTAACATAATTAGATTCTATATTTACATGCTCAAATTTAACTTTAAAAACTACTGGGACTATGTTGTTGTTGTTAGGTGCCGTCGAGTCAGTTCCAACTCATAGCAACCCTACGTACAACAGAACAAAACACTGCCCGGTCCTGCACCATCCTCGCAATCTCTGCTGTGTTTGAGCCCATTGTTGCAGCTACTGTGTCAATCCCTCTCGTCAAGGGTCTTGATGGATGTTTGCAGCTGTTTCTTTTCATCATGAGTCCTGCCACCTCAGCACATGAAGGTCCCGAAAGCTTTACTCCATCCGGTCATCAAGTTCGACTCTACTTTGAGGAGGCAGCTCTTCCCCACTTGTATTTTGAGTGCCTTCCAACCTGAGGGGCTCATCTTCCGGCACTATATCAGACAATATATTCATAAGGTTTTCACTGGCCAGTGTTTTCAGAAGTAGACCACCAGGTCCTTCTTCCTAGCCTGTCTTAGTCTGGAAGCTCCGCTTCTACCAAAGGTGACCCTGCTGGTATTTGAAATAGCGGTGGCAAAGCTTCCAGCATCACAGCAACACACAAGCCACCACAGTGGAACAAACTGACAGATGCGTGGTGTCAGACTGTGACTGTGAGACTCCATGAATTGTTCAGAAGTCCCAAGACCCCACAGCCCTGCTCCAGGACTGAAGGGAATTCTCACGCAGTTCTCTGTGTACACAGGGCTGGGCAGGCCTCATCTCTGCGGGGAGGAGTGGTCTCCATTGGGAGTACCTCTGTCTTTAGCTCTGACACCACAGCTGGCTTATAAACCCCAAATCATTGCCACTCAGATGAATCAAAAACTTACAGGCCCCAGGGGTGCGTGGGAAGGAGGGGTAAAGGGACTCATTGCTTAGGGGACACTGGGCTTCTGTTAAGGGTGATGGAAAAATTTGGACGGTTAGTGGTGATGGTCATACAGTATGATTAATGTAATTAATATCACTGAATTGTACATGTAAAAAATGTTGAAATGAGCAATGTTTTGTTACAGATAGATTTACCAGAATTGAAAACAAAACAAAACACCTCGCTGTCATTCAGAGGCTCACAGCGGTTTTTTAGGTTATGGTGTGACCACGCTTGCATTTTAACACGGAATCCAAAGCAACACTCCTTCCCTTTAGTTACAAGATTTTCTTTTAGCTCCCTTCTTCCAGAAAACATCAAGATCGGAACAAACAAGGCGATCTGAAACTGTGTGTGTGTTTTAAGGATATCGAGTGAGGGGCGAAGAATTGTTTCAGCCAATAGCTAGCTGCTCGACTCCCCTCTGGACCTCTGGAGTCCCTTGTTTAACTTAAGAGTCGGAACCCCACAGTCACTCACAGCCCAGAACCACATGTATCCACACTGCCACTGGAGTTACTCATTAGCATTGGTTGAAAGTGCCCTGCACCATGCGGTCCAAACCGTTTCAGACGGGCAGAGCAGAGGGTTTAATTAATTCACTTCTTAGATTCTCACCGAGGCGATGTCCTTCGTACTGCGCCAAGCCCCAAGTGGGAAGGATTCACGGACAGACACAGAACCTCAAATTATGTAAATAACAGTTCTAAGAAGGAACCTTCACACTCCCGAATGGAAACATATTTCTCCACGGTGGGTGCTTTTTCAACCAGGATGGTTGTACCCTTTGCGTGGGTTTTGCTCAGGGCTTTCTGCGTTCTCCCATGCAGCTGCTGGTTAATACCATCTTGCACTTGTTTTGTTCGGCACAACCTCTTTGCACTGAAACCCAGATGCAAGTGAAACGGTCACAAAAGAAGTATCTGGGTTAAATGCGTGCTAAACAGGTTTAAAATTACTGCCCATTGTTTGGAAGCAGATGCAAGCCTCAAACAAATGCAAAACATCAATGCAGATGCAAAAGGGAGGGCAATTTGAAAATCAGATCCTAAGTGCTTGATTCCATAGGGGGGTGAAATGGGCTGCTTTCCCTGGAAGTTGACTAGGCTTGTAGCGCCCGTGCCTTTAGCGTAAAAGGAGAGCCCGTACATTAAATGCAGGAGCGACCGAGAAACGGCAAAAATTCTCTAGGTCTTCGGCTCCATTGCAATTCTCTAATTTCTTAACCGTGATATTTGTGTTTCTAGTATCTCGGAAACTCCTATTAAAATGAATGTCAGGCTCATTCCTGCAATTTGTTTTGTGAATGACCTTATCAGGTCGCTCAAGTATTCTATTCTTTTTCCATACCCTCGGAAGTTCACACGCCTGCACCAGTGAATAACCAATATTTAACCATGGGTTAGCTTCGTTCAGATTTCTTTGTTTTTTCCTTGGATACAATTTCCACATCGGTATTGCTTGCTTGTTTTGCACATTGCCAGTGGGCTCAGGTTTATGGGATCTAGCCCTCCAGCTAGGCCTTGTGGTTGAACATGTTTAACACGATGCACGTATTTCGTGATAATAACATCGTCATGGAACCTGGCTCTGTGGCTGTGAAGAATTCTTGATAGGCCCTCCATTCTGTGACATCACTGTTAAAGAAGGTATGTGACATGTATTATTATGTGCCAGGCATTTGGGCTAAAATATAACAACGATCATGAGGATGGCGCAGGACTGGGCAGTGTTCGTTCTGTTGTACGTAGAGTCGCTATGAGTCGGAACCAACTCGACGGCACCTAACAACAACAACAACAAAGGCATTTCAATAAACACTTGACTCCTGGCTCTGTGAGGTAGACCTTATTCTTTGTATTGACTGATTGGAAAACCCTGAGACATGGAGCAACTTTCCACTAGCAGAGCCCTGACCCAACCTCAGCTCTGAAGTCTCTGTTGGCCACTCTGCCCTGACAAAACGAAAAGGTATCATATCACGAGTCACTCAGGCTCTTTTGTCTTACATGTGTCTTAGTCATCTAGTGCTGCTGTAACAGAAATACCGCAAGTGGGTGGCTTCAACAAACCAAAGTTTATTCTCTCACAGTCTAGTAGGCTAGAAGTCCAAATTCAGGGTGCAGCTCCAAGAGAAGGCTTTCTCTCTCTGTTGGCTCTGGAGGAAAGTCGTTGTCATCAATCTTCCCATGGACTAGGAGCTCTCAGTGCAGAGACTCCAGGTCCAAAGGACACGATCTGCTCCCAGTGCACTTTCTTGGTAGTATGAGGTCCCCATGTATCTCTGCTCACGTCTCTGTTTTGTATCTCAAAAGAGATTGACTTAAGACACAACCTCATCCTGTAGATTGAGTCCTGCCTCAACATAACTGCTGCTAATCCCACCTCATTAATATCATAGAGATAGGATTTACAACACATAGGAAAGTTACATCAGATGACAAAATGGTAGACAATCACACAATACTGGGAATCATGGACTTGCCAAGTTGACACGCATTTTTGGGGGACAGAATTCAATCTATAACATGTTTCAGTGTAAAGCCAATATTTGAAAAAAAGTAACATTTCTCTTTTAGAATCTGACTTTTATGGTTAATTGAAATATTCTCTTATTTTATCTCTGCTTCATAAATATTTTGCCAAAAATAGTGAAAATTAGCTCTCAGACTAGTCAACTGTTTTAAATTTTGTTCCTCTTTACATACCGACTGCCATTTAATATAAAAAATTTTAAATACTTAAATGCTACTTAAAAATATAACCTTTCTTACCTTTTATATATTCATAATATCTCTCCTGTTAATTGAGGGGAAAAAATGGGTTCCCAAAAGCTCTTCTTCTCCAGTTATCCCCTGTTAATACTAGATTCCTGGCTATTTAGATGTAATTGGATAAAGATATGATGCTTATCAAACCTCATGATTTATTAGCTTTTTAATAATAATATATAATGCCTATTACTATCTGAATTACATAAACCATTTAATACCACAATACACAATGAAGTATTTCATTTATTCAACAACTATTTAAGAATTTACTCTATGCAGGCACTCTGCTAGGTGCAGAACATACAATAAACAAGTAACTATATAGAATATAAACCAATTGCCATCAAGTCAATTCCAACTCATAGTGATCCTATAGAATAGAGTAGAACTGCCCCATAGGGTTTCCACAGAGCAACAGGTGGATTAGAACTGCTGACCTTTTAGTTAGCAGCCAAATGCTTAACCACTGTGCTGCCAGGGCTCCATAAAAAACCAAACCCATTGCCGTTGAGTTCATTCCGACTCTATATGGAGCCCTAGTGATGCAGCGGTTAAGAACTTGGCTGCAAACTGAAAGGTCAGCCGTTCAAATCCACCAGCCGCTCCTTGGAAACCCTATGGGACAGTTTTGCTCTGTCCTATAGGGTTGCTATGAGACGAAATTGACTCAATGGCAACGGGTTTATAGAATCTATAGACAAATATACAGTTTTATGTAAAGGCCTCTCTACTGAAGTGACAGGAGCAAACAGCCAGCTGGATGTCTGGCAGAGGGAGCAGTAAGTGCAAAGGCCCTGTGGCTCCGTGGATTTCAGGAAGGGCAAAGAGATCAGTGGGACTGAAGTGAGTGTGAAAAGGGAGAGTAATAGGTTTAGTTAGGAGGGTGGGGAGGGAGGACAAATCAGGTAGGCCTTTGGGTCACAGTAAGAACTTTGACTTTTATTTTTCATGAGCTAGGAAGCCACTGGGGAATTTTAAGCAGAGGGGCACATCTTACTTTCTCAAACATGACTCTAGCTACTGTGGAGACAAAGATGGGAGCAGGGAGACCAGTTAGGAGGCATTTCCAATAATCCACATGAGAGATGTATGAAGGAGCCTTGGTGGAGCAGTGGTTAAGAGCTCAGCTGCTAACCAAAAGGGTGGCAGCTTGAATCCAGCAGCTGCTCTTTGGAAACCCTATGGGGCAGTCTACTCTGTTCTGTAGTGTCACTATGAGTCAGAGTCGACTCAAGGGCAACGGGTTTTTGTTTTGGTGTACACCTAAAGGTCCAACAAACAGGATGGGCTGAGAGACTGGAGTGAGAAATGAGAAAACGAGAGGAGTCAAGGACGACTCAAGATTTTTCACCTCAGCAACTGGAAGAGTTTTCTTTCCTCTCATTTTCCTTTTTCTCTCTTCTTTCTTTCTCTTTTTTTGTGGGGAGGAAAGAGTCATGGAATAAAGAGTTTAGTTTTGCATGTGTTGCATTTGAGATACCTATTAAACATCCATGTCAAAATGTTTACTGTATTTGATGTGAAAAATCAGAGAGTTCTGCACTGGAGAGTTGATTTGATATTAGCATTTAGGTGATAAGGAAAGCTGCTCACCTGGGGAATTACTATAGATGAAAAGAGATGAGATATAACAAACCCAGCCCTGAAGACTAGCAGTTCAAACCCACCCGGCAGTGCCACAGAAGAAAGTCCTGGTGACCTCTTCTGTAAAGATTACAGACAAGAAAATCCTATGGAGCAGTTCTACTATGTAACACATAAGGTCACCATGTGTTGGAATCAATTTGACAGCAATGGGTTTGGGTTGGTTTAGCCACGTGTGACTATTAAGCACTTGAAATGTGGTGAGTCCAAATTGGGATAAGTGTAAAACACACACTGGATTTTGAAGACTTAGTATGAAAAACAGAACCCAAAATATCTCATTAATACCTTTTATGTAGATTACATGTTAAAATTATAATACTTTAGATATATTCAGTTCCATCAAAAATGTTATTAAAATTAGAGGGGGAGCCAACATGGTGCCTTAGAAGCACCATGCTGTCCCTCCATGGCAAAGACCCAAAAAACTAAGTAAAACAGAGACAAATGTCAATCCTGGAACCCTAAGCATCAAATGAAGAGATAAAGAACTCAACCAAGCACTGAATGGAATAAGAAACTGACAGAGAACAGAGAGCGAGGAGAGTTACAAGCGGACAGAGGTCACCTATTAGCTAACGCACCACATCACTGTAAGTAAAGGACAGAACATCTAGAAAGAAACTCAATAAAGATACAGAAGATCTAAAGGCCACAATCAGCCAACTTGAACACGTAGACATATATAGAACACTCCACCCAACAGCTTCAAAGTATACATTCTTTTCCAACACGCATGGAACGTTCTCCAGAATAGACCACATCTTAGGCCACAAGGCAACCCTCAACAAAATCCAAAACAGTAAAATAATACAAAGTACCTTCTCTGATCACAATGCCATCAAAGTAGAAATTAACAACAGGAAGAGCAAGGGAAAAAAATCAATTACATGGAAACTAAAGAACACCCTGCTTAAAAACGACTGGGTAATAGAAGAAATGAAAGATGGAATAAAAAAATTCTAGAATCAAATGAGAATGAAAACACATCATACCAAAACCTTTGGGACACAGCAAAGGCAGTGCTCAGAGATCAATTTATAGCAATAAATGCACACATTATAAAAGAAGAAAGGGACAAAATCAAAACATTAGCTACACAACTTGAACAAATAGAAAGAAAACAGCAAAAGAAGCCTCCAGCCACCAGAGGAAAGGAAATAATAAACATCAGAGCTGAAATAAAGACTAGAAAAATAATAGAAAGAATCAACAAAACCAAAAGTTGGTTCTTTGAAAGGATCAACAA
>NW_004444038.1:8711731-8713805 GCF_000243295.1 Trichechus manatus latirostris
TATTATGAAAAACTATACTCCAACAAATTTGAAAGTCTAGAGGAAATAAACAAATTTCTAGAAAAACACTACCTACCCAAACTATCACAATTGATCTTGAAAATATGAACAGACCCATGACAAGACAAGAGATTGAAACGGTAATAAAAAAAAACTCCCAGCAAAAAAAAGCCCTGGCCCAGATGGCTTCTCTGGAGAATTCCACCAAACATTCAGAGAAGAGCTTATACCAGTGCTACTCAAACTATTTCAGAACATAGAAAAGGGAAGGATACTTCCAAATTCATTCTATGAAGTGAGCATAACCTTGATACCAAAACCAGGCAAAGACACCACAAAAAAAAAAAGAAAATTACACACCAATATCTCTCATGAATATAGATGCAAAAATTCTCAACAAAATTCTAGCCAATAGAATTCAGCATCGTATTAAAAAAAAAAAAAAAATACACCACCACCAAGTAGGATTCAGAGCAGCTATGCAAGGATGGTTCAACATCAGAAAATCAATCAATGTAATCCACCACATAAATAAAGAAAAGAATCACATGATCATCTCAATTGATGCAGAAAAGGCATTAAACAAATCCAACACGCATTCCTGATAAAAACTCTCAATAAAATAGGTATAGAAGGGAAATTCCTCAACATAATAAAAGGCATCTATATAAAACCAACCGCCAACATCATTCTTAATGGAGAGAGGCTGAAAACATTCCCCTTGAGAACAGGAACAAGACAAGTGTGTTCTTTATCATCACTCGTATTTAATATTGTGCTGGAAGTCCTAACTAGAGCAATAAGGCAAGAAAAATAAAGGGCATCCAAATTGGTCATGAAGAAGTAAAACTGTCCCTATCTGCAGATGATATGATACTATATATAGAAAACCCAAAAGACACCACGAGAAAACTACTGAAACTAATAGAAAGATTCAGCAGAGGAGCAGGATACAAGATAAACATACAAAAATCTGTTGGATTCCTGTACACCAAAAAAGAGAACAATGAAAAGGAAATCAGGAGAACAATACCATTTATAATAGCCCCTAAAAAAAGAAAATACTTAGGAATAAATCTAACCAGGGATGTAAAAGGCCTATACAAAGAGAACTACAAAAATGCTACTGCAGGACACCCAAAGGGATCTACATAAATGGAAAAACATACCATGCTCATGGATAGGTAGACTCAACAGTGTGAAAATGACAATTCTGCCCAAAGCAATCTACAAATACAATGCGATCCCGATCCAAATACCAACAACATTCTTTAAAGAGATGGAAAATCTAATCATTAACTTTACATGGAAAGGGAAGAGGCCTCGGATAAGTAAAGCATTATTGAAGAAAAAGAATAAAGTTGGAGGATTCATACTACCTGACCTCAGAATCTACTATACAGCTACGATAGTCAAAACAGCCTGTTACTGGTACAATGACAGATACGTTGACCAATGGAACAGAATCGAGAACCCAGATGTAAATCTATCCAGCTACAGTCACCTGATCTTTGATAAGGGCCTAAAGTCCATCAAATGGGGAAACAAATGGTGCTGGCAAAATTGGATGTCCATCTGCAAAAAAATGACACAGGACCCATACCTCACACCTTACACAAAAACTAATTCAAAATGGATCAAAGACCTAAATATAAAACAAAAAGCATGAAGATCATAGAAGAGAAAATAGGATCAATGCTAGAGATCCTAACACATGTCATTAACAGGATACAAACCATAACTACCAACATACAAACTCCAGAAGATAAGCTAGATAACTGGGATCTTCTAAACATTAAACACTTATGCTCATCAGAAGACTTTACCAAAAGAGTAAAAAGAGAACCTACAGAGTGGGAAAAAATTTTTGGACACTGCAAGTCAGACAAGGGTCTAATCTCTAAAATCTACAGGAAAATCCAATACCTCTACGACAAAAAGACCAATAATCCAATTAAAAAATAGGCAAAGGATATGAACAGACACTTCACCAAAGAAGACATTCAAACGGCTAACAGACACATGAGGAAATGCTCGTGATCACTAGCCATTAGAAAAATGCAAATCAAAACCA
>NW_004444038.1:8713905-8721980 GCF_000243295.1 Trichechus manatus latirostris
GATGAATAGATAAACCATGGTACATACACACAGTGGAATACTACCCAACGATAAAGAACAATGATGAATCTGCAAAGCATCTCATAACATGGATGCATCTGGAGGGCATTATGCTGAGTGACATAAGTCAATCAAAAAGGACAAATATTGTATGAGACCACTACTATAAAAACTCATGAAAAGGTTTTACACACAAAAAGAAACAATCTGATGGTTATGGGGTGGGGGTGGAAAAACACTAAATAGACAATTGATAAGAGGTAAGTTTGGGGAAGGGTAAGACAGTACACAGTACTGGGGAAACCAGCACAACTTGTAGAAGGCAAGGTCATGGAAGCTCCATGGACAAATCCAAATTCCCTGAGGGACCAAATTCCTGGCTGAGGGCTGTGGGGTCCATGGTCTCAGGGAACATCTAGCTCAATTGGCATAACGTAGTTTATAAAGAAAAAGTTCTACATTCTATTTTGGTGAGTAGCATCTAGGGTCTTAAAAGCCTATGAGTGGCCATCTAAGATCCTCCACTGGTCTCACCCCTTCAGGAGCAAGGTTAAAATAAAGAAAACTAAAGACACAAGGGAAAGATGAGAACTAATGGACCACAGCTATCAAGGCTTCCATCAGACTGAGTCCAGGACAGCTAGATGGTGCCCGGCTACCACCACTGACTGCCCTGACCGGGATCACAGCAGAGGGTCCCGGACAGAGCCACAGAAAAACGTAGAACAAAATTCAAACTCACAGAAAAAGAACAGACTTACTGACCTGGCAGAAACTGGAGAAACCCTGAGAGTATGGCCCCTGGACACCCTTTTAGCTCAGTAATGAAGTCACTCTGGAGGTTTACCTTTTAGCCAAAGATTAGACAGACCCATAGGACAAAACGAGACTAAAGGGCCACACCAACCCAGGGACAAGGACTAGAAAGCGGGAGGGGACAGGAAAGCTGGTAATAGGGAACCCAAGGTAGAGAAGGAAGAGTACTGACATGTCATGGTGTTGCTAACCCGTGTCATAAAACAATATATGTACTATTTAATTAGAAGCTAGTTCTGTAAACCTTTATCTAAAGTACAATAATAAATATATATATAAAAAAATTAATTTCACCTGTTTATTTGACTTCTTAAATATGGCTAGTGGAAACTTTAGTTACATATATGACTCACATTATGTTTCTAACAGAGTAGCCTTAAGACACAGTGTTCTTACGTTACCATTTAAGTACATAGTATCCCAAACTAATATATACTACATGGTATGTTTCCCCCCCTCCTTCCTCTGACTTGGTATTTACTCCCTAGTATATAGGGTCGCTATGAGTTGAAATCGATTCAGCTGCAATGGGTTTCGTTTTGGCTTGGTTTTATCTGCATGAAACAGACTGGCCTTTCAGACCTCTGCCCAGGAGAAAGGGAAGTCAATGGCTTAAAGAAAGCATCTTACAAAAATATGGTTCCTGTTATTACTTGGAGTCTCTGGGTGGTGCAAACGGTTAACACACTCAGTTGCTAACCGAGAAGTTCGAGATTTGAGTCCACTCAGAGGCACCTTGGAAGAAAGGCTTGGCAATCTACTTCCAAAAAATAATCCGTTGAAAATGCTATGGAGCATAGCTCTACTCTGACACGTGACATCACCATGAGTTTGAATCAATTCAACGGCAACCCTTTTTTTATTATTACTTATAAAAATATTAAAATGTATGTGGATAACAAAGTATATATTAATATAATAACTACATTTGATCACTTAAATTGAATAAAAATGTTACAGATATGCTGAATGTTTTTCTAACTTGCTTCAACATTTTGAGAAAGGGTTTACAGTGTTCCTATGTGTTGCTTCACAAAATTAACTCTGTTCTTATATATGCTTAATAATGCCTTTCTGGGTGAATGTTGTATTTTCTCCTTTTACCATATGCTAGAAACAAGAAAAAAATTCTACTAATTCACACACACACACATGCACACACACGCAGGCACACATGTGCGCAAACATGCACACACATTCACACGTGTCCACACACAAGTACACGGGCACACACGTGCACACACGTGCACACACGCACACATGCGCGCACACACACCTCACAGTCAGGTTCTTGAGTCTGTCAGTGAACTTGTGTAGAAATTCCCCAGGCATGAATCCCCGCATCTGCTCCTGACGCTGCTCCCCTCACCTCCAGGGTTGTTTACAAGAGCGAACTGAATGATGCTCAAAAACATTGCAGTAGCCCTTAGAAAGAAATCAAACATTTTTCTAAAAAATACTTTTAAAACTCTTGAAGGGAAGCGGAAAATTAGCTTCAGGATCCACACCTATTCAGTTCTTCTTCAGCAATGACAAACGCTCTTTAGAGGAAATAAATCAAGGTTACTTTGGAAAATAGCTTGGCCACATTCATTTTGCCTTTAATTCAAGGGGCCTCAGAGAAAAAAGAGAAGCTCTCCAAAAATATTTTTTTATGCAAAATAAAAACCTCTAACTCAACTGAAAACATAGCTGTCTCATAGATCTGAAAACAGCTTTTGCAAGGTCAGGTCACTGTGAGGCCAACACAGTGCCATTTTCAATCTGCCAAATATTTACTGAGTGCCTGCATTCTTTCTGGTGCTGGTAAGCTAATGCTGCTTTACTTAAAATAAAAAATAAAAGTGTAACGTGAAAAATTTGGTTAAGTATTGACAAAATTAATTGTTAATCATTTTAAATTAAACTTTGGAAGCAAAACCATCATCAATGTGGAAAATATGTGGTTTCCTGTTCTGAAAACAGATGTTCAGCATACTTGCCTTTACTCCCTAAAGAGGTCTTTCTCCTGGAGAAATGTTCCCCTATGTGAAAACTTTCTGAGAGTCAAGTCCATTAAATTCTTTGACAGACAGTGTCTTGGTTTCCTAGTGCTATCGAAACACAAATACCACAAGTAGGTGGCTTTAAAGAACAAACGTTTATTTTCTCATAGTTCAGGGGACCAGAAGTACAAATCAGGGTCTTGGCAAGGTCATTTCCTTCCTTGTAGGTAGTTCAAGGCAGTTCTTGATTCCTAGGCTTGTAGGTGATTTCACATGACATCTGTCTTCCTCTAGTGTGTGTGTATCTCTGCATCTAAACTGTTCTTTTTATAACTCAGAAGTGATTAGATTTAGAACCCACCCTACTCAGATATGGTCTGCTTAAAATAACAAAGAAAACCTTATTTCTAAACAGGGTTACATCCACAGGTATAAGGGTTAGAATTCAAACACATATTTTGAGGAGACACAATTTAATCCATAACAGGTATAAAAACGACTGAGCTTTCTCAGCTACAGGCATCAGCCGTTGTGATGGCAGTTAGGTGCTGTGGAGTCAGCTCTGACTCGTAGCGACCCTGTGTATAACAGAACAAAATGTTGCCCAGTCCTGTGCCATCCTCACAATAGTAGGTATGTTTGATCCCACGGTTGTAGCCACTGTGTCAATCCGTCTCGTTGAGGCATGAGTTGTTGTTGTGTGCCGTCAAGTTGATTCAGACTTATAGGACCTTATAGAGCAGAGTGGAACTGCCCCACACAGGTGAAATATTTACTGGAGCAGATTGCCAGGTCTTTTCTCCTGTGGAGCTGCTGGTGAGTTTGAACTGCCAACCTTTTGGTTAGCAGCCTGAGATCTTAACCACTATGCCACCAGGGGTCCTTGAGGCAACCCTTAATCTCCTTAATTCCATTTCCAGCTACCTCCGTAATTCTGTCTCCCTCCCAGTTGTGTGAGATTAAGATGTTGAACAGGAACTGCCTCATCCACCGTCCCAGTGCTGGGGTCACTCATGTATCAAAGGCTCTTGACCCTACACTCTGTTCACCTCACCCAGCCTGCTCTTCATTGACCCCAGTATATTACTGGATGGAACTCATGTTTTCTTTGAAAATGTGTAACCTGATCCTACTAATGCCGGTAAATTTCCATTGGTCTTTAAACTAGTCCAAATCAGATTTGGCCCGCCCCGCGTGCACAGAAGGACCCAGCTGTGACCGCTAATTGACCTTAACAGCGGACCCAGCAACAGGAGAAACGAATCAGAAGGAAAATCATCACCGGACCCTATTCCAAAGCGAGAAGTCTGACAAGAACCACGTCACCTCCTGCTTCCTCGACACCTTCTAGAATTTTCCCTCTCCAGTACACCTGTGCAGCCGCCATTTTACTGCCCAGATAACATATAAACCCTGCTTCTCCATAGCTCGGGGCATCAGATCTGAGGAACTTCCCCCTGGCTCTTTGCTCTGCGCATTGCAATAAAGTTACTTTTTCAAAGACCGGTGTCCAGATAATAGGCAAGTCTGAGTGCACTGGACAAGGACCTACTTTTTAGGGTTCGGAAACAAATACAGTAACTCAAATGACTCATAGGATTTGGAATTTAGTTACATCCCTGAAGGGAAAAAGCTCTCCCTGAATCCTGAATCCGTCAAAGCCCTTGGTGAAAGTGAGCTGTACTATTACTGTCGGTGAATTTGCGGTCGCTTCACCAAATGCAAGCTCTTGGGAGTTTACAGGCTGTTAATGTGGTTAAAGGAAAACAAGAAAAGTTATGGTATTTCCAGGTATCAGTGCAAAAAGAAGGTTATCCTTGGCGGGGAAGTGTTTCCTTTCCTCGTGAAACACAGGACAGGGGAGAGCAACTGGAAGACGTGGAAAGAAATTGCCTCCATGATGACGAAAAGGCTCCGCAATAGCAAGGCTGTGATGAAGCCAGGTAACCTGGAAGATGTAAGAACATTCTGTTTGGGTGGCCTCGAACACCAGATAGTTTCCCCAACACGACAGATGTTTAAGATGTAAAGTGACCTGAAAAAAGGCAACTTTGGGATTCAAGCTGCACTTTTTTATTCAGAGGTGTGATCGTTCACGACCATGTTGACTGTCAATGTTAGTGAAGTCACCCAGCCAGTCAGTCCGTTTAACAGCTTAATCAGGGCGACTGATGTTATCAGCCTCTGGAAAGAAGACAGCGCTGGGTCCAACTGAAAGCAGCGGGGTGGGGCAGTGGGGCTTCGATCTGAGATGATCCTGTGTTGCTCTGTGCAGGCTTCAAACCTCGGACATTAGTGCTGTGGCCATCCTGTGCCTCAGTTACCTCTTATGGGCATTGAGGAGCAGTGTTTCCTGCTTCCGCTTCACCTCACAGAACCGTGGACCCTTTGAGACCCTCTAAAGCCAGTTCTTCTCCAGCGTGTGTGGTACGTTATAATCTAAACATTGGGAAAGAAAACCATTTGAAACATATTTTCTATATTGATAAAATTACCATTTTTTCATAAATATGCATTGAATCCTCAGGACTCTGAAGACAGGGTGATACAGCACCATTTTGCATTGTATTAAATCCCAAAGGTGTCTTTTGTGAAAGTTTCCTCTTGTCCTCACAAGGGGAAAACTGGAGCAGTGTTAAACTGGCAAGGCTGTTTTCTGTGTACACAATACTAAGCAGAAAATTGGAACAGAGGATTACTGCAGAAGACACATTGTAGCAAGCTATATAGCCTGCATTATTTCTTCTTTATTAAGTCCAGACATGATAAAGAGTCCCCGCTCCTCCCTGGGGTGTGGACAAGTGGATGTCTAGAACTCTTGCAGGCAACAATTACCTTTATAAATAGCCTGGTGAATGCTCGGTCTCCCATATTTTCTGCAACAGCGCACAGAAGTGCAAGGTCCTATCCTACAAACAGCACTTCAGCCCTCACAAATAATCACACATAATACAGCCAGGTATTAGTCACACAACCGGGGTCTACGGGAGAAAGGCTGAAACATAAAGAGAGGTTAATCAATGACAACCCCACCTGAAAAATATGTTTTCAAAAACATCTTCACTTCCCACACTCCAGGTTCCATTAGCAGAGTGCAGATGGCGCCCAGACACAAGGTGCGTTGAACTCGGCCCTGGGAGGCTGTGGAGTGGGAGAATTTCTGGGAATTAGAAATGCACTGGCCTTCCATTTACATTTGGAATTCATGCCATGGGCTGCACATGGTGTCTAGAAGATCTTACCCAGAGGATGAAAGGATCTTTCCATGTCTCCTCCTGATTAAACTATACACACCTTCTGCTACTTTTGTTACCTAGTTCTTGAAATGGTATGCCGTATTCCTTGTGTATTGTAGGGCTTCTTATGGAAAAGGAATCTCGGGGGTTAATATTAAGAGAAGGTATATTTGTATCTAGCTGGGGCTGTGATAAATGAGATAGACAAAATGATCCTCTTAAAAATAGGCAAATGTTGTTTGAGGAAAAGTATTGGTCCATCAGTAACTCACTGTGTAATTGGGTGAATGGAAATAAACAATGGAAAGGAAGATATGAACCAGCTCCAAAGATTCTGTGATTATAACTTTACCTAGTATTTCAAAAATACCTGCTTTACAGCTGGTCGTCTCTCTTCCTCAGCCCTTACCTCTTTATTAGACATTTGATGTCTAGGTTGGTGGGCGTGGGGGTAGAGCAATTTGGGGTAAAATGTGAGAGGTGAAAGGGGTCCTAGAGATACCTAGTCCAGGAGTCTATACCGATGGATGGGATTGGAGGGGAGATTTAGGAGCACTCCTAACATGCAGTGGCTGGAAACAAGGATGCTAAAGGACATGCCATTCAGGGGACAGTTATACACAAAAAAGAAATTTCCTGCCCAAAATGCCATTTGGGAAACACAGAGTCCAACCTCTTCATTTTACATATGAGAAACTGAGGCTCAATGAGGCATAGACTCCTGGATTGTTTCCACAGAGCTTTGGAGAGGGAAAGAAGGCCAAGAGGGCAGCAGGTGTCAGGGAAAGAATGGGGCTCCCATTACCCGAGAGCCTTGTGTGTGCCAAGTCCTTTGTACACCGTATCCCCTGTGGTCCTTGTCACAGCCCTGTGAGGGGTCTTATATCCCCATGTTATTCCTGGGAACTGAGCCTTGAAAAGTTAGTACATCACACAAAGTCACACAGCTAGGAAGGGCAGGGTACGGATTTCAATCCAGTTTTATCTGACTCCAAAATCCCTGCTCCTTTCACTGGAGGGAACAAGCGTCCAAGAACATGCTTTGGCCCCTCACTATTTTGCTCAGAGGTCAGGCTTACTTTTAAATTAAGGCACAATTTTTAAAGTGGTGGAATATTCATTGCACCAAAAGGACTGGGTGGGAGTGGAGAATTACGTGGACAAATATATTCAAGAAATACTGCATAGTATATCCTCCCCGGAGATTCAAAAACAATCGATAAAAGTGCCGAGATGTCTACAGAAAAGACTTTTAATTCAGCATTTTCACTCATCCTGTTAATAGCACTCAGGGCTGTAAGAAAACTGCACGGTGCCAGTCACCATTGGGTTCAGCTGCAAGTATCAGCAAATCTGACCATAGCGTTCATGCAGAAAGGAGTTTTGGGTTTGTCGCATCACAGAAAGCCCTGGGTTGCAGCGCAACAGCATCAAGAACATTATTTCTTCAATTCTTTTGAGATTTCCCTCACGGGCACAAGATGGCTGCTGTTGCCACAGCCAAGTCCTCCACTTTCATGGCAGGCAGACAGGAAAGTGAAGTGTGGGGCTAACTGACTTCTTACATCTCACTGGCCATGACTGTCACTTGGCACTTTAGCTGCAAGGGGATTGGAGAATCTAAGTAGAAGAAGGGAAGGGTGAAGGGACTTAGGCTTGGGTGCTAGGTGAGCAAACCTACAAGTGTTGTTGTTGTTGTTAGGTGCCATCGAGTTGGTTCCGACTCATAGTGACCCTATGTAACACAGAAGAAAACGCCGCCTGGTCCTGCGCCATCCTAACAATTGTTGTTATGCTTGAGCCCATTGTTGCAGCCACTGTGTCACTCCATCTCGTTGGGGGTCTTCCTCTTTTTCGCTCACCCTCTACTCTACCAAGCATGACGTCCTTCTCTAGGGACTAGATAACATGTTCAAAGTGTGTAAGACATAGTCTTGCCATCTTTCCTTATAAGAAGCATTCTGGTTTTACTTCTTCCAAGACAGATTTGTTCATTCTTTTGGCAGTCCATGGTATATTCAATATTCTTCACCAACAC
>NW_004444038.1:8722080-8785064 GCF_000243295.1 Trichechus manatus latirostris
TACTTCTTCCAAGACAGATTTGTTCATTCTTTTGGCAGTCCATGGTATATTCAATATTCTTCACCAACACCACAATTCAAAGGTGCCAATTCTTCTTCAGTCTTCCTTATTCATCGCCCAGCTTTCGCATGCATATGATGTGACTGAAAATACCATGGCTTGGGTCAGGCTCGCCTTAGTCTTCAAGGTGACCTACAAGTGAGATATACCTTTTATGTGCCAAGTGCCATTCAAGGTGTCAGGGGTACACAGAGATGATCAAAACGGTCTCTGCTCTCATGGAATTCAGCATTTAGTACAATATATTTGTATCATTTTTATATAAAATTCATATTCATATTGGAGCCCTGGTGGCACAGTAGTTAAAATCTATGGCTGCTAACAAAAGGTCAGCAGTTCAAGTCTACCAGCCACTCCTTGGAAACCCTATGAGGCAGTTCTACTCTGTCCTGTAGGGTCGCTATGTGTTGGAATCAACTCAACAGCAACAGGTTTATTTTGGTTTTTATTATATATATGTATATATATATATGTGTACGTATACAAATTTATATTAGTAGGGGAGACATAAGATGCACCAGTAAACAAATGCAACGAGGTGAATCCTGAAAAATACATTTGTCTTCCCCTTGATGGGGAGGGGGTACTCAGCATGGCTTCTCAGGAAGCGGGCCTCCCAGGGGTGTCACCCATTAGCTTAGGGGTAAGTCTAGAAATAGGTCCTGAGGACCACTTCTTTTTTGGGGTTTTCTAAAGATTGCTCACACAGAACCATACTATGTCAGCAGTGTGATGTGGCTGGAAGGGTGGGGACAGCTGACTGCCTAGTACTCTTGAGACTCTAGGGGAGCACAGAAGAGGACCTAAAAAGTTCCTGTTATGGATTGAATTGTGCTCCCCAAAATATGTGCTGAAACCCTAACCCCTGTACCTATAAATATGACCCTGCTTGGAAATACCCCCATGTGTCTGTCAGTTAGTCATACTATGAGGGCTTGTGTGTTGCTGTGATGCTGGAAGCTATGCTACCAGTATTCACATACCAGCAGGGTCACCCAGGGTGGACAGGTTTCAGCTGAGCTTCCAGACTAAGACAGACTAGGAAGAAAGATCCAGTGGTCTACTTCTGGAAAGAATTAGCCAGTGAAAACCTTATGAACAGCAGTGGAACATTGTCTGATATAGTGCCAGAAGATGAGCCTCTCAGGTTGGAAGGCACTCAGAATACACAGTGGCTGCAATAGTGGGCTCAAGCATAACGATTGTGAGGAATGCATAGGACCAGGCAGTGTTTCGTTCTGCTGTACATAGGGTCGCTATGCGTGGGAACCAACTCGAGGGCACCTAACAACAACAACAGCTTGGAAGTAGGGAGTTTCTTTTGTTATGCTAATGAGGGCATATCAATCAGGGTGGGGTGAGTCCTAACCCTAATCATTCCTGAGTTATAAAAAGCAACAGACAGATACAGGCATACACACACGGGGGAGGACAGAGGCTATGTGAGGGTCACCAAAACCAGGGAACACCCAGGGCCGCCAACAAGGAAGGAACCAACATGGCGCATATCCTGATTTGACTCAGAGCCTCCAGAACCGTGAGAAAGTAAATTGCTGTTCTTTAAAGCCACCCACTTGGGGGTGTTTCTGTTACAGCAGCACCAGGAAGCTAAGACAGTCCCCATGATTCCTCGTATACGTGATGTGGAGGCTAGCCTAGGAAGAAGTTTGGTGGGCTCCCTTAGGTAATGCATAAGCACAGGAGGAGCTGCAGTGTATAGTACTTGTTTGGACCCTCAGGAGACTCCACTATCTTTTCTGGAGCTCCACCATGCCAAGACAAAATGGAACCTCACCTGACAGAGCTACACTGCGTATGTCCTGCCCAGTGCTGCTCCACCCTATGAGCCAAAAAGATAGAAGATATACAGGGCCACAGCCAACTGACAGAGGCAAGGGCTCCCTCCCCATCTCGGCAGTGGACAAACCGTTCCATCAGATACTCCTCCTTCCCTAACTTTTCTATTTTCTTTCTCTCCTCTTTCCTTCTTTCTCCATCTACCCACTGGTGATTGGCCCTTGCAAGCCTCATGAAACTAGAAACCAAACTAGGAGGAAGAGGAGGAAAACTAAAAAGCCCTGAGAGGACTTGTAAATAGACCTAAGGTAATACCACTTAAATTTGACTGAATATTAACCGAAAATGAAATTAATTTCACAGTAAAAATGACTAAAATACTTGGATGCTGCAACATTAAATTTTCCACTGCCAAGGGTAAATAGAAGCCTGACAAGGAAACTAATTTTAGAATTAAATTTGACTGTTCATATATATTACATAGATGTATATGCATTTCTAATTACATATATAAAGAGTGGAAAAACAGGTCTTATGGTGTCTTAGTTACATAGTGCTGCCATAATTAATAAAAAAAATTCCACAAATGGGTGGCTTTAAAGAAGAGAAATTTATTTTCTTACAGTTCAGGAGGCTAGAAGTCCAAACTCGGGGCATGGCTCTAGGGGGAGGTCCTTTTTATCTATTTTGGCTTCTCGTGACAGGTAGTCTTTGGTGTTCCTGGATTTGTAGATGTATCTTCTGTGTATGTCTGTCTTCATATGACATCTTCCTCCTGTGTGTGTCTCTGTGTCTATTCTGCTCCTTTCATAACTCAGAGGTGATTAGGGTTATTGTTGTTGTTGTTAGATGTCATTGAGTTGTCTCTGACTCATAACGACCCTGCGTACAACAGAATGAAACACTGTCCGGTCCTGTGCCATCCTCACAATCGTTGTTATGTTTGAGCCCATTGTTGCAGCCACTGTGTCCACCCATCTTGTTGAGGGTCTTCCTCTTTTTTGCTGACCCTCTACTTTACCAGCCATGATATTCTTCTCCAGGGACTGGTCCCTCCTGATAATGTGTCCAAAGTATGTGAGACAAAGTCTCACCATCCTCACTTTTAAGGAGCGTTCTGACTGTACTTCTTCCAAGACAGATTTGTTCATTCTTTTGGCAGTCTGTGGTATTAGGTTTAGAATCACATTTTGTGGGTATGACCTAATTAACATAACAAAGAAAATCCTAATTCCAAACAGGATCGCATCCACAGGTAGGAACAAGGACTTCAATACATATTTGAGGGGGACACAATTCAACCCATAAAACACAGGGAAATCAGAAGTTCTGCTTTGAACCTGTTAAACTGAATTTTTCTATTGGACATCCAAGTAGATATCTCAGATGGTCAGTCAGAAACATCTAGCATTCAGGAGCAGCAGGCATGGCTTGAGATGTCAGTTTGGAAGTCTTCAGCATGTGAATCATATTTAAAGCCAACGAACTGGGTGAAACCACCTAGGGAGACACAGTGGTTGGAAAAGAGAGCCTTCTTCTGAAGCCTCAAGCACTCCAACATAAAGAGTTTGGCAAGAGAGGAGACGACAACAAGAAATGGACAAGAGGAGACTGGGATTGTATCATGTAAAAGACAAGAGAAGAAAATATTTCAAGGAGGAAGAGGTTAACTCTGTCAAATTCTGCTGAGAGGTCAAGGAAGATGAGGACATAGATATGCCATTGCCTCTGGCAACATGAAGGTCCTCGATACCCTTGACAAGAGAAGTCAGTAGAGTGGAGGGACAGAGGACACTATGGTCTTCTTACTGTTCCTCAAGTGCAGCTTCAGGATCTTTGAAATCACCCTCTACCTTGTCTGTTCCTACCCTTTTCCTCATCGTTCAGATCTCAGCTCGAATGTCATTTCCTGGAACAGGTCTTTGCTGACTGCTCACTCTGATGGCACCATTTTCCTCCATGCCACCTAATCATTCCCTATCATATTACCTGGCTTACTTTCTTCATAACCAAAGTCACCATTGACTGTCTCCCTCATTAGAATGTAAGCTATTGTGTATAATGAGTGCCTGACGCATAGTAAGTGCTCATTAAATATGTGTTGAATGAATACATAATGCATAAAACCTGTGGTAGGCAGCTTCTAGAATGGCTCCCAGTGATCTCAGCCTCTTGTATAATCCCCAGTCCCGTGCGTACTGGACCCTAGTGACTTGCTTCCAATGAATAGAATACAGCAAAAAGATATGATATCACTTCCAAGGTGAGGTTGCAAAAGACTCACTTTCCAGCTCTTCTTTGTTGTTCATGATTGAATGAAGCTCCCATATTGTGATTTGCCCAGTGGGGAGGCCCATGTGGCAAAGAGCTAAGGTCAGCCTCTGGCCAAGAGCCAAGGGAGAACTGATGCCCTCAGTCAGTGACCATTAGGAACTGATTCCCGCCGACAATCACGTGAGCAAGCTTGGCAGCGAATCTCTTCCCACTCTAGTCTTGTGTTGATTGCAGCCTTGGGAGAAACCTGGAGAAGGAGGAGCCAGTTAGGTTGCACCTGAATTCCTGATTCACAGAAACTATGAGATAATAAATTGTTTTAAGCCATTAAGTTTCGGGGTAATTTGATAGATAACAAATACAGTACCCTCAAGAAACCCTGCATAAGAAGAACCTTAAGTTTAGGAGTCTGTATTTCGTGTTGATACAGCTGGCTGTCTTCAACCAGTGGGCTATCAGTTTTTTCCTTTTTCACAGCCACTGGCGGAAAGTATATCATTTTGTGAAAAGAGACTTTTTCCTGGACGAAGAAAAAAAAAAAAAATGATGGCTGTGAAATGGATCTAACAACACCTGAGCAGCCTAGCATCCTGAGTTCTCAGGAGAATGTGTCCTGCACCTTCTCTAGAAGATCAACAGTCCAAGTGGAATAGTGCCCCTTTGAGTTTTGCATCTTGTACTTGAGCTACCTTCTCCCCTGGACCCTCTCAGCACTTGGACCCCCTCCCGCTCCCTCCATTCACCCATCCCAGCGAACATTGACTCTCTGTATAAGAAAACATCTTCTTTGAGGAAACTTTTAACCTGACACTGTCAGCCCCGCAAATAATCATGGTCTGATTTTTTTCTGAAAATTACTTCAGATAAAACTGTTTTCATTATGAGTTTAATAATTTATGCCCTTCCTCTCAGGGATTCTAGGGTCTTGGGTCACAACCATGTGCAAGGATGAAGAAGGGCTCCTTTGGGTATTTGCTAGTAAAAGTTGACCATTGTGAGCACCACTGGCCCCAAGCCCATGACTGGCCTAGGGACGCACCTCTGAGCTCCCAGGGTAAGGTTTCCCATTTGAGACATTTGAGACTTTGAAGATAGTGGCCAGTTCAGTCCTATGCAGGCAGATACTGTGTCCTGTATATGTTTTATCCTCAGTGCATAGAACAGAGCCTTATCCAAAGTGGAAGCTCAGTGAATGGGTAGAATTGTATTAAGAATCTTTAGTTGCAAGGAACACAAATGATTTTAGCCAGTTTAAGTAAATGGGGTGGGGGGCTTATTTTGAGAATGCGGTACTTGAATACTTGCCTAGAAGCTGAGGGCAGGAGGCAACTTTGGCTGGGGCAGGTCATCAGGAAGCAGAGAGCTCTTTCTCTCCGTCTTTTCTCTGCATGGAAAAGAGAGCATCTCGTTCCTCTGTGTGGTAGGGCATGACATGTCCCAGGCTGTCCTTGCTTGTGTTTCCTTTTCAGTCACATACAGATACTGACAGCCTCTCAGTGCCAATCCCAAATCCCAGAAGTACGTTGATTGGATGAGCGTAGGTCAAGTGTCCACATTTAGTAAAGTCCACTATTTTCAGCAGGGATCAAGGTCACTTAGGGCAAACTCTAGATTCCTGTCACCAAGGCTTGACATAATTCTGGAGGCTGAGAAGGTCATGGGTGAGCAATTTATTTCCAAGTTTTCTCCGAGTTGGAGCTACATTTCTGGGGAGAGATGGTAGAAGAGGTGCAGGTAAGTTGAGGGAAAAAAAGACTCAATCAAGAGGGATGACAAGATTTGAAATGGATGAACTCAACGAATCTCAGTGAAGACCCTGGTGAAGGGAGGGGGAGCTGCCGAGCGTACTCAACTTAGTTCCTCTCCAAGCTGGAAGGCTTCCCAGCTCCAGGGCCGATGTAGACTGTGGTCCTTGCCATTATATGGCGATATGTCCTCTTATATGTATCTCTAGGTACCTATTTTTATATATAACTTTTATATCAGATCTCTTTCTCCGTCTGTGTAAGCCATCTTTTGTTTGTATTGCACATCTGAAAAACAAACCCGTTGCCGTCGAGTCGATTCCGACTCATAGTGACCCTACAGGACAGAGTAGTACTGCCCCATAGGGTTTCCAAGATGCAGCTTGTGGATTTGAACTGCCAACCTTCTGGTTAGCAGCCACAGCTCTTAACCACTGCGTATCTAGGGTTCCTTTACAGCCTTTATATTTCAAAACAAAAGTTCATTTTAAGTACAGACCATGTGCTATGGAATTGTTCCCTAGAAAATTTGTGTTGAAGTCCTAACCCCAATAATGTGAATGTAACCCAAACCAAACCAAAGCCATTGCCACTGAGTCAATTCCGACTCCTAGCCACCCTATAGGACAGAGTAGAACTGCCCATAGGGTTTCCAAGGCTGTAATCTTTACTGGAACAGCCTACCACATCTTTCTCCCACAGAGCGGCTGATGGGTTCGAAGCACCAATCTTTCGGTTAACAGCCAAGCTCTTACCCCCTGTGCCACCCAGGCTCCTGTGAATGTGACATTGTTTGAAAATAGGGTCTTTAAAGATGTTATCTGTCAAGTTAACATGAGGTCATACTGGAGTAAGGTGGATCCTAACTCAGTATGGATGGTGTCCTATAGAAGAAGATAAGAGACACCCAGGGAGACACAGGCTGAGGGAGGAAAGGTACAAAGCCGAGACCTTTTCTTTTACAACAAAGTGGGCCTTACCTATCAGGACCTTCTACTAGTAGATGCTTTGGTGCACCTGAGGTTCCAGAAAACCTGGAATCTACCAGTGGAGATAAAGTCTTTTTTTCCCTCAACTTACCTGCACCTCTTCTACCATCTCTCCCCAGAAATGTAGCTCCAACTCGGAGAAAACTTGGAAATAAATTGCTCACCCATGACCTTCTCAGCCTCCAGAATTATGTCAAGCCTTGTTACTGCTGTGCTCCCTGCATCTCCCTGGATCCTAAGTCTTTACGTGCAGATGGTTCGTGTGTGGTGTCTAGAGTTACTGTTGACTAATCCAAACTGTAGCTCATTTGAAGTCCCCTTTCCTCTGTCTTGCTGTAGAAAGGAGCATTTTTACTGTTCATTGGCTTGGAAATTTATTTTCTGGTATATAGTTGAATGGTGGGTCAGTGGTAGAATTCTCACCTTCCATGCAAGAGACCTGAGTTCAACTCCTGGGCAATGCACCTCATGCGCAGCCACCACCCATCTGTCAGTGGAGGCAGGATGTCGCTCTGATACTAAACAGGTTTCAGCAGAGCTTCCAGACTAAGACAGACTAGGAAGAAAGGCCTGGAAATCAGCCAGTGAGCCCAAAGGATCACAATGGTCCAGTCCGGGATGGTGCGGGACGGGGCAGCTAACAACAACAACCTCTTAGGAAGCCCCGAAGTCTAAAGGAAAAATCACAAGGCCACTCTGAGAACCATGCTGACTGGTTTCCTCATGCTCCTTCCTGCTTAAAACCAAACCAAACCAGACCTGTTACCGTCGAGTCGATTCCTACTCATAGTGACCCTGTAGGACAAAGTAGAACTGCCCCATAGGGTTTCCAAAGAGTGGCTGGTGGATTTGAACTGCCAACCTTTCGGTTAGCAGCCAAGCTCTTAACCACTGAGCCACCAAGACTCCAACTTGAGGTCTCTTTATTCCCTGCCCCATAGAAAAGCGTGAACTGGCAGGACTGTGGATGTAATGTATTGCTCACAAGCCCATTTGTGGTGGTAAAGTCAAGCTGTACAGCAAGGATGGAGCTCCAGCCATTTTACCAACTCCTTAGAAAACGAACAGCAGAGCTTTTCCCGTGTCGACTCTTAGATGTTATAGGCAGAGGAGATGAGAAAGCAAAAAGAATATGACAGTACAATAGATAAGGTCACAGCTTCCCTGCAGATACTCTGTAAAGTGTATGATTCATGAGAGACCAGGAAGAATTTTCTGCGTAGACAGGAATCTAGCAGAGCACTAAAGAAGAGGTCAAGCTCCAGTGCTGAGCGATCCAGATGCACATCCTGGTCCTGCCGCTCTGTGACCTTGTATGAGTTCGTCAACCTCTCTGTGCTCTAGTTTTCTCATCTGTAAAATGAGAATAATTTATATACTTCTATGTCACAGTGTTGTAGTGAGAATTGAATAAGGTAATGCATATAAAGCACGATCAGAAGTCTGGCACATCCTACTTTAATAAATATTAATCACTGTTATTATTGTCGATATTTTATTATTGTCATCCACTGTAGATGGTTAACTCCACCTAAAGGAGAAGGATTATTAACTATAGTGTCCAGGACTCTATTATGCATAAGTAGGCATTTACTGAAAACAATGCATGTAATAATGGTTCTGAGGCCTGAATTAAATGCAAGGACAAAGCAAACTCCTCTACTTCTTATTTAATGTATAAATTTTCTGGCTGGGAATTTTCCTATTTAAGATCTAAACTAAATATAGACAGCCCGTCTCTAAATTTAGGAGGATGAATCTCTCTATTCCATTCTGGATCTTTTCACTGCCACCAACCAGTGCTTCCCACTGAGATTTAATGATGCAGACCTTCTGATGTGAGCTGAAATAAACTGCCCTCTCGCAGAGCTCAGAGTCTGGGGAGAGGAGAAGAAAAAAGGACCTGAGGGCCATCTGTGGAGAGGAGAGGAAGAGCGATAAGTCATTAAGGGAGGGGCTCTTGTACATAGTGTTTTTATTCTTTCTGATGTTCCCTAGAGAAAAAAAAATAGGTGAATCTGGGGAAAATGCTACAAACTAAGGAATCATAAATAATTATGCATACGTAATTGGTAAGAAGACAGCTCTCTGGCAAGAAATGGAAATAGTGATTAACTTAATAAATAGTCCGAGGTAAACCATTAGCCTTCAGGGAGGGAGCTAATAATACATTCATTAGGAAAAGTACTTACAGTTATGATTAGGTTTACTTCCAAGTAGTAGAGACCTAAAATAATAATAAAATAAAATAAGAAAGAAAGAAGAGTAGAAAAGGCAGAGATAGACAGTCTGGAACTGGTATGGTAGAATAGTTGATAAAACTCCAAATTGTTTCAGATTTCTGCTTTACTATCCCTGGAGACTACTCAGAGGTCCCATAGACACGGCCTCTACTTACATTTCATTGAAACAAACACTTGGTCATATGACCACTCACAGTTGCAAGAGAGGTTGGACTATATTGTGGCAATGCGGCCAGCTAAAACTCATAGTTTTGCTAAGTTTGGAAAGAAGGAAAGTGCATAATTGGAAAGTAACTTGCAGCCTCTTCTCCAAGAACAGCTAAGTGATGGTTACAGTTCACGTCCCTCTGAGAAGGACTGTGGCAGTTGCTTTAGAATCATCAGAAGGTGGGTCTTTGTGGGACTTAGGGTAGAAGAAGAAAAATAAAAAAAGAGTGGGGTTCTCAGAACAATCTGTGCAATGAGGCACCACAACAGTGTCATGGCGAGCCGGTTGGCCATACCAAAGAGGCATTCCATTAATATAATATAGGCTCATAGGAAGGCACAGGGAAGAGACTGGCCTGTTTTGAATTTGGTCACAGGAAATTGCATACCAGGGGTATTCATGTGCTACCCAGAGAGGCTTTATTCACAAGAGCGGGCCATCCTGCACACCCAACACGTGCTCTATGCCCTTAAGCATAGCCTGTCTTACAAAGAGGTGTGCTGGGTACACTGTGGAGAATCACACATTACTACCATGAGAATCCAGTCCACTGGGAGGTGTCCATCCCGTTAAAAAAGACCTTGGAGGGAAGATGAGGAGATCACCAGGAAAAACAAAATCATAGCAGATTTCCTGAAAGTCGGCACAAGGTGCATATTTAAACTCAGCGGAAGTGACAATGAAAATGGAGGGGGAAAAGATATGGAGGATGTGCCACTAAAATGAAGAGAGAACACTTGGAATACAAGGGGGCAAAGCCAGTTGAAAGATAGAAAATATACAGGCTTATTGTACACCAGTGTTCATTGCGGCACTAGTGATAATAGCCCAAAGGTGAAAACAACCTTCTTAGTCATCCAGCATTGCTATAACAGAAATACCACAAGTGGATGGCTTTAACAAACAGACGTTTATTCTCTCACAGTTTAGGAGGCTAGAAGTCCAAATTCAGGACGTCAGCTCCAAGGGAAGGTCCTTATCATCAATCTTGCCCTGGTCCAGGAGCTTCTCAGCTCAGGAAGCCTGGGTCCAAAGGACACACGATTCTCCTGGCTCTTGTTTCTTGGTGGTATGAGGTCCCCATGTCTCTCTGCTTGCTTCTCTCCTTTATATCTCCAAAGAGATTGACTTAAGACGCAAACTAATCTTGTAGATTCAGTTCTGCCTCATTAACATAACTGCCACTAATCCCATCTCATCAACATCATAGAGAGAGGATTTACAACACATAGGAAAGTCACATCAGATGACAAAATGGTGGACAATCACACAATACTGGGAATCGTGGCCCAGCTAAGTTGATACACATATTTTTGGAGGATACAATTCAATCCATGACAAACCTAAATGCTCATCAATGTATGAATGGATAAACAAAATGTGGTACATACATACAGTGGAATACTACTCAGCCAGTAAGAGAAATGAAGTCTTGATACATGCTACAATATGGAAGGAGCTTGAATAGATTATGCTAAGTGAAATAAGTCAATCACAAAAAGACAAATATTATATGAACTCACTTATATAAAAAGGCAAGAATAAACAAATGTATAGAGACCAAAGTTTATTAGTGGTTACCAGGGGCTGGAGGGAGGGGCAGCGGGTTATTGCTTATGGAGTACTGATATTCCGTTTACAGTGATGGAAAAATCACAGTGATTAAGGGCAGGATTGCACAGCTGATTAATTGTTGTCAATAAGTTGTACGCCTATAAAAAGTTTAATTGGTAAAAGTTGTATGATAGATTTCCAACGATGAAAAAAAAAAAAAAAAAAAGGACTAGCTGCTGAGGCTGTTTATGTACAAACACCTCACGGGATTTGGTTCCTTGGATTGGAGGTTTAGGGTCATGGTTTCATGGGACATGCGAGTTAATTGGTCTAATAATGTGTTTAGTGCTTCTGTTCTACCTCCTAGTTTATTGCATAGTGCCTGGGGTCTTAAAAGCTTAATAGCAGTACAACAATTTGCCTCTATTTGCCTGGAGCAACAGAGGAAGAAGGAGAGTCAGGAATAGGAGGAGGATACGGAATACGTGGCTAATTATCTCCATGAACAACTGCCTCCTTTCCTATAAGACCAGAAGAACTAGATGGTGCCCAGATACCATTAACGAACATTTTGATCAAAGAATCTATGGAAGAATCCTTTTCAAAAGGGAAAATGCAGACCACAATTTCAAATTCTCATGGACTCCAGACTTTCTGGAGCCATGGAGGCTGGATGAAATGCTGAAACTCTTGCCCTGAGATGATCTTTAAACCCTTAATCAAAAAATATCCCCTAAAGTCATCTAAAAACCAAACAATAGTTTAGCTTAACTAGTAAAGAATGTCTGCCTTGAGCATTATGCTCTTCTAAAAACTGTCTATATGGGATCCAACAGCAACTTGAAAGATTAGATAGGAACCTTAGGGAGCAGTGAGTTTATGTTAATGAGGGAGGAACAGCTCAGAAAAGGAAGGTGAGAATGGTTGCACAACTTGAAGAATATAATCAATGTCACTGAACTGTACGTGTAGAAACTGTTGAATTGGTGTATGTTCTGCTGTGTATATTCTTAATAACAACTTTTAAAAAAGGTATAGGCCTCTACTCCACTGATCCCTCTTTCTTTACTCTCCCTAGCTTTCCCTCTGTCCTCATTGCTCTACTTGTTGGACTTAGATCAGTATTGTGCTAGTAAATTTTTAAAAGTCAGCCTCTGAGAGGGAAGCCCTGATATGTAGCTTTTGCCAATTTCCATAGTGTAAATACTCCAACTGTGGCTGATTTCACGCTACCATTGTGATGTGGCTGATTTCACGCTACCATTGTGATGTCACTGAACACAGAGTTGGGAAGAGATGTGTAAAAGTACACCGTTACATAGTATTCGTACCATACAGATCAGTTTAAAAAACCTCAGGAGCATTGACAATAATGAAATATTCTAATATAATTAGGAGGTGATGACCTAGTTTTTAATATAATAACTAAGTTACATTCCTTTATTGAACTGTAAGTTTATGTAATTTAATTTTTATTTATGGCCCAGTTTAACAAGTAGATCATAAAATTCCTGAATATTTAACAATTGGGACTTGCCAATGAGAACAAGATGGCTCCAGGACAGTATAACCTTTCCTTCTAGACATCTTCGTCTTCCTGTCCTTTTAACATACTGGCCTAATAATACCTAGACCCTGGTGGAACTTCATCACTGACTTTCGCCTAGACTGGAGCATCTGAAGAGGGCTGGAGAAAGTCACGCTTTGGAAAGGAGTTTTACTGTAGTCTCTTGATCAATGGTCACTGCCCATCCATCAAGATTGACTGTATATTAGAATCACCTGGAGGGCTGGGCCCACCCTCAAAGTTTCCGATTCAGTATATCTGGGTTAAGGAGCCCTGGTGGCACAATGGTTAAGCTCTCAGCTCCGAACCTAAAGGTTGGCGGTTTGAAACCACCCAGTGGCTCTTCAGGAGAAAGATCCAGCGTATTTGCTTCTGTAAAGATTACAGCCTAGAAAACCCTCTAAGGCAGTTCTCTGTCACACGGAATCCCTGTAAGTTGAAATCCACTTGATGGCATCTAACAATAACAACAATAGCTCTGGGTTGGGGCCCAGGAATTTACATTTTTAATAAGTTCAATGTGATGCTGATGTTGCTGGCCTGGGGCCACCCTGTGAGAACCACTGCTATAATAAGCTTATTTTCTCACTCCCCAGAACCTGCGGTTCACTTGCCCCTTTTAGGCAGATCAAATCACACAATTAACCATGCATGACCCTGACTGGCCAGTGTCCGAACCATGCTTTTCAAATTCTCTATGTTAGAAGACCAGTTTTTTTGCTTTTTTTTTGAATTTCCAATCTGTTGTTGATGGATATGTTTTAAAAAATAATAGTAAAAATAAATTCCTAGAAAAACGTAATTAAATAAAATGACGTAACCTACAAGCCTACCTTTTTATTTTTACTACTGGATTTAACAATCAAGAAGTTATTTGGTCAATTTGCTGTATAAGTTTCTAAACACTTACTCTTGGTTTCTATACTTACCTCAATGCAGATGGGTAATAATTTGTGGACTGATATGAGTCTGCAGACCACACTTTGTGTAACACTGGTGTGGAGAAATTGACTGACTGGGGATTCAAGCAATTGACAAGCCGAGGACATTACAAGAATACTGTGACCTCTCAGCCCCACCCTGAATCACAGGCGGGTGGCTGGAAGGGAAGGGGAAGGTTCTAACTCATGCTGAGTGTCTACCGTGTGCTAAGAAGTTTACATAGTTATCTAACACCATGATCACAAGAATCCACCACACACAACCAGCTGTGTCAAGTCGACTCCGACTAATGGTGACCCCATGTGTGTCAGAGCAGAACAGTGCTCCATAGGGTTTTTGGAGGCTGATTTTTCATACCACCACACGTCTGTCAGTTTGTCATGCTGTGGTGGCTTACGTGTTGCTGTGATACTGGAAGCTTGGCCACCAGAATTTCAAACACCAGCAGGGTCACCCTTGGTGGACAAGTTTCAGTGGAGCTTCCAGACTAAGACAGACTAGGAATAAGGACCTGACACCCTACTTCTGAAAAAAATTGGCCAGTGAAAACCTTATGAATAGATTTTTCATAAGTAGATCTCTAGACCTTTGTTCCGAGGTACCTCTGGGTGGACTTGAACTTCCAGCCTTTCGGTTAGCAGCCAAGCATGCTAACTGTTTGCACCACCCAGGGACTCCACAACAAGATGAAGAACTTTAACAATAACAAGTCGTTTCCAGAGTAAACTTTTCTTCTACAGCTACCAGCTATACCCTGAACCACACACAGTTATCTCAAATATGTGTCAAAGATCATGAAAGATCCTGAACAGGAGTTCAAGAATGATCCCAAACCACCCCCAGAGTTCAGTAACTATGTTATTACAGTTCCATTCAGTGGCTATTTATTGAGTGATGGCTAGGTTGGATAACACTGGCCTTGGAAGACGATGGCCAATATGAAACAGGATTTCCCAGTGGTTGGCTTCTGGGCATGCTGAACAAACTTTGTCAGATCTCTTCTTCATCTCAATCCTGGCTGAATCGTCACTAAGGTCATAGAAGGTTAATTGAATTCAAGAAATATTCACTGATCACGTATCAATGTGCCTCATGCCTCATCGAGTACTGTGGGGAATATGCTATCTCAGGGTAAATCATCAATAACTAGCCTTGGTGGGTGGCATCACCTTTATGTACAGCTCACTTGAGTTAATTAGCTATTTAAAACAAGAAAATGGAATAAGTGTTAAATCCCTCCTCCAGTGTATTTTATTAGACACCAGTTATTTGCCAGTCAGTATGCTAGGCGTTGTGGAAATAGGGATGATATAAAGATGAATAAGACTACATATCACTCTTTAAGGTGTCATGGTGGCACAGTGGTTAAGAGCTGCAGCTGCTAACCAAAAGGTCAGCAATTCGAATCCACCATCCACTCCTTGAAAACCCCATGAGGCAGTTCTACTCTGTCCTATAGGGTCGCTATGAGTCAGAATTGACTCATCAGCAACGGGTTTGGTTTTTCGTTTATCACTCTTCAAAAGAGTATAGTTTTGCAGAAGGAGAAATACAAGAAATATAAAAGTGGAGAGGGAAGAAATCTTGAAAAGCTGGGGCTTGAGTATGGAAGTAACTAGTGTCAAGGTCCAAAGTAAAAATCAATTATTTACGAAGTGCCGCCTGTATTATTTTTTAATGTCCCTGGGTGGTGTAAACAGTTGGCACTTGACTACTAACCTGAAGGCCAGCGGTCCAAACCCACCCAGAGCTACCACAGAAGAAAGGTCTGGTGATCTGCTTTTGTAAGGTTTATAGCAAGAAAACTCTATGGAGCCGTTCTACTCTGTAACACGTGGAGTTGCCATGAGTCAGAATTGACTCAACAGCAATGAGTTCGGTTTTTTTAAAAAAATATTACTTACTTTTTTAACGGGTAAAAGATAAAAGTCTCTCTCTCATCTGTGTCCCTAGTCACCCGTTACTCCTCACTGGATGCACTGTTACACCAGTTTATATATATATATATACACACACACACATATACACCCCATTGCAGTTGAGTCAATTCTGACTCATAGTGACCCTACGGGACAGAGTAGAACTGCCCCATAGGGTTTCAAGGAGTGCTTGGTGGTTTCAAACCGATAGCCTTTTGATTAGCAGCTGTAGCTCGCCGTAGCTCTCCACCACTGTGCCACCAGGGCTCCATATGTATAAAAGGAGCAGCTGGTGGATTTGAACTGCTGAACTTTTGGTTAGCAGCCGTAGCTCTTAATCACTGTGCCACCAGGTCTCCTTAAAGAGTTATATGTAGTCTTATTCATCTTTATATCATCACTATTTCCACAATGCCTAGCATACTAACTGGCAAATAACTGATGTCTAGTAAAATATTATTGGAGGAGGGCTTTAAGGATAAGAAGTCTTTATAAAGTAAAGACCAAAACAGTTGTCTGAAGAGACTCTGAAACTTGCCCTTGAATGTTGAGTAGCTAAAGCGAAAGGAAGAAATGATGAAGTTAAAGAGCTGAACAGAAGATTTCAAAGGGCAGCTAGAGAAGAACTGGAGATAGAAAACCAAAGGGGAAGAACACGTTCAGCATTTCTCAAGCTGAAAAAATTGAGGAAAAAATTCAAGCCTCAAGTTGCAATATTGAAGGATTCTGCGGGGAAAATATTAAATAACACAAGAAGCATCAAAAGAAAATGGAAGGAATACACAGAGTCACTACACACACACAAAAAGAATTAGTCAATGTCCAACCATTTGTGGAGGTAGCATATGATCAAGAACTGATGGTCCTGAAGGAAAGGTCCAAGCTGCACTGAAGGCATTGGCAAAAAACAAGGCTCCAGGAATAGACGGAATACCAATTGAGATGTTTCATCAAACAGATGCAGCACTGGAAGTGCTCACTTGTCTATGCCAAGAAATTTGGAAGCCAGTTAACTGGCCAACTGTCTGGAAGAAATCCACATTTATATCTGTTCTGAAGAAAGGTGATCCAACCAAATGTGGAAATTATTGAACAATATCGTTAATATCACACACAAATAAAATTTTGCTGAAGATCATTCAAAAGTGACTACAGTAGTATATCAACAGGGAACTGCCAGAAATTCAAGCTGGATTCAGAAGAGGATGTGGAACCAGGGATATCATTGCTGATGTCAGATGGATCCTGGCTGAAAGCAGAGAAGATCAGAAGATGTTTACCTGTGTTTTATTGACTATGCAAAGGCATTTGACTTTGTGGATCACAGTAAATTATGGATAACATTGCGAAGAATGGGAATTCCAGAACGCTTAATTGTGCTGATGAGGAACCTGAACACAGATCAAGAGGCAGTCGTTCGAACACAACAAGGGGATACTGTGTGTTTTAAAGTCAGGAAAGGTGTGCGTCAGGGTTGTATCCTTTTACCATACCTATTCAATCTGTATGCTCAGCAAATAATCCAAGAAGCTAGACTATATGGAGAAGAATGGGCCTCAGGATTGGAGAAGACTCATTAACAACCTGCGTTATGCAGACGACACAACCTTGCTTGCTGAAAGTGAAGAGGACCTGAAGTACATACTAATGAAGATCAAAGACCCCAACCTTCAGTATGGATTACACCTTAACATAAAACAAAAATCCTGACAACTGGACCAATAAGCAACAACATGATGAATGGAGAAAAGATTGAAGTTATCAAGGATTTCATTTTACTTGCATCCACAATCAACACCCATGGAAGCAGCAGTCAAGAAATCCAGACGCATTGCATTGGGCAAATCTGCCGCAAAAGACCTCTTTAAAGTGTTCAAAAACTAAAATGTCACCTTGAGGACTAAGGTGCGCCTGACCCAAGCCATGATGTTTTCAGTCCCCTCATATGCATGTGAAAGCTGGACAATGAATAAGGAAGGCCGAAGAAGAATTGATGCCTTTGAATTGTGGTGCTGGCGAAGAATATTGAATATACCGTGGCCTGCCAAAAGAACAAACAAATCTGTCTTGGAAGAAGTACAAGCACATACTTTGGACACATTATCAGGAGGGACCAGTCCCTGGAGAAGAACATCATGCTTGGTAAAGTAGAGGGTCAGTGAAAAAGAGGAAGACCCTCAATGAGATGGATTGACACAGTGGCAGCAACAATGGGCTCAAGCATAGCAACGGTTGTGAGGATGGCACAGAACCAGCATCGTTGCGTTCTGTTGTACACAGGGTCACTATGAATAAAAACCAACTCAATGGCACCTAACAACAACAACAACAACAACAACATATATATATCCTTTTGATGATATTTCATGAATATACAACATATAAAAGCAGGTAACTATATCTAATATGATATGTTTGGCTGTCTACTAGGACTGATCCCCTTCTTATTCTTTTCCCGCCAATAATATTCTTAGCAAGTCTTGGCTTATATATGAATCAGCTTATCTAGTCTCTCCCTCAAAAAAAAAAAAAAAAAAAACCTTCAATGTTGTTAGTGGAACCACATTACATTTTTAGATTAACTTTAAAAAAAAAACTTACATCTCTGTGATGTATGCATCATGGTATTAAAAAAAAAAAAGTGCTTTACTTTGGCTCAAGTCTTCCTTTATGGCCTCAGGAGCATCTAAAGTTTTCTTGTGTTTTATCTTAAAGTTTCTTGTATTTTATCATTTTTTGTTGCTATATTAAGTGGGGCCTCTTCTTCATTATTTCTTCTGATAGTTGTTTCTATGTTCTGCTTTTAAATCTCTGCTTGCTGGTATAGTTGATGGACGTATTGCCCTTCCAGATCTTCTGAAAAATGATAATTTTGCTGCCTTTTATTTTCTTGCATTTCCTGAGACCTTTGTCTTTTGGGGACATCCCACATAATTGTCTAAACAAAATCCTTCCCTATCTGGAGACCTGGTGGTGTAGTAGTTAAGAGAAAGGGCTGCTAACCAACAGGTCAGCAGTTCGAATCCACCAGCCACTCCTTGGAAACCCTATGGGGCAGTTCTACTCTGTCCTGTAGGGTCACTATGATTCAGAATTGACTCAACCGCAACAGGTTTTTATCTGGTTGTAGATTTCTGCAGCCCTGCCTCAGATGTTTTAACTTCTCATAGATCTGACTCAAGGCTGCAGCAGCTCTGAAAGTTTAACAGATACCTGGATTACAGAGCTCCAGGAAGTCACTCTTGCTCCATATGGCCTCTGCTGCCATTAAGGTGTTGTTATCAACTTAACTTCTCCTTAAAAAACACACACACACGTAAATTTTCATGCCAAAAAATAATTTCCTGACACTGCACCTCTAATCTTCTCTCTGCAGGTCCTGTCATCCACTGCAGAGCCATCTGCTCACAAGGATACAGTCCTCAGCCCACAGGGAACCCGAGATGGCTGCATCCCAACCCCGGCATCCCAGCCATTAACAAGATGCCGCACAGTTTTTAAAGGGATGTGGGGTCAGGAGTCATCCTTCCTGCCTGCCTCATCAAGGATTTGAAGCTTTCCTTTGGATCTTGCTGTGGTCCTCATCAGTGCACACCTGACTCAGGTGCTGTGAGCCAGCAGCCCAAGACATTCATCTCCTACCTTAGGATTTCCAAAGGAGCCCTAGTAGTGCAGTGGTTAAGTGCTTGGCTGCTAACTGAAAGGTCGGTGGTTGGAGCCCACAACCATTCTGTGGGAGAAAGATGTGGCAGTCTGCTTACGTTAAGATTACAGCCTTGGAAACCCTATAGGGCAGTTCTACTCTGTCCTATAGGGTCGCTATGAGTCAGATTCGACTCAACAGCGGTGGGTGGGTAGGATTCCCATATCTATTTGGCATGAGAGCTGACTTCGTTTCCAGTCCTTCACGCCCCAAGCACACTGGCTCAAATCAATTTTGTTGTGAGGTTGATAATCTCTGAGCATGCACTCCACCCTCAAAGAAGCTTTCCTTCTTTATTTGCCATACAGAGGTCATCAAACCTGATCACATGCCCTAAGAAGGTCTTTCATGTTTCAGGGCTCTAAGCAGATAATTGCACACGTGATTTTAGACCCACTTGTTTGACACATCTGCTTTTTAGTTTTCAGTATGTTTTCTTGTTCTTTTCTTTGCTTGTTCATTTAGGAATGCTGAGACAATGAGGACTCATCAAGAAACTGCCTTGAAAGACGTTAGTAGGTTACAAGCAAAACCAAACCAAAGGGCTCAATGTTTTTAAGCACTTTGCCAGGCTCTTGGGTACCAAGAGTGAAAAAGACAGAGCCCATGACCTAAAGCAGCATCTCATCAAATGGATTTCACTTTTTACGTCCTCCCCAAGAATCTCAAAGCATTTCATAGCCTCACGTTCCCCAAGATAACTGATATCCATTCTAAGGCAATTTAGAATATTTGTTATAGTTCATATGATGAAAAATATATACGCCACAATTTCTGACTGTTAAGTTTACTGTAGTAAATCTGGCCCCCTTCATGAAATGCCAGATCTAAAATCATCAGTGCAAACGCTTAGGTTTTTGTTTTATTTTTTAGAACAAAATATATGTTTATAAATAATTAGGTTACTGGATGCATTTTTTGTAAAGAAGTCATTCTCCCAACAATATGATTTCTGATCTTCTAAAGAGAAAAACCTCTAACTAAAGGAGCTTTAGCCTGAAGAAAATATCTTGCTCTAAATTGCTATTTGTAGCAAGAGAAGTTCTGTGCAAAGACGACTTTTGAATGGTGTGGAGAACTTCGTTTTCCTTGCGGCAGAAGTCAGAGGCATTAGAGACAGTGGGAGCTAACTTGAATTCTGCCAGTCTAAGGTCACCTTCAACAGCTGAGGAAGCTACCAGTGACAGATCTATGATAACATTAAAAGACAAGGTCCACCTGCCACAAACGTTTTGACGTTTCTGGAAACTGGATTGCCCGTGCAAAGTGGACAAGAGGGGATTTAAAAATACACTAAGTTAGAACTAACTGCGTAATACTGATCAAGGACCTATTTTCCCAAAATGGAGAGCAAATGTTTCAAAGGAACATGTATGTATCATGAAAATACGTTGACTATTCCTGAATTTGCCATTTCTAAGGAGGCCATACTGTATGAGGAAAACGACGGAGATGAACGATATGATGAAAAAGACACCTGAGATATTCAGAGCAGCCATTCATCAAGAAGAAGTTCTAGAGAAAGAGAAGAGACACGCAGTCAGCTAGACTTATGATTTTGTTTTTAAATGACATCCAACTCTTTTACTTTCTTCCATAACTGAAGAAAAGGTCCCAACTCTTTATATAACCCACGTTTTCTTAATAGAAAAAACGTTTTACCCTAAATTTTAATCCATTTTTTCCTCACATTATCTAGGCTAATTTCTACAGGTTAGAGATTTGGGGACCACCGCTGGTCAGTGCACCAAGGTGTGCTCCCTTGGGGGAGACCCAGATCCTGTGATTTGTTCTTGGACAGTTTACACCTAGAGGATGCCTTTTCTCTCCTGCTAAAATTCAGAAGAAACAGGTAAAAAATGAAGCTGTACCAGCAAATCTGCTGCAAAAGAACTCTTTAAAGTGTTAAAAAGCAAAGATGTCACTTTAAAGGACTAAGGTATGCCTGACCCAAGCCATGGTGTTTTCAATCACCTCATATGCATGCAAAAGCTGGACAATGAATAAAGAAGACCAGAGAAGAATTGATGCTTTTGAATTATGGTGTTGGCAAAGAATATTGAATATACCATGGACTGCCAAAGGAATGAACAAATCTGTCTTGGAAGAAGCATGACCAGAATGCTCCTTAGAAGCAAGTTTGGCTAGACTTCATTCTCACGTACTTTGGACATGTTATCAGGAGGGACCAGTCCCTGGAGAAGGACATCACGCTTGGTAAAGTAGAGGGTCAGTGAAAAAGAGGAAGACTCTCAACGAGAGGGATTGACACAGTGGCTTCAACAGTGGGCTCAAGCATAACAACGATTGGGAGGATGACGCAGAACCAGGCGGTGTTTCGTTCTGTTGTATTTAGGGGTCACTATGAGTCGGAACCAACTCGATGGCACCAAACAACAACAGTAGAGGACCAGGGAAATGTATCCTGTTTCCTTCACATCCCAGTGACTACACACCGCTGAATTTTGCCAGCTTCCTGATCAGCCCCTCAATCCAATAAAAGTTACACAAGGATCAACATATCAATTAAGACCGCTTTGGATTTGGATTACAAATTGCAATCATCTGAAAGATGAAAAGGTGGACTGTGTCTCAGAAGAACTTTTTCTCTACAGCTAAGGATTAACAGACAACCAGAAGCCCTGGTGAAGCAATTTCTGTTGGATAATGTAAGTACAAATGCATGCTTACTAGTTCTATTAAGAAATGAAAGTTTAATCGGGATGCCTGCAGCACTGGAAATGTTTTGAAAAATGCTATGTATCCCACAACAGTGCTTGCTTCCATAAAGACAATGATCTTGTGTTCATGGCAGATGGGGGGCATTTCTTCTCCAGAATTCACAGACTATTACTGCCACTTATTGTTCCTTCAAATGTCATACTTTTTCACATGAGGAGACCTAGATTTAGGATTGCATTGCTCAAGTTTATTCCATATAATTGATAGAGGAGAATTGCAATCTTGTTGTTTTTTTTTTTTTTCATGATAAAAAGAGGGGATTTTGAAAATAAATAAAGGAATCATCGATATTAGGAATACTTGAGTCATGGAAAACAATAGTGATAAACTGAATCCAATTAGTTCTAGAGAGTGTTCCAGTATAGGATGAAAAACTTGAATAAATCTGTTTTTTCTTTGACCTGGGAAAGAATAATAAAATGCAGTAAGATGGGCTGTGCCTCAGAAGGTTTGAAATCCACATGAATTATCGATATACTTTGGAAATTGTGTAAAACAAATCTTCTAAAATGAAAGCGGAAAGGGGTGTAGATTTAGTCAAACTGATGAATTTCAGCTGCAAAAATGTCCGTTCCCTAAGGTTTGCGTCGTGGTTCTTGTTACTCTGGTTGTAAAGTTCTACGTGGGGTGCTTTTCCAATCTTCACGGCACCTATCTTTTTCCTCATATTTTTTATCTTTTTATTTATCTAAACATATTAAAGACTTCATTTTATATCTAATAATTTGAGCATCCTTCAACTCTGTTACCATATTTTTCTAATTTTAGCATTTCCATCTGATTTTTTTTTTAAATTTTAATCTCCCTGTTGAAATTCGCCATCTGCTCAGACACATTGTTCACCTTTCCACTAGTGCCTTTAAGGTATTAATCAGAGTTATTTAAATTCTCTGTCTGACAGTTCCAACATTTGGATCATACCTGAGTCTGGTTCTATTGATTGCTTTATCTCCTAACAGTGAGCGTTTCTTTCTGTTTATGTATGTCTTATACATTTGGTTGAAAATGAGACAGTGAGTGTGGGATGATAGAGACTGAGTTAATATTTTTGCCTGGAAATCACCACACCCCTTCTTCTGCTAAGCAGAATGTGAAGATTGAGTCACTTTCATCAGGAAATGAGCTGGATTTGGAATTTGTTTTTGCTGTGGTTACCTTCAGTGCACCAAAAAAACCCAGAACCAAACCAATTGCCGTCGAGTCAATTCTGACTCACAGAGACCCTATAGGACAGAGTAGAACTGCCCTATAGGGTTTCCAAGGAGCAGCTGGTGAATTCGAACCGCTGACCTTTTGGTTAGCAGCTGAGCTCTTAACCTCTGTGCCACTTCAGTGCACCACCAGCTTCAAATTCCTCTAGCTTTACTAGAGGGTGGGGCTGCTTTGCCGAAGAATTTTTCTCAATGTCTGCTCTATTCTCAGTTTAAGGCTTTCCATTTTCACCTGTGCTTCTGAATGTATCTCTCTCCACACTCTTGCCTTTCCCCTGTTAGACTGCTGTTGCTTAGAACTTACTGGCCTGGTGGTAGGAGTCTATGGGCCTACTCTGCTGGTCAGGCTCAGTCTTAGGCAGGCTCTGTTTCCCAGGGTCTTGGGAGGGGAGGACTCTCCTAGTAATCCTTTCCCTCTGTCAGCAGTAGGAAACCTCTAATGCTTCAGGTCCAGGATGGGCTTTTTTCTTTTCCCTTCCCCCAGCTGCAATGGATTTTCATCTGTGCCCTGGGAATGAGGAGGTTCCTTGCCTTTTCACCTGGGGCTTAAGGCTTTTGTTCTGTAGCAGAGAGGGATCCAGGTGAGGCTTTCCCCTCCCCTAAGCCTGCACCTGCCCTGCCGTCAGCCTCTCTAACATGCACCCACTGGACGTATATGGAGACAAGCCTAGGAGTGGATGCAAACCTCCTTTGTGTCTTCTAGCTCCTAGGGGTTTTATACTCTTGCATTAACCCACACTCAGCCAATTTATTAAAATTTTTACCTTCTTACTCATGGGAAGACCCTCTTCTGTCTCTGCTCTGTTCCTCTCTCTCCTTGCAGGCACCTGCCTTTCCTTAGATTTTAGTCTAGTTAAGTGACCTGCAACCTCCGCTCTCCGATGACATCAAGGAGAGTTACATTTGTAGATAATCCAGATTTTTCTTCTTAGTAGGTGAGAGTGACACTCTTTTCTAACTTTCTATATCTGCTCTCAACTTGTAGCAACTTCCTATCTGAGTGTATTTAACCAGTTCCCACTGATGGACATTCCATGTTTTTTCCCCAATCTTTTGCTATTACAAACACTTCTAGGAAAAATAAAATCATTTTTTCATTCTTGTGAGAATCTCTGGATAAATCCCTAGAAGGGAATTGCTAGGTCAAAGAGAAGACACGTTTGTAATGTTGATATTTATTACCATTATTACCACCCATAAAGTTATAGGGGTTCACACTCATGCCATCAATGCATTGGGAGTCTTTTCTCCAGCTCTCATCAAGCGCTGCTACACCCTTTTAGATCTTCACCTATCTAAGAAGTAAAAAATGGTTTCTGTGTAGTTCTAATTTTCTTTTCTCTTATTATAGTGAGGTTTAGCATCTTTTCAAATGTTAAAGCTATTTGCATTTTTCCTACAAACTGAATATTCATATTTTTTACTCACTTTGCAATCAATGGGTTGGTCTCAATCACAACATGTCTCTGTTGATTCTCCTAGGGTTCTAGGTAGATAATCATATTTTGTGCAAATGAAGATAATATTTTATTCCCTTTTAAATGATATTGGGAAGAGTAGGCATAGTTGTCTTCTTCTTGACTTTACCAGGAATCCTTTACTATTTTCACCATTAACCATGAGATTGGATATTGGTTTGATACGGTCAGTCTTTATTAGAAGAAATATATTTCTATTTCTAGTTTCCTAAAACCATTCTTTAATCAATAAGTATTTTTAATTTAATCTAATATCAAAATACCTGGAGATAATGAAATGTTTTTTCCTCTTTTAATCTATTAATATATTGAATTATAGTAATACATTTCTTAATCTATTAATAGCTAAATCTATATATAATGCTGAAATTTCTTTTACAATATTTTATTTAGGATTCTTACATCTCCAACAATCAATGATATTCACTTATGGTTTTCTTACTTGGTGTTATCTTTCTCAGGTTTTGTTATCAGAAACATGTAGAATTACCAAATGAAACAGCAAACTTCCCAGTTTTTTCAGTGACGTGGAATCGCTTAGGTAGCTTGGGAAGTACCCACTTCTTAACAGTCTGAAAGAACTTGTCTGTAAAGCCCTTAAGGCTGACTTTCCTTTCTGAAAGGGTTTATTTAACTTTAAAAAAAAAAAGAAAAACTTATTTTATTAGCATCTTCAGGTTTTTTGCTACTTCCTAATCCAATTTTAATAATTTACCTTTTCCTAGAAAATCACCCATGTTGAAATTCACTAGAAAAATGTTATTTGATATTCTTTTTGAAGTTAAAATATCTTCTGTATCTATGATTACATTCCTTCTCATGTATTTGGAGGGTTTGTATTTGTATACCTTTTATCTTAATTAAGCTATTTTATTCTTTTCAGTGATGTTATTTTTTGTTGGAAATAAGTGTGCTAAGCCTTATTGATAATTCTACTCTTCTTATGTTTAAGTCATCATTTTCTGCTACCCTTCCTTTTTTCTTCTTCCTTTAAGTTGATTTTTCTAATCTTTTTCTAACTTCTTAAACGGAATATTTTATTATAATTTATTTTTTAGGGATGAATGTATTTATCTATTAGTTTGCCTCTAAGTACCATTTTCATCTCATAATTTTATCATTGCGTTTTCAGTATTTATTCTCTAAGTGTTCTATAGCTTTATTTTTTTCTTTGACCCGAAAGTGTTTTAGAGATTTTTTTAAATTTTTTATAATTTAATCAACAGTTACTTTTAGATTTTCTAAAAATATATGTGGACTTACAGTTTTCTAATTTTGAACAAGACTAAAATAGGATCTATGACATATCCTACGCTTACCCCAGTAAGATGGGGCAATTAATACACTTTTACTTCTTAACCTCCTCTCTCTCACTTCTCCATTTTAGTTAGAATGATCTGAAAGTTTTGACCCGGTTTATCATTGTTAAAGTATTTTTGGCATCATGTACCTTATCTTTCAAGAATTTTAATATTTGAACAGATAACTAAGTCTTCTTTGCCTGCTACCCCTAGGAGTTAATCATTTTCTCCACCCCATGTCAGCAGGAAGTAGCCAGATGAGTCACTGACCCTTATTCCTTTAGATTAAGTAATTCCTACAACTCAAGCAGTGATTGTAACCTGCCATTAGTCAGAAAAGACTGCCTTAAACTAGCCCAAACCAGATTTGCCCCGCCCCACATGCACAGAAGGGCCAGCTGTGACCTTTAATTGACCTCAAAGCAGATCCAGCAACAGGTGGAACAAATCAGAAGGAAAATCATCACCCAGACCCCATTCCAAAGCAAGAGGTCCAACAAGAACCACGTCACCTCCTATTTCCTGGCTGCCATAATTCCTGAAACGTCTTCCTTCTAGAATTTCTCCTCCCCAGTATGCCTACGTGGTCGCCATCTTGCTGTCCAAATCATACATAAGGCCTGCTTCCCCCTAGCTTGGAGAGTCGGATCTGAGGAACTTCCTCCAGCTCCTTGCTCTGCACATTGCAATAAAGTTTCTTTCTCTTTCTCAAAAAAAAAAAGAAGAATTTCAGTATTTGAAATTTTTGACTTTTCAGCTCTTTGTACATATATGTGTCTCTCCGAACAAATACTGTACTGTTTTTATTACATAGTTTTGTACCATATCTTAGTATCTGGTAGAATTAATCTTTCTTCTTTGCCCTTCTTTTTCCAAATTGACCTAGACTTTTTAGCTCTTTATTCTGTCATATAAATCATAGAAATTTAAAAATAAATTTGTTGTTTTCCTCAAAATAATGATTGAAATTAAGATCAGCATTGAATTTAATTTAGTAACTAGTTTCAGGAAAACTACAGTTATATAAATTGCTTGTATTTAATCTTATATATAAATTGTTTCAATATTTACCACCATTGCTTGTATGCTACCACATCCCCATTCTTGAGTCATTATTTAGATTCGTCTTTAAGTTAGATCATCTATACATTTTAGTAATTTTTCAGTAATAATATGTAGTGGTATGTTTCTGGAATTCTAACTTAACTAAGAATATCTTTCTGTTCCCTCACTCATAGACAAAAACTTGGCGTGACAACAAATTTCTGGTTCACAACTTTTTAATCTCAGAATCCTGTAGTCATCGTTTTATTATATTCTTATACTTAACATTTCAGAGATAAATCCAGCCTGATGTTTCTTCCTTTGTATATTTTGTAAGCATTTACTTGGTTGCATGTAGGATGTTTTATGCTTGGAAATTAAATATTTTACTGGGATATGTCTAGGTGTAAGTATCCTTTTTATTATATATTTTTCTTTGAATAGGGCATGTATCATTGCAAACTACAGATTCAGATCTTCAGCTCAGAAATGTTTTCTTAAATTATAGCTTTGTTTCATTTATTCTATTCCCTTCTTCAGAAATAACAGTTATTTATATAACTAAGCTCTGTTACATGTCCTCTGAACCTAGCACCTTTTATAGTTTTCAACTCTTTATCTATTGTTTTTACTTTCATCCTCTACAATACTGATTCAATTTTCTGCAACTCCATTTCTGCTTTTTCTTTTCTAAAACTGTTTAAAATTTTGCTATGACATTATTTCTTTTACACTGTTTCCATTATCCATTCTAGCTAATATTTAAACTAGCTGGTTATCTTACCATGTTGTCTTTTAGCTCAAGTTCATAGACTTCATGTCTTCCTTATACTCCTTAGAGAGCACAGAGTAGCTACACAAAATTTCTCTCTTTTCCCTGTAGTGAGTCACTTTCAGAACTATGCTATGCTCTCAAATACTTGATTTATCCCAACGTTTGTATAGATGTCACCTCAAGCTTTTGTTGTTTTGCTTTCTGTAAACTTGCCCTTGAATCAGAAGAGTTTTACATCAGGCTGGTGTTTGCCTTTGGAGCCCGTGGCGCGGTGGTTAAGAGCTATCACTGCTAATCAAAAGGTCAGCCATTCAAATCCACCAGCTGCTCCTTGGAAACCCTATGGAGCACTTCTACTCCGTCCTATAGGGTCACTATGAGTTGGAATCAACTGGACGGCAACGGGTTTGGTTTTGGTTTGGTATTTGACCTGAGTGATTACCTTTGAATTTCTTCCCTGCCTACCTGCATGCTCATAAAATCCTTTTGTCTCCTCATACTCTAGTAAATGGATTAAATGTATATATATATAAATTTAATATATATATATTTAGTTTCATAATTTAAAAGTTGTGGCGGGGAGGAGGTGGTAGAGAGATGGGGAAAGCTTGTGTTCTGGTGACCTTTTTATTTCTGGTATAGTTTTGGGTTTGTTCAGCCTGCATTCCGTGTACAGAATATAGCTGGGTCTAGCTTCTCTACTAATGTTACCATTTCTTCCATCCAGTAAGATTATTGCATTTTCTAGGAAGATCCCAATGGATGAGAAAGAACAGAAACAGAAAAGGCCTCTCCACCGTAAGCTTTCTCCTTGACGGGGCCATGCTTAGTCTTGGGCTCCCTGGCAGATGATTTCAAATGTTCTTGGTTTGCAGCAGTCAGCAGTTTCAAATGGGAGTGCAGTACCTCTCCCTCAAACAATGAGATTTTTAGCGCACTTCAGCCCACATTGTTCCTGAATAATTTCCATGATATTGCACCTTTTCTTTTTTTTCTCAAGAAACTAGGTTTAGTGTTGTCTCCCTTCAATCGGGCACTAACTGCTCTATAACTAACTAGGAAAGTGTTTTCAGAACTACTTCTTACTATGACACAGCATGTAGCAGACCCACCTTCCCTTCTGGAGAAACTAGAAAAACATGTGCTTGAAGGCATCATCGTGCCACCAAATGTAGCCAAGAGTTGAGGGCCCAAGATCCCTGGGAGAAAAGGATCACTAAGGTGAGCTCAAAGTTCTATGCTGCTTTTCCTTCAAGGCCTTTGCTGACTCAGAAAATAGGCCAACACATGGAAACTCTTAGCAGAAATTAGCAGCTAAGAGGCTGAGGAGCTAAGGAGAGCTTCTGGAAGTTTCATGGGACTGAGGAGACTGAAACTGGATTCAGGGCGACCAAGGTAGTCAGGAATAGGGAAATCAAAAGCCTGGAGAAAAACGAAGTGTAGAGAAGTATTTGCTAAATCTTAAACAGGAAAGATAAGAGATCAAGGAGCCTTGTAGAAAGCTGCTGCTAAAAGGCTGGGGAGCTAAGAGAACGCTGACAGCCTCAGAGTGCTTGGGAGATAGAAATTGAAGTTCAGGGCCCACAGAGGAGGAGTCGGGGAAACACTGTAGACTACGCCAAATCTGTTTTCCATCTGCGAGGCTTAGGAAACTCTAAACAAAAGTTCTCCCTCCTGCATGGGGATCTCCAAGATAGACAGAACCGGAAAACAAATCTCAGGAGCTCTTTCTGACTTTCTCCTTTATACCCCGGTTAGAACAAGCCACAAGCTCAGACAGGTGAGAAGGCTGTTTGGTCCAGTGATTTACTCTAGTGGCCAACACAGGGTCACTTTCTAAGCTGCAACGTGTGCTCCTTTGCATCCACATAAGGAACCTCACTTTATGGATTTTGCTGTTATCGTTATTGGATTTTGTGTTGACAGTTAAATACAGCTCTCAGGAATGACTAGAATTTCCTAAAAACATTCTTACTTTTCAGTCTAGAACTAAGCTAAGCTATCCACGTGACTGGGAACCCCCATCACATTGCTAAAAGCAGGCCTCTATGGGAGTCCTTCCGATGGTCTGGTTTAATACCATAGTAGATGAGGATTCGGGATAGCTCAGGCTGTAGAAGTACACTTGATGCAAACTTTGAGATGTTGTCCACAAAGGGATTAAGAACTCTTGGCAGTAACTTGAAAGTCATGCAGTCCCACAATGCTTCTCCCAGGATAGAGCAGCTGGAGCACAGAAGAAAAGTGGGTAATGTGGAAGCTGGAAATGAAGCAGTAGCAGTAGGATGAAGACATTACTTGGATAAGAATTTCACCAGTTTTCTGATGATAAAACTAACATTTGCGAGCACTTAAACCTGCTCCTAGCCTGGTGCTAAACCTTTTGTATGTAGTCCTATGATACTCTACAGTGTTGGTGCTTGTCTTAAACAGATGAGGAGACAAAACCTTACAGAGATTTTAAAAACTTGCCTACGGTCAAAATGCTACTCCAAAAAGTAGTGGAGGTAAGACTCAAAGTCAGCCCTATCTGATGCTAAAGCCCATTCCTCCAATTACTGTGCCATATACTCTATTATGGATTGAATTGTGTCCCCCAAAAATGTGTGTCGATTTGGCTAGGCCATGATTCCCAGTATTGTGTGGTTGTCCACTATTTTGTCATCTGATGTGATTATACTATGTGTTGCATATCATAACCTCTATGATGTTAATGAGGCAGGATTAGAGGCAGTTATGTTAACAAGGCAGGACTCAATCTACAGGATTAGGCTGTATCTTGAGTAATCTCGCTTGAGATATAAAAGAGAGAAGCTAGCAGAGAGGGGAGTGGACCTCCTACCACTGAGAAAGAAGAGCCGGGAGCAGAGCACGTCTTTGGATCTGGGGTCCCTGTGCTGAGAAGCTCCTAGACCAGGGGAAGATTGATGACAAGGACCTTCCTCAAGAGCCAACAGAGAAACAAAGCCTTCCCCTGGAGCTGACGCCCTGAATTCAGACTTCTAGCCTCCTAGACTGTGAGAGAATAAAATTTGTTTGTTAAAGCTATCCATTTGTGGTGTGTGTTATAGCAGCACTAGATAACTGAGACATGCTTCATCCTAATCAGGTAATGATAAGGAGGTGTCAGCACTCAGTGAGTGGTTTACTGGTGTGTACATACAGAAAGGCAACACACATCTGTCACAGCAGTGGGGTGACTGCTCATTTTCATTTCATCTCTTTGTTGGTTGTTACAGTGTCCTGAGTTGAAAGAACACCTTTACTTATTATTATAGATAAATATTTGAATTGGGATGAATCCAATGGGGAACAAAAACCATTAAAATTCATATGCTAAGGTTTATTTTTAAGTTAAAAAGAAAGCCTCAGAAAAGTAAGCATGCTATAATACCATTTATGTAAAAAACACACACATACACACACGTGCAGACACAAGTGTCTATGTATGTGTATATGCACAGAGATGCCTAGAAATGGAAGGATATATAACTGCTCATTTGCCACAACAGTGAAAAGTGATGAACAAAAGATGTCAACAGAGCCCAACAAAGAATAGAAGTTGGTTTAATGTAGGTAACATATGCAAAGTACTATAGCCATAAATGTGCACAAAATAGCAGACCTAGAGCCACTCTCTGTGTGAGACCTCTACCCCAGCCTTCAAGTCCCACTTGTTGCTTGTTGGTTGTAGGAAACCAATGGGCCTTCATGGAGTTTCTGCCCTCCTAGGAGATTCTTGCTTCCTAACTGCCTGCAGAATCAACCCCAAGACATTCTTCTGTACTTCTAGCGAGATGGGTGACTCAAAGCAGGTTTCTGAAACACCAAATTACTATTGTTGTGTCTATGGACAGAAATGTGATTAAGACAGGGGCAGGAATGAAGGGGCTTTCAATTTTGCTCCATATATTCCTGTATTTTTTGAATCATTCAAAATGCTAAAGTATTCAAGCATTACAAAGAACATTCCCATATTCTCAGTGAATTGGCCAGGTAAGATATCTTCCTTGTGGAGTGAAGGCCTGGTGGTGCAGTGGTTAAGAGCTCGGCAGCTAACCAAAACGTAGGCAGTTCAAATCCACCAGCCGCTCCTTGGAAACTCAATGGTACAGTTCTACTCTGTCCTATAGGGTTGCTATGAGTCAGAATCGACTCAATGACAACAAGTTTGGTTTTTTTGGTTTTTATATTGGCCAAGTCCTGTTCTCTGAGAGACACATGTTGCGTCTTTATCTCTGTCTTCATCTGCTACAAATACTATCCTGTATGCTGAGAGGGTTGAAAAACCAGAAAAGATTCCTAAAATCGGATAAAAAGGAAGAAGTTCTCTAGAGCAGCATTTTGCATGCTTTAATACACACTAAACCTCTTAGGTATCTTGTTAGTAAGCAGATTCTATGTCAGTAGATCTGGGATGGTTCCTAAGATTCTGCCTTTCTAGCCAGCTTCCAGGTGATGTTACTGGTTCATGGACCACACTCTCAATAACAAGGCACTAGAGAGAACACCCGTGTGTCATGTTTAGGATCAAGAGAGCTGTAGCAGCAAAATCCCTCTAGGGGCTAGTGAATATTGCTACAGGAGTTAGAAGAAAAAAGACATGGTAAGAAATGTTAAATAAATCCTTTGAGTGAACTGGTGGGCCAGCTTTGTGGTGAGGAGAGAACCATGAACTGATTTATGATCACAGCTCTGTCACCAACTAGCTGTGCTTTCTTGGGGCTTCAGTTTTCTTGTCTGAAGTGGGGGGGGTTGGATTAGATGGTTTCTAGATTTCCTTTCAACTCTGAAATTGAGGTTCTTATGACTGAAGTGGAATGATTCCATAGCTGTGAACTTCATTACTATGCATATAGAGTAATACTGTCATTAAAGTTGACATGAGGATTGAACACTTAAGGAGTTTTACTAGTATAAAAGATTTCCAGATGTTGCAGATTTGAATATGCATGCTTAACCGTTATTTTCCCAGGGAATCTGAAGTGTCAAAATTGTATTTATTCTAGTTGTCAGCCTGCAATGCCATGGTCCAGAAGGTTACTTGTCATGCAGAGTACAGTATCACATCAGTCACAATCATGAGGTTGGGATTGTTGCCATTGTTTACTTGAACCTCCAAACCCCTAAAAAAAAAAAACTCCATCAGCTTCAAATAAGTTGGGGAAAGGTCTGTATATTCAGTGAAATTAGTGAAATAATTATATTAATTTCAAATGTGGAAGGAATATACCCCCAGCCATGGTAGATTTCTCCTTTGGCAATTTAAGTGGTGAATAAATCACTTTATCTCCAGGAATGTGGTTGAGACAGGTGCGTTTATAAAGCTTATAATCAGTTCACTCCAGAAACCTCTTACCTGAAGTTACCTAGAGCGTGAGGCAGAGCTGTTATTTGACCACAAGCTTTGTCTGCCTCTAGCTGCCTGCTCTACTGCCTGCCACCCTACTCCCACCCCCAGTAGCGATCTTCAAAAGCAACCCATGCCAATCGATACTTTTTAAATGTAGGTAATGAGATTGAGGTCATCGCCAAATCTTGGAGGTAATCAAGATGGCACCCAAATTTATTAAAGGCATTATTCTAAACATCTTTTTACGATAACAGTAATTCTCAAATTCAGTCAAGGTGAGTGGGACTATATTCTATTCTAATGTAAAGAAAGCTTACTCTAATTGGTTGTATTGTAGTCCACATAATAAAAAGACAGGCATCTTTGCAGGATCTAGATCTAAAACCCACTGCCGCCAAGTCGATTCTGACTTATAGCTACCCTATAGGACACAGTAGAACTGCCCCATATGGTCTCTAAGGCTGTAAATCTTTATGGAAGCCTCTGCCACATCTTCTTCCTGCAAGGTGACTGGTGGGCTCTAAAGCCAACATTTTGGTTAGCAGCTGAGCACTTTAACCACTGCACCATCAGGGCTGCTTAGGATCTAGATACTGGGGAACAAAAGACTATGTGTTACGGTTCCAAAAACTATTTAAAGTAACTAAGCCAAAGAAGAAAAATAATTGGGGGGAAGTAGATGAAATAGAGCTCAAGGTCATCCAACTTCCATGATGCCAATCCCATAATTTCCAAGCAAATTTTGACTAGTGATGTGATTTTTTAAAATGTAACTTAATTGTTAATAGAAAGGGCTCTGGAGAGAGTAGATAGGAATATCTGAGTTACTGAGAATGAACGCCACACTCACGGCAAATTGACTACAATGGCATTGTGCTTTACACTCATGGAAAATTGACTAAAATGGCATTGTGCTTCATCATCACTATCTCTGTGAGACTGGATGCCATGGACAGTCCCTCAGAATTGGATGAATTTAGGGTGAATGGATTAAACCAAGTCTCTAGACATGCAAATAGAAGGCCAGACAGATCTCAGACCAATGCGGACTTCATCCAGTGCTGTCCTCTGAGAACTTGTCTCTGAAGCGCCCATCTAGCCAGCCTCTCTCTTTGGTATCTGCTTAGCTTTACCATAAGCTCCTTTGGAGTGGCCATGAAGGTTATAAGCTGGTGCTGTGTATGCTGAGCCATACTGGAGCCAGAGATAAGAGAAAAATCAGTATTACAGATCCTGTCTTTATTTCAAATTTTTTATATTTTGTTTCTCGTGGACTTTTACATTAACTTTTACTTTTTAAATATTGCATGGATATTTGCTTTCTCCTCTTTTTCAAACTGTAAATATATATATATATAAGAAAACATTTGCCATTTAAACCACCTTCACATGTACAGTTCGGTGACATTAGTGATGTTCATCATGTTGTTCAACCATAACTCTTATCTGTTCGCAAATTTTTCCATCACCCTTAGCAGAAGCTCAGTGTCCCCTAAGCATTGGGTCCTCCTATCCACCTCCCTCCCACCCATTCCTGGTAACCACTAATAAACTTTGGTCTCAATACACTTGCCTATTCTAGATATTTCATCTATGTGGGATCATACTGTAATTGTCCTTTTTTGACTGACTGATTTCACTTAGCATAATGTTTTCAAGGGTCATCCGTGCTGCTGTTAAACATAGAACTACCATGTGATCCAGAAATTCCACTCCTAGGTATATACTCAATAGAACTGAAAGCAGGAACACAAACACAAACCTGTACACCATTGTTCATTGTAGAACTATTCACAATAGCCAAAAGATGGAAGCAGCCTAAATGTCCATCAACAGAAGAATGGATAAACAAAATGTGGTACGTACATGCAATGGAATCTTACTCAGAATTAATATATTCTTTATCATGATTTTTTTTTGCATATTGCATCCAAGGTGAGTTCCTCCCCCTTGTCCTAGTTCTATTTTCAGTGCTGTGGTGATCTCCAAAGCTATGGATCTCTTCTCCCTCACAACTCTCCTCTCCTTTTAATTTACACATTATAAAGCCCACCACTCCTGTTTAGTTTTACTGCAAGGAGAAATACACAGTTAAAAATACATTGTCAAGTCTTGTGGGACAACTCAGTTAACTGGCATAATATAGTTCATAAAGTGTATGTTCTACATCTCAATGTGGTGAATAGTGTCTGGGGTCTTAAAAGCTTGTGAGCGGCTGTCTGAGATACAATTATTGGTCTCTGCTCATCCAGAACAAAGAGAAAGAAGGAAACCAAAGACTCAGAGAAGAAAGTAGTCTACAGGACTAATAGTCTACATGGAACACAGCCTCATCTACCCTGAGACTAGAAGAACTAGATGGTTCTCAGCTACCACTACCAACCGTTCTGATCAGAGCCACAATGGATGGATCCTAATAGAATGGGAGAAAAATGTGGAACAGAACTCAAATTCTTAAAAAGTCCAGACTTACTGGACTGGTTGAGACTTGAGGACTACCTGAGACTATTGCCCTGAGATAACTCTTTAAACCTTAAACCAAAATCATCCCTTGAGGTTACCCGTTAGCAAAATAACAGATTGGCTCATAAAATAAAGAATGTCACCCAAGAGTAATGAGCTGCTTTACAAAATCATGTATATGAGGCCAAATGGTCAAAAATTACTCCAAAGCAAAGTTGAGAAGGTAAGGAGCGGAGAAACTAGGGTATTGGAAATGGTACAACCAAAATGGAATGAATGTGAATGTTGACACATTGTGTAAATGTAACCAATATCACTGAATAATCCGTGTATAAATTGTTAAATGCAAACCTAACTTGCTGTGTAAACTTTAACCTTAAACACAATAAAATATTATTTAAACAAAAGAAAACAAAATACATTGTCAATAAGCATAACGTGAAATAAAAATTGAGCAATGCAGAGCAACACCAAACTTGTGGAAGTGATGGTAACAGAGAGACCAGCTCAGCATTCTGTTGTCAGAGACAGAGCGCTTGACTGCTTTTGAGCTTGGGCCACCCGTGAGGCTGCTGAGCAGGGTTTTAGACCCAGTAGACTCTGCTCCCCAACGTGAATGGGGCGAGATGAGAGGATGAGTGCCGCTCGTGAGTACCAGGAAGTAAAACCCATGAGCACAGGATGTCCATCTTATCCAACTTGCAACTTCACTGCTTAAAACATGGCAGCTGTTCATCACACTGAACGGAATTCTTGTCTTCTTCACCTGGCTTTCCCATGTGGACGGGAAAGTCATTAACAGAGGCATCTTTGATGTAGGATACAATGTGAAGAGCTGATGATGTTGGTCGTGATCATGACATTGAAATCCCTGGAAATGAGAAAATTATAAAGAAAGAGGCTAATATGGCGGGCTACTTGTCTGTAGATGGCAGAGACTGCTGGGAGGAGCAGTCCTGAGCTATATAGGCAGTTTCAGAAAGCTTCACTAAGCATGGAGGACGTTTGGTGGGGCAGCATGAGTAGGGGTTCCTCTGGTGACTTCTCAAGAGAAGTTTACAAAGTGTATGGAAAACTCAGCAGAGCGTAAGGTTAATAGGGTTGCCAGATAAAATACAGGATGCCTAGTTAAATTTGGATCTCAGATAAACAACAAACACTCTTTTAGTATAGGTATGTCCCAGATATGGTATGGGCATCCTATGTTTGTATTTGCTAAATCTGGCCACCCTACACGTCAAGGCTCTGAATGTTAAACAATGCAGATGCAAACATCACGTTACCAAGAACAGACTTCTCGGGGGCCATTGAGAGCCCCAGCAAGAGTGTCCTGATGAGTAATGTCTTCCGCCAGAGATCTTGGTCCACTTTGGCTCCAGGTATTTGTAAATTCCTAAGAAAAGTCTCAGAGTTAGAAAGATGCAGAGGAATGGGAGGAGATGTAGAGAAAAGTGAAGGGAATGATTAAGGGGGTTGGTGGAACGGTTTGATTTATGGTTTATGAGTAAAGATTTAAAGAGCTAGATAGGATTTACCTTAATTTTACAATGACTAATTGTTCAAAGACTAATGACAGAGATGAATGCCTGTAAATACCTTCCTGGGCAAAAACATCAAAGGTGATTAAACCATGTTAGAATTAGAGACAATCAGGCAGGGTTAAGGAAGGAGTTCTTAAAATAGATGGTGTTTTTCCTAATAACTCACAATATTCCATTCATAATGCATCGTCCATGTTACATTGATCTCTTTAACATTTTACCCACTGTTCATTCTTTCAAGTGTTTTCTCATTTTTAAAGACATACCTTCCAGTCTCTTAGAATTCATTATGGAACAGGGAATTGGTGAAGGAAAGGAAGACCCTAGTAATGTTTCTATTTTTGACACAATAAGTTCAACATGTTGGACAATGTATAGAATATGAGGACAGGATGAAAAACACCATGTAAAAGAGGGACCAAAACCCAGCTCAACCTAACCCGTTGCTGTCAAGTCATTTCTGACTCAGCGAGTCTATAGGACAGAGTAGAAATGCCCCATAGAGTTTCCAAGGAGTGGCTGGTGGATTCCAGCTGCTGACTTTTTGGTTAGCAGTCGTAGTTCTTAACTACTGTGCCGCTAGGGCTCAGAAAAGAGGAACAGGGAGGTTTAAAAACAAAAAAACCTCAGTAGTGAAGCTCATGGCTGCAAATCTTCAGAGCTCACAATTAATTCTAGGGGGTCTCCAGAGGAGAACCAAACAAAATTACCACAGGCAAGTGTGTATTTTGAAGGGCCATCTAAGTGACATGTAAAAATGGGTCTAAATAATTACAGATGATGCTAAAGGGTCAGTGTTTTCAATTTTATTTAGACATGCATTCGAATCAGAGAATGGGGACCAGGTCCCCAGCTAGCAAATGAACTCAGCAGGCTGCCCAGGCTCACATCCCGGGCAGCTCCATTTGCCATCATTGCTCATGCAGTGAACTCACGTGAACTAATTAAAACTATGCTCCTTCATGAAAATGGTGCTACAGAGAAAGCCAGCTGCTGGTATTGGTGATGAAAGTGGCAAAGTCTAGGAAAGTGATCGTTCTGAGCCATGTAGTAATTTCATAAAAGACTTTGGTCCCATGTTTATAGACTCACTTAAAGTTTGAATGGGGTACTTCAATTTTTGAAGTATGTAATTTACTGCATGTCATTGAGAATACACTGGCATTTGAGAACTTGGGTCTGGAAAGTGTCGTGATATACCCATAATAAAAGTTCAGAACTACTGTCATACCTTTGTCTGAAAGATTAAAAAGCCCATAAGCTGAATTGTTTTAACAGACCTCTTAAGTTAATTAAATATAGTCCACTGTGGTGCAAAAGGTTTGTGCTCATGTATTAACCAAAAGGTTAGTGGTTCAAACCTACCCAGTGGCACTGCAGAAGACAGGCCTGGTGATCTGCTTCCATAAAGATTATAGCCTTGGAAACCCCATAGAGGATTTATACTCTGCACACATGGGGTCTCCGTGAGTCAGAATCACCTCGATGGCAACGGGTTTCTTTGGTTTGTGGTCGGGCTGATACAGCTCTTTGCCTATTACTTAGTTTAAAGATCAAAGTTGCTTCTGTGGTGCTGCTATTTCTCAAGTCCACTCTGTCCACCGGGTGATCATTTGGACATACAGAAGAGTTTTTGGTGCACATTTCCCCGTGTTGACCACCTAAGTCATCATGTCAACCAGATCCCAAATGTGAACTATCTGAAAATTGTCCCAGGGATATGACACATGTTCATTAGAAGATGCTTTTTACATATAAAATGAGAATCTTTGTTTTATAGAAAATACAGTTAATAACCCTTTGGGTATAAATTAATTTATAAGCATGTTGTGACAATTATGAATTTATCAGTCTTTTATTATTTTGTACCTATTCTATTTAGTTCAGCAATTAGAATATAAACTTCAGGGCAAGAATATATATCAATAATTGTAATTAGGTTTGGGAAAAATTAAAGCCAAGCCAAAATAAATGGCTATATTTTTAGAAGGAAATTTATTTCCTTGGTGTCAAGTTAGTATAGTCATTGAGAATTACAGATTGCTTGCAAACTTCATTCTGTTTGTGTAGTTGCAAATACAGAAGGGAGAAATGAGTGGGAACTTTTCTGCACAGTCTATCAGGTGATTTGTACATTTGATTTTTATTTAGTACTTAACATATGAAAATATTAAGAAATGATATTTTCAAGCCAATTTGTAAAGAACCGAAATTAGTACTTTGTAATGTTACATCTGTCTTCAGGGTTGTCCCGCTGAAGCTACTAGTACTGCAGATTTCCTTGGGTGCTGTCAGGAACAGACAAAATGGCAATTTTTCGTATTATAAAATGGGCTGGAGGTGATTCATCCACAAACTCTGAAGAAGTCAATCTTCTGACACGTTGGCAGTCTCCTGCCACTTAGAAAGTATTAAAATCAACCTGAAGATGACTCCTTCGGTTTAGTGGGCAATGTACCATGGCAGACTTTCGTGGAGATCCTGACAGAGACTGTGTCAATTATAGCTGTACATTGCTGTAAGCCTTTTTGCCACTTCTGTGGAGGACACTATTCTAATCACTTGCCGGTAAAAAGATTCTACTCATATATATAAGTGATAGTAGCCCTGGCACAGTAAGTTCATGGTATCCAGAGTGCTCTCAGGAGAGGGGATCTACTGTATTTTTACACAAATAATGTGCGTTATCTAGTGGTGGTTTTTTTTTCCTTTGGCCAACTGTGCCCTCCCCGCTAGGTATTTTGTAAGCTTACTATGCTAATTTTTTTATAGCAACGTGTAAAAAAATTAGCATAGTGCAATCACAAATGCCTCACGGGGGGCAGGGCATGGTTGGCAAAAAAATAAAAACGTGTAACACCTGAGTTATTTGTGTAAAACTGTGACAGTGTTTTGTGTTGCCAATGTTGACTGTTTTTAGAATATCTAAACGGTATTGTACTTACGTGAAGAAAACATGCGGTGTGGCTGCCATGGGGGCATGCTGACGTCAACTTTGCTCATATAAACTTCTGCATAACCAAAGGGGACCAAAAACCATAAAATCAAACCTATTGCCATTGAGTGGATTCTAACTCATAGTGACCCTATAGAACAGAGTAGAACTGCCCCATAGGGTTTCCAAGGAGGGCCTGGTGGATTCGAACTGCCAACCTTTTGGTTAGCAGCTGTAGCTCTTAACCACTACACTACCAGGGTTTCCACCAAAGGGGACATCTCCTTTAAATGGTCACCCAGAAACAATGCATATTGCAGACACACTGGACAGGGACTCAGGAGACATGAGTTTTAATTCTGCTTCTGGAGCCCTGGTGGCGTAGTGGATAGGAGCTCGGCTGTTAACCAAAAGGTCAGCAGTTCAAATCCACCAAGCATTACTTGGAAACCCTATGGGGCAGTTCTACTCTGTTCTACAGGGTCACTACGAGTTGGAATCAACTGGAGGGCAACAGGTGTTTTGCTTCTGTCATTGACTAGCTGTGCAACCTTGGGAAAATCAGTTACCTTCTCTGGACCTTGGTTTCTTAAAAAAAAACAAGGAGTTGGGACTTGATCTTTGCTTGCTCTTAAGTTTTGCAATTTTGTGTTTCATTGATATAAAAATTTATTCTAAGTTCAATACTTTTCTGACAAGGGTTTGGGCTAATTTTGCCCAGCCAGTCTAGAACCAGAACCCAAAACATAGAGAGGGCAAGATGTGGTGTGCTTGTGCTCCTCGGGTGAAGACCACCAAGAGCGTCATGTATCCGTCGTTATTGTGGTTGTTAGCTGCTGTGGAGTCAGCCCTCAACTCATAGTGACCCCCTGGGCAACTGAACAAAACGCTCTCCAGTCCCTTGCTACCCCCCTAATTAGCTAGCCAGGACTACTCCTCTGTGTGCAAAAGGAAAGCGCATTCCATATGGCAGATAGTCTGGTATTTGTAAATGTCCACATGGTCTCTTAGAAAACAAGGGACTTGTCAGGTTGATCTCATTACAGAGTAATAAATTGGAAATTGCAATGAAATTAGGTTGATTTCCAACTGACAATTTTTGGTTGCAGGGCAGAAAAGAAACAATCATATTTCAGGCTGCAACAGCTGTTAAATCGTATTATATTTTAAAATCCTTTAGAGGAATTAGTTAATTAATTTTAACGTTGTTATAATCTCCTTGATGGTGTTCCAAAATAACTAGCAGTGATTAATCATGATTGAAATTTTTATCAGTCATGATCTAATATATTTTTCCAAAAAGATTTTATTGCACATTAAAATTACTTTGTTTGAATTCTTTAATTGTAGATTTTGATCTTGTTTGAAAATACAATCTTTATCCATTCAGTGTCACGCAATGTTAGTGCTTCTCCTAAAAAAAAAAAAAAAATTTTTTTCAAACTTTGCTTGGATTCTTTTCTTTCTTTTTTGCTAAGCCATATCATTTAATTTCATGTGGCTTTAATGAGTAATTGTTTTCAACAATTTCTAAGAGTTCCAGTCAGCAATATTTCATTCAAGAATAAAAGGTAATGATCCATAAATTCTTAATGCCATATTTTTATAGCCAGTAAATTAGTCTTTAATGGGTTCAATAAGTTCTGTGATGTATGTCATTAATTGTTAATGGGGTTTTAACTAGATAATTGTTGTGAAGGGCTGTTTAGCATCACTACTGGTGAATGACTGATCCGTGCTATCTGTTCTGCTTCATATTGTCGTGCTTATTTTATCTGGCTTTGTGTGCTGGAAGGAGGTCAGTTACCTAAAATGCATATAGGCTACATATCTAGTTCCAACACTACTGTATCATGTAGCTATGCACAGAATTCTACAGCCTTCAGCTCCAATTTATCTTCTTATCAGTTAGCTGTTGGCCCTGTAATGCTGGGTAGCAAAATACCTCAAAACTCAGTGGCTTAAAATGACAATCATTTGTACTTGCTCATGCATCTGTAGGCTGGTTGGAAATTGGCTCATCCAGTCTGGGTTCCTGGTGGCACAGTGGTTAAGCATTTGGCTGCTAAGCAAAAGGTCAGCAGTTCGAATCCACCAGCAGCTCCTTGGAAACCCTCTAGGGCAGTTCTACTCTGTCCTCTACGGTCGCTGTCAGTTGGAATTGATTCAACAGCAACAGGTTTGGGGTTTTTTGGTTTAGTCTGAGTTCAGCTGGGTCTGGCTCCATGCTACAGGATGTGCCCATGTCTATACTCTTGTGTCTCATCCTTCTTGTACAAGAGGGCTAACCAAGACGCACTATTGATAGGAGCAATGGCAAACAAGAGGGCTAGCCTTGTCATTCAAGCTCATTTCAAGTCTCTGCTGTATTCACATCTACTAACATCCTGTTGGCCAAAGCAAGTTACATGATTCAGCTCACAGAGAGGAACAAGGAAGTTCACTGATGCCTAGTGAGAAGAACTATAAGGTCACATGGCAAAGGGTGAGGATAAAGGGAAGAGAGAAGAATCGTGGGCAATAATTTATTCTATCGCATCTCCTAAGCCAAATAAGGCTGGAGGTACAAGGCCCCCACAGTAGACATACCTTCCATTTGCATCTAACACATCCACCCTTTCCTTGGCTCTGGGCCAGATACACTTAGCACCAGCAACTCAAAAACATACTAAAAGCTCCATCAAAGGCAAGTTTCTCTAAAAGTCTCAACAAGATGCCACTGAAAAGGCCCAGAATTATCGTTTGAAAACCTCAATTTCCATCACACGGCTTGTTTTCTGTTTGGTTTAATTTGCATTTTCCATTTAGGCAACTATACATGGGTTAGGCATTTATTTTCCAGCCTAAAAAAGGACACTTACTTTTTTTTTTTTTTTTTTAAGTTGTAAAAATGCTACAGCCAATACCTTCCCTCTCCTTCTTGCATTTATGACCATTCCAGGTAGGCAGTGTCCTGCCTGGAGGAGGCAACAATCCTTTCTGCATGGGATATCAGGGGAGGCCACAAAGAAGACACAAGATCCCTGGAATGAAGAGTGTGATTTTGCCAGCAAAGAAGGACGAGCATTGAAAAAGAAATTCCAGGCCAAGGGAAAAGCATATGCAAAATCAGAGAAAATGATAATTCGTGATAAATGATAATTATCGCAGCATACGTGGGATCGCCATGAGTTGGAATTGACTCCATGGCAACCAATGCAAACAACTGCAGCATCACCCACTACTTCCCAGAGAATAATTCCAACTCTCCCTCCCTCTCCCTCCCCTGGTAACCGCTAGTAACCACTGGTCTCTATATATGGACTTATTTCACTCAGCATAATGTCTTCGTGAGGTCCATCCATGTTTTAGCATGGATCAGGACTTTCTTTCTCTTTACAGCTTACTAGTATGCCATTGTATGTAAGGACCACATTTTGTTTATCCATTCGTCTGTTGATGGACATTTAAGTTGTTCCCCCATTTTGCTCTTGTGAATAGCGCTACAATGAACACAGGTGTATGTTCTGAAGTCTTTTAAATATTAGTTGTCTTTTTTTTTTTAATTCACATTTTATGATTTGGTTTCAGTTGTTTAAAAAGACTTAAATTTGAGATACTCCATCAACTCTAGTTGAATACAGGACTAGAAGAGAAGATTAAAAGGAAATGATTCAGAAATTATCGACTTTTCATCTCTCAAAGCCTAATTAAGAGATTAATTAAGGAGAGCGAGTTCAAAACCTGAATGACTATCTCCAAATCTTTGAACGGATATTGTCAAGATTTCCTTTCCCAATTCTAGATATCTTCCTCCTCCATGCAAGTTTAGGCAAATATTGAAAAAATAGTAACCAGTACAACATATAAACCATCAGAATAGATACTTGCTGAAAAGGGCTAGGACGGGGTTACCTGTACACCCGCGGATTATCAGCCCAGTCGCATAGTAAGGAAGAGAGATTGAAATAGAGAAGGGGAAAAGGAGAAAGAGAAAAAGATATTGATTTGTGAGTAAATATTAAGTGGTTAGGTAAGGAAGGGAGTCACAGTGGTACAAACGGTTAAGCATTCGACTACTAGTTCAAAGGCTGGCAGTTCAAACCCACCGAGAAGTGCTTCAGAAAACAGCCCTGGGGATCTGCTTCTGAAAGGTCACAGCCTTGAAAACGCTATGGAACAGTTCTGCTCTGCACACATGGGGTCGCTACGAGTCGGAGTCGAGTCGACAGCAACTAACAACAACAGCAACACGGTAGGGAAGAGTCACACTTATACTGAATGTAGTCACATGTCCTCAGAACAATTCTTCTTCTCTCTGTAAACCACTGACTCAAAGTTTTCAAAGCCCAGCACCTAGCACATTCCCTGGCGTATGAGACGATGATCTCCAAATATGTGTCAAATTCATTATTGAACACCCATGTTTAAACCTATGTCTTTTCCAATATCCCACGGTGATTTTTTTGAGATATAATTCACATGTCGTAAAATTCACCATTTTGAAGTGTACAGTTTCGTGGTTTTTTAATATGTTTCACAGAGTTGTGCAACCATCAATACTCTAATTCCAGAACATTTTCATCACCCCAAAAAGAAACCCCGTACCTATTAGCAGTCATCTTCTCTAACCTCTCACAACCACTGATCTCCTTTCTGTCTCTATCGATTTGCTTATTCTTGACATCTCACACAAATAGTATCATACAAGGTGAGATTTTTTTTTCTGGCTTCTTTCACTTAACGTAATATTTCCAAGATTTTCACCCATATCATACCATATGTCAATATTTCATTCCTTTTTATCATGAAATAATATTCCGTGGTATGGAAATACCATATTTTGTTTTTCCCTTCATTAATTGATGAACATTTGAGCTGTTTCCACTGCTTGGCTACTGTAAATAGTGCTGCTATGAAAACTACTGTACAAGTCTTCACAGTAAATTTTTTCAGTTCTCTTGGGTATGTACCTAGGAGTTGAATTGCTGTGTCATATGATAATACTATGTTTAACTTTTTGAGGAACTGCCAAACTGTTTTCCACAGCAGCTGCCTCATTGGACACTCACATCAGCAATGTATGAGGGTTCCAGTTTCTGCACATCCTTGACGTCACTTGTTATTATGTCTTTTTCATTATAGCCGTCCTAGTGGGTATGGACCATTATCTCATTATGGATTTTATTTGCATTTCCCTAATGACTAATGAAGTTGAGTAACTCTTCATGTGCTTATTGGTCATTTTTATCACTTCTTGGAGGAAAGAGTATTCAAATCTTTGTCCATTTTTTAACGGGATTGTCATTTTATTGTTAGATTGTAGTGTCTTATCAGATAATATGATTTGCAAACATTTTCTCCAATTATGTGGGTTGTCTTTTCACTTTCTTGGTGGTAAGAGGTGAAAAGATGCTTCTTTTGTGCTTTCTTTTGAAGGACAGAAGTTTTTAATTTGGATAATTTTCCATTTATTTTTGTATAGTTGCTGCTTGCGCTTTTTGGTGTCATATCTCAGAATCCATTACCTAATCCAAGGTCACGAAGATTTAAACCTATGTTCAATAACAAATTTATAGTTTCTTACATTGAGTTCTTGGATCCATTTTTGAGTTAAATTTTACCTACGGCATGAGCTGGTAGTTCAACTTCCTTCTTTTTCATGTGAACGTCCAGTTGTCCCAGCCCCATTTATTAAAGAGATCATTCTCTCCCCATTGAAGGTCTTGGTGCCCTTGTTGATGAAAATCAGTTGACAATAAACGTCTCAATTTTGTTCCCTGATCTATGTATCTACCTTTATGCCTGTATCACATTGTCTCAATTACTGTAGATTTGTTTTGAAATTGGGAAGTGTAAGTCCTCCCATTTTGTTCTTTTTCAAAGTTGTTTTAACTCTTCTGGGTCCCTTGCATTTCCATACGAATTTTAGGATCATCTTGCAGTTTCTGCATAGAAGCCAGATGAGATTTTGATAGGAACTTGTTAAATCTGGGGATTATTACCATCTTAATACTAAGTATTACAATTCATGAACATGGAATGTCTTTCCATTCTTTTAGATTTTCTTTAATTTTGTACTTCCTTTTGTAGTTTTCAGTGTATAAGCCTTACACTTCTTTTGTAAAATTTATTCCTAAATTTATTCTTTTGATGTTATTGCAAATGGAATTGTTATCTCTCTAATTTCATTTTTTGATCATTGCCAGTATGTAGAAATACAACTGATTTTTGCAAATTAATCTTATACATGCAAACTTGCTGAACTCAATTTCTTGAATTATATGTTTGTTTGTTTGTTTTTGTGGGTTTCTTAGGATATTTTATATGCACAACCAGGTCATTGGCTAGTAGAGCTTGTTTTTCTTCTCTCTTTACAATCTTAATTTTTTTGTTTCTTTTCCTTGCCCAGTTACACCGACTACAACTTCTAGGACAATGTTGAATACAATTGGTGAGAACACTTCTGCTCCTTGTGTTCCTGATTTAAGGGGGGAAGTTTTCAGTCTTTCACCATCAAATATGACATCAGTTGCTGGTTTTTTTATAGATGCCCTTTATCGGGTTGAAGAAGTTCCCTCCTAGTCCTAGTTTGTCGAGTGTTTTTAATCATGAAATGTTGGGTTTTGTCAAATTCTTTTTCTACTTTTATTGAGAATGTTGTGTTATTTTTACCCTTTATTCTATTAATACGATGTATTAAATTGAGTGATTTTCATATATTGAACAACCCTTGCACTCCTGAGATAAATCGCAATTGGTCATGGTGTATAATCCTCTAAGGTGCTGATGGATTCAATTTCTTAGATTTTGTTGAGGATTTTTGCATCTATATTTATAAGTGATATTGATCTATAGGTTTCTTAGGATGTCTTTGTTTGGCTTTGGTATCAGGGTAATACTGGCCTCATAGAATGAGTTGGGAAGTGTTCCCTCCTTTTCTGTGTTTTGAAAGAGTTTGTAAAGGATCATGTTGATTCTTCTTTAAATGTTTGGTAAAAATCATTACTTTGGTAGAAAAGCCATTTGGTCCTGGACTTTTCCTTGTAGGAAGGTATTTGATTACTAATTCAATGTCTTGCTGTAAGTCTATTTATATTTTCTATTTCTTCTTGAGTCAGTTTCAGTAGCTTGTGTGTTTCTAGAAATTTGTCCATTTTATCTAGGTTATATAATTTGTTGTAGTACAATTGCCCATAGAACTTTCTTATAAACCTTTTTATTTCTGCAAGGTCTGTAGCGATGACCCCTCTTTTAGTCTGATTTTTTAAATTTGAGCCTTTGAACTAAAGGTTTGTCAATTTTGTAGATCATTTAAAAGAAATAAATTTTGAGTTTTGTTAATTTTCTTTATTGTTTTTGTAGTCTCAGTTTTACATATCTCTGTTCTAAAAAGTATTATTTTTGTTTCCAGTGCTCTAGTTTCCCTACCCCCTTATCTTCTCATCTTTACTTCAGAGTAAGTGTTGACCTTTTGGTCTCATATAGAAAGTTTTTTAATGGAACATAGTACTTATGGGTAATGTGCTTTATTTTGTGTGCCAATGCTAAAAGTTAACCTCAGGAGATGGTTTTAGTTCAAGGTTTAAAGAGTATTTCAGGGGGATAGTCTCAAATTCCTGTAGTCTTGAATGGTCCAGTAAGTCTGGACTTCTTAAGAATTTGAGTTCTGTTCCACATTTTTCTCCCACTCTATCAGGGTCCATCTATTGTGACCCTGATCAGAATGGTCATTAGTGTTAGCCGGGCACCATCTAGTTCTTCTGGTTTCAAGGTAGATGAGGCTGTGGTTCATGTAGGCTACTAGCCTTGTAGACTAGTTTTTTCTCTGATGCTTTGGTTTCTTTCTTTCTCTTTTGCTCCTGACAAATAGAGATCTGTAGTTGTATCTTAGATGGCTGCTCACAAGCTTTTAAGACCCCAGATACTACTCACCTCACTAGGATGCAGAACATGAATTTGGTGAACTATATTATGCCAACTAACTGAGTTGTCCCATGAGACTAAGGTCCTAAGCCTTCAAACCCATAAAACCAATCTCACAAGGTATTTGATTATGTCTAAGAAGTATCTATAACTGTGTCTTCTATGAATTTATGCATGTACACACATATCTGTACATACCCATACCTACTCGTACATATATATTCCTGTACGCATACATATGTGACCATACACTTGTTTTTTGGTTAATTGCTGGTGTTGTTGTCAAATTATATATGTCATATTCTTTAGCACAAACATCTTTTTCCTTGTCTGCTTCTTAGTGGCATTGTTTACTTTGGTCAAGCTGTACTCATTTCACCTACATTCAGTGCTAATTTTTCCATCACCAAAAATAACAAGTACCTATGATCTAGAGAGTGATTCCCTCTCCCCTCCCCATCCTTGGTAACTGCCAATGAACATTGGTCACTGTATATATCTATTCTTGTCTTCTTATAAAAGTGGGATCATACAATATCTGTCCTTATGTGATTGAGTTTTTCACTTAGCATTTTGTCCTCCAGATCCATCTATGTTATAATATGTTTCACGGACTCATAATTATTCTTTATGGTTCTGTAGTGTTCCATTGTATGTATATGCCATGTTTCGCATATCCATCCATCTGTCAAATGGCACTTAGGCTGTTTCCATTTTTTTGCTGTTGTGAATAATGCTGCAGTGAACACAGGTGTGCATATGTCTGTCCACATCTCTTTTTTTTAGACCTCTAGGGTATATACCTAGGAGTGGGATTACTGGATCATAAGGTATTTCTATTTCTAGTTTTTCGAGGATGCACCATACTGTTTTCCTTAGTGGTTTTACCATGTTACAGTCCCACCAGCAATGGATAAGGGTTCCACTCTCCCTACATCCTTGCCAAAATTTGTTATCTGTTTTTGCTTTGTTTTGTTTTTTATCAGTGTCATTTTAGCCAGGGTAAGATAGTATCTCATTGTAATTTTGATTTGCATCTCTCTAATGGCCAATGTCTACTTCATTTTTGAAAGATAGTTTTACTGGATATACAATTTTTGGTAGACAGTTTTTTTTTTCTTTCAGCACTTAAAATATGTCATTCTACTGTCTTCTGGCCTCCATGGTTTCTGATGGAAGTCAGCTGTTAATCTTGTTGAGGGTCCCTAATATGGGATAAGTCACTGCTTTGTCTTTTGACAGTTTGACTATGCTGTATCCAGGTGTGGATCTCTTTAAGCTTATCCTACTTGGGGTTTATTAAGCTTCTTGGAGGTGTAGATTAATGTTTTTCATTCAATATCTTCAAATATTCTTTCTGCCTTTTTCTGTCTCCTCTCATTCTGGCATTCCTATTATTTGTATGTTGCTACGCTTAGTGGTGTCTCTCAGGTCTCTAAGGCCCCGTTCACTTTTATTCATACTTTTTTCTTTGTGTTCCTCAGACTGGATAATTTCATTTGATCTATCTTCAAGTTCATTGATTCCTCTGACTGTCCAAATCTGTTGTTGAGCACATCTAGTGATTTGTCATTTCAGTTATTGTACTTTTTAACTTCAGAATATGCTTTCTGTCTCTCTATTGGTATTTTTATTTGATGAAGCATCATTCTCATACTTTTATTAATTCTTTGAACATATTTTAAATAACTGATATAAAGTCTTTGTCTAGTAAGTCCAACATCTGGGCTTCTGCTGGGATGATTTCTATTGACTGCTTTTTTCCTGTGGATAGGCTGTATTTTCTTGTTTCTTTGCATATTTCATAATTCTTTATTGAAAACTAGACATTTTATATAATATGCTGTGCCAACTGAAAATTAGGCTCTCTCCTCTCCTAAGGTTTTATTGTTGTTTTTGTTCATTGATTTAGTAGCTTTCCTGAACTAAATCTGTAAAGTTGGATTTTTTTGTAGCGTGTGGCCCTTGAAGTCTCTGATCAATTAACTTACTGGTCAGGTAATTGTTGGACAGAGATTTCTTTAAGTGTCTGGAACGAATAAGTCTCCTGGTCTTTGCTGAGGGACTCTGTGTGTAGGGTCATGCCTTTAACACTCTACCAGGCTGTGTGTTTTCATCGTTCTTACTGAGATTCAGCCTCTATCCTATGCTCAACTGGTTGCAATTCTGAACTATTTTTAATGTTAGGGTTAATTTTTCAAAGTATATGTTCATTGTTCATTTCTTCAGTCAAGTAGCGTTTTGGAGGCTTTTATGTCTGTTAAAAAGTTTCGTCAGAGAACTTTATATAGCTTAGGTATAATGGGAAATGGACATGTCACAATCTTAGATAAGAACTAATGAGCACTTGGGGAAAAGAATGGCAGGAGGAAATTAGATGAAACAAGATAAACATGCAACCCCCAGAGATCTTTCTGAATATAGAACAAGACCCCCTCCTCTTTTCCTTGATGAGCCCTGTGTTAAATCTCTGTTACAGCAATTGATGCAGGCTTCTCAATATTCAAGTTACAGGTGTATCTACCTGTATCTCCACTGGTGGGCCATTAAGGGTGAATGCTTTTGTCATCTTTGTCACCCAAAGAGCCTGGCACAATGCTCTGTTTATAAGATGCCCTCAAATTTTTTGACAGTGATGGTAAGAGATTTTATTTACATCCTTGGACCTTGCCATAGTTTGTTAATAGCCTGAAATATTCATTTATCCTCAGTACTTAAAACGGACTAATTCATGTTTCAGTATGCAAGGTATGAAAGAATTTACTCTGACAATTAATTAAAGCTACAATTTATTTTGTAGAAATCACTTTGTAAACCAGCCTGAATTTTTTAGCTCTTTTTTTTTTTAAATTTGATATTGAGGGATTCATTGCTTTCTGGTTACCATCCACTTTACTTAATTACCTTCTCAAGTAAATCTATTTATTCTTATTTAACACATAACCCAGAGCCCATCTTCTCAGGCAGTTCTGTATACCCTGGTTTAGGAATTGGCTCATCAGTAATTTGCTGAACCTGAGACATACCCTTATTCAGATTGACAGCAAAGCACAGACCTCTAAAACAACAACAACAATAACAAATGTCCTCCTTGTACTCAGTTTCTGTGGATTATTCATTCCTCTGATCCCAAGCATTAGTGGAAATAATGAAGCATCAACTCTCGCATGCCAGAAAACTGTTAAATCACAATGCAAAAGAGAGAAAGGGAAACTTCTTTGCTCTTTGCTTCAATTTAGAGCCCAAAATAGTGATTTGGATACTAGTGGTTTATGACCAGGCGGGGGAAAAACAAACAAACAACAAACAAATACATTGATTTATTTTTAAGGATCCTTCACAACAACAACAAAATGTCTCAAGCCAAGAGTAAACCTTCAACCCCAATTCTCATCCCTTGTAACTCTCTGGAGGGGGGAACATGGTTGGTTGAGGTTCAAAGACCTGAGCTCTAATTACCAGTGTAATTAGAATAAGAAGAACATGTTGCTCACTCCAGAGGGGCCAGAGCCGCCTCCTCTGTCGCTCTCTGGGAGAAAGCGTGTTTAAGAATTCCCATGGAGTTGCATGGGAGGAAAAGCAGACCCCATGCCGAGCCACCAACATGGTCTTTAGTTTGTCCTATGTAATTTCATGCCACTGTTTTGAATGTGCTAACGAGGCAAATTATTTTTAGCCGCGTCAGCGAGGGGATCAGATTACTCCACAGTTGTGCTGCTTGTTGAAGTGACTTGTTTTCTAAAGGCCCTCATAACAGCCAGAGAACTGTCCATTTCATGGAGCGTAGCACTGGCTGTCTGTCTTTCTGAAAGCCTACGTACCTGCATATCTGCTTCTCCTCCAAAATCCACCCCTCTCCACATATGGAATTTGGAAGAGGCAAAGTAATAACGTAACTAGGGGATAGTCAACATGGGCAGTTAACTGAAGTCCCCCCTTAGGCCTCATCTGGTACAGGGAAATAAACCCCAGGAGACAACAGCTAGTGGGTATGGGCCTTCGTCAACTAAAAGTTGCAAAACGCGTGTCGTCGAAACTCAGGCACCCAGTGCCCGTGTGGACTCTAAACCCAGGTCATGACAATGTTTCCCTCAGCCCATGTCCGAGCATGCCCTGGTGTAAGTTAGTAGTTCAGAGTACCAGCTATGAGGTCAGACAGATGCATTCTAGCTATCGAGACAATCTACTTAACCTTTTTTTACCTGGAAAATAGGGATAATGATTGTACCTACCTCACAGGAATAATGTATATAGAGCCTTTAGTATGTACTTGTCATATATAAAGCATGTAATGAGAGTTAGTTATTATTATTATCTGGGCTGTACCAGTGTCCATACTTGTGCCTGTATTGACAAGCTCCTACAATCCCCATAAAGAAGTCTATAATAAAGGGACTGATCACTACATCCTAACTAGGAGGCTGTGGGAAAGACAGTGATTCCTAGTCTCCTGGTGATGGAGGAGATTCAAATAAGAAGATGCATCCAAGAGTGATTTAGGAGATAACATTAATATGCCATGGTGATTGGTCAGAAGTAGGAGATTCAGAAGAAAGGAGGAATAAGAAAGACTGTAGCACTCAGGAGCACTGGAAGAGATGAGACGCCTTTATGATATCAAAGTGAAAATTTCCAGAAGGCAGTTGGATATCCAATGAGGCTGGAGATCAGGAAATAGTTCTAGCCTGGAGTATATAGATTTGGGAGTATTCAGCACATAGAAAGTTTATTGAAGCCATAAGCATGGATGGAACAGCTCTGGGTGAGTCTGTGCAATGAGAAGAATGGAGGTGAGCACCTGGCCTTGACAATTAAGGTGCCGCAACAGTTAAGGCATGGAGGAGAAGTGGACCACAAAGACTGAGGCGTGAACGCAGGGAGGGAAAGAGGAGAAGGGAGCTACAGAAGCCGTGGGAAGAAAGGGAGAACTGTCCAGTGTGGAGCAGTCGTGAGGGGCTGAGCAGGTGCTTGTTAGAAGAATTAACCATTGGGTATCCAGGTAAGGCCAAGTTGTAAAGTGGAGAGGGTGAAAGCCAGACTAGGAGTTTTAAGAGTGAATAAATGGTGAGCAAGGAGGAGAGAAAAAGTATGGTAGCTGGGGGATGCATGAGGGTCTCCTAAGCCAGAAAAGACTTCAGAGACCGCTCCTAGGAAGATAATTTAGAAAGATAAAATACAGGGCAGTGTGGTGCTTGGTCGGTATTCCAATGGGAGTGCACCTTCTCATCAAGCATCCCTAAACTCCTCAGAGAAGAAATAGTTTTGTGGTGGTTAAGAAACCTACAACAGTTTCCTCCACACTCTCTAGGAGAGAACAACATTATTTCACTTGAGAGGCAGTATATAATAGTGATTCATAGCTGGGGGGGCATGTGTAATCAGCCTTGTGGTGTGGACCTACTTTGTCTACAAATGCTCATGGGTCCATCAGACCACCCGAGCAGTCTTGTGTGAACAGGACACATCTTCAGAGACCCACTGGAATCATAGCGTGGGCAGCTCCTCAAACTTCCCTAGTAGGTAATTTCTGCCTATTCCACTCTTCTCCTGGACTGCTAACACATCCCTTTCTTCCACCTCACTGGTTTTGATTCCAGTAATTATTCCAGCCTATCTTGACCCCACCACACCGAGGCATCCACTGTATAGGCTTCCTTTGCTCCAGGATTTGAATGCTCAGTCTCTCCTTACCTAATTCAGACTCTCCTGCACTCTCTACCAACCGCTCTGGCTCCTTGCTTGTTCCAACAATCTTCTTGAAAGTCCAAACCGAAATAGCAAACCACTTGTTGTCCAGTTGATTGCAACTCATGGTGACCTAATGTGTGGCAGAGTAGAACTGTACTCTGGTGAGTTTTAAAGGCTGTGATCTTTCAGAAGCAGATAGCCTAAACCTTTCTTCCAAGGCACCTCTGGGTGGGTTCAAACCACCAGCCTTTCTGTTAGTCATCAAGCGCTTAACCATTTGTGCAACCCAGGGACTCCTCTTCAAAGTCCAGTAGACACATTTCCTCCCTTTTTCCCCCCATGTAACCCTTGTAATCTAGAGTTTATTTCTTTCTGCTTGTTGGGTATATTTCTCTTCTTCTCTCCGATTCCCCATCATTGAACTAATTTCTTGTCATTGCTAAGTCTTATATCATCCTCCATCAGCATGCTCATGATACTTGCTATCCAAAGATGGTACTCTAAAGATAACTCAAACAAACAAATGAAAAGTAAAATCCAGAGCATAAATCAAAACGAAAAGTATAAGTGTAGGATAGAGAGGCACATGGGTGAAAGGGCTTAGAGATTTTAGTTGGTAGTAAATGTAATAATAATAATAATAATAGTTACAGCAACCATTTATGGACACTCACTATGTTTCTAAAACTAAGCTATTTTCATACATTATCTATTTAATCTTAACAACAACAAAAACACCCTGTAATGTGGATACAGTTGTCTTCATTTAACACCCAGGATAAATGAATTGACATTTCATGAAAACATGCTCTATTCAATGACATAGGAAGAAGCTTCAATGGGTAAATTCGTCTCAATACTAATTTTTAAAATTTACTTTTCAATGAGTTTTTTAGGCACTGAGGGATAGAGCGACACAGCCCCTGCTGTTTAAAGCCCACAGCTCCGTGGCGAGAGAGGTACATAAACCACAATGGATGCTCAGTCATAGAAAAGGCCACACAGGGTTCTGGAGAAGGACAGAAAAAGGTCATTTAGTGTGTACTGGGAGGGAAGGCAGGGCTATTTCCTGGGGAAAGCAGTTCTGGAGCACAAGTGAGAGCCAGCCCAGGCTGATATTTTAGGGAAACATAATTCCAGACTCAGGGAACACATACATAAAATAGGAAAGCTTGAAGGAGGTCCATGATGCACCGAGATTAGAGTGCTAGTTTCTAGAAAGGAAGCTATGAACCTAAGAATCATTTCAAAAGGAGAACCAATCACCTTGTAAATGGTGGGATATGATGATGTTTCCAGTCTAGGACACCAGCCCAGAGGGTTTGAAGCTGGCTGAGGCTGAGGATTCCTGAAGGTTATGGGAAGTAAGGGACAGAGGTGTAGGTAAGAGATTGTGTGTGGGGACATAGGCTGGGGAGTCATATGTGTGGAAGTGAGGTTTGGGGCTATGTAATAGGGGAAGCAGCTGAGGGACTGTGGGAGAGAAGGAGAAGCTGTGCTCAGAGGGAGGGGACTGCTGCAACTGAGGGGTGAAAGAAATGGACACAGGAAGAGAGAAGAGGGTAGTCAGGCTGAGGAGGATTAGGAAATCGCACACCAGAGGAGCTAAAGGAAGCAAGTCTGAAGAGTCAGCCAAGGGCAGCTTCTAGCACCAGAGTGAGGTCAATGAGGACTGAGAAAGTGGGCAATTAGAAGGTCACATTAATGCAGTGCAGTCATGTGATTGGGGTCTGCAGTGGGAGGGGAGAGAGGTGGAGCCAGCAGGTAGAAGGTGCACGTTTTCTCAAGGAGTTTATCAGAAGATGGAGGGGGGAAATAGGGCTTTAGCTGCCAGAAATGAGCCAGCGAACACCTGTGGTGTCTAAAGGCAGACCCAACCAAACCCATTCTCATAGAGTTTATTCTGACTCATAGCAACCCTATAGGACAGAGTAGAACTGCCCCCGTAGGGTTTCCAAGGCTGTAATCTTTAGGGAAGCAGACTGCCACATCTTTCTCCCACAGAGCGGCTGGTGGGTTTGAACTGCCGACGTTTCCGTTAGCAGCTTAGCAGAAAACCACTGCAACACCAGGGCTCCTAGAACACAGGCCAGAGGGGTTTAATTAAAAAAAAAATCAGATGGTGTTTAAGAAAGGAAATAAATGCAGGATGACAGCAATCCCCTAGAGTGGGAGATACAGTGGTTACAACTACAGTTAGGGCTGAATTTCAGAGAGTAGGTGATCAATGTCCTCTCAATAGAGAGGCAGTGATACATCAAGGTATAGAACTTTTGTATATGAATAAATCACAGTTGGATATATTCATTTTATTTATAAAAATAAAAGAGAAATTATTTTGGACGTAGGCCTAGAGGTTGAAATTTAAATTCTGGAATAACCACAATAAAAAGTATCCTCAGAGGTCAGTGGCATGAACAAAGAGGACTGAGATGCTGAGGAAAGGATTGCAGGAGTGCCAAGGGACTCTGGACCAGGTACAGAGAAGACAGGACCTTTCTTCAGCAGTGTTCTGCCTGCTTCCCCCACCTTGTAGCCCATCACTGGCAAAGCAGATGATGATGCTTACTCAGGGTGGAGCATTAGGCAGCAGTTATATAAAGTTCAGGGAACCCAAGTTGCCAAAGCCAGAGGTACTACAGTTTTTGGCTGTGAGGTCTAGCACTTAGAAGGTACTTGTGCAGCCAGGAGAAGGCTGGATGAAAGGGAAGGTGGAGGGAGCTGTGAGCAGGTTTGTCAGTGGAACTGGGAGACATGGTGGCTGAGGAATATGTGGCCTGAAATTTAAAAGATCGTAAAGAATTACCACATTTTTACACAAATAACACATTCCTTCTACCTTTGATCACCAATTGTGCCCGCCTTACACGAGGTGTTTTTGTAAACGCGCTATGCTGTTTTTTGTTTTTTTTTTAATGGCAACATGTAAAAAAAAGATTGGCATAATGGCACTTATGAAAATACCTTACAGAGGGGGGGCACGTTTGGCAAACAAACGTAGAAGGTGCGCGTTATTTGCATAAAAATACAGTAATATCTCCTAAAGTTGAAATATATGATATGGACATCTTAACCTTTGAAACAAATTAAAGAGACAGTTAAAATGAAAGTAGGACCAGTCTTTATCCATTCACGCACAAGTATTTACTGAGGGAGCCGTGGAGTCCACACCCTGAGCTAGAATAGACACTGTGTCCGCAGGTCTGAACAAGAGATATGGGGTTCCTGTTCTCATAAAGCTTATGTGGTGGTGGGGGAAGCAAGCTACAAATACATAGAAGCACATCCACATAATCACAAATTGTTGCAGCACTGGGAAGAAAAAAGGTAGGTTTCAGGAGAGAGATGGACCAAAAAAACCAAACAAAACCTATTGTCATCAAGTTGCTTCTGAGATGAACAGGGGTAAATATCAGGCTGCCTCTCTGAGGAAGAAACATTTGACCATTGTAGGACCCTCTAAAGAGGCGTCACCCAGACTCCAACCACCCTGATAAAGATCTTATAAAGATGGAGACCAAGGATTTCAGCTTTATCACAACAAGCCCAGGTGGGAGGATGACCCTTAGTGTGAGAGCCAGGTGGGCCTGCTAGCAGAAACCCAGAATGAGGCTGGGGTGGCCCTCCACATGGGACACAACCTTCAACTCCCTATGGCATGATAGGGTAGAGAACTCAAGTTTCCTGTGCTCCTTATTTGCAGCAGAAAGAAGAGCAGAGCTAAGATGAACATGCCCAGTTATCCTTCCCAAATTTACCCATCAGGTAAGTCCCTCCACCTCCATGAAGTAGAGAGAGTCCCTGAGTTAAACTGAGTCTCCTTGACAGCAAAGACTCATCGGGAGTGGGGAAGACTATTCCCCATGACCAAATAGAAACCCAAACTTTGATAGATGGTTAATTAGGAGATGAGTGAAGGAAGGAGTGTCCGAAAGTCTTGAGTCCTGAAAGCACTCAGCACACTGGAGAAAGTGAGGAAAGTTCCCTGTGGCTGGACCTCGAGATGGGGGATGACAGGAGAGGAAGCGGCAGACGGGAGCAGATCCAGGTCGTGAGAGGTTTGCAGACCACTGCACATGCAGATGCGGCGCAGCCACTGAAGGTTGTTTTTCAAGAAAGAGACTGGCATGACCGCGTTTACATGTTTTTAAAAAGATTTCTGGGGAAGATGTAGAGGCTGGTTTGCAGAGAGACAATCCTGACAAATTAGAACCAAAAACCAAACCCGTTGCCATCATAGCAACCCCACAAGGACAGAGTAGAACTGCCCCATAGGGTTTCCAAGGAGCCCCTGGTGGATTCAAACTGCCAGCCTGTTGGTGAGCAGCCAAACTCTTAACCACTACTCCACCAGGGTTTCTGTTTTTGTAACAGTCGGTGAGAAATGGTGTCCTGGGCTGGGATGGTGGCTGTGAAAAGGAAGAAAATCTACTGAGGAAGCCTGTTCTGCAGGATTTGGTCATAGGCTGAATGTGTGGCTGGGATGAGGGAAGGGCCAGGTGTGAGCCAAGCCACTGGGGAGAAGGAAGTGAGTTGGGGATCTCATCAGAGAAACAGGTTTTGGGCTGGAGATCAACAGTACAGTTTGGGACTAGTTTTGAGATGCCTGTGAGCTATCTAAGATAATATGTCAAGGACACAGGTGGATATAGGAGTCTTGGGAACATCAGCTTTTGAGGGCAAAGACTATGCTTTGGTTGATGTGGTTCTTAAAGCTGATGACAGTTAACCAATTCTGAAATGATGCGATTTGTCTTCATTAAGCCTAATTTTAAAATGGTATCAAAGGTATTTTGCAAAAGCCATATGCATAGAGGCATATAGGCAAGACTGCTGGATTTTAAACTAAAAATTGGGCAATTTAAGATAGAAGAGTACTGGTTTTTATTGAGACAATTGGGTTGGACAAATCCCATTGAGTGTTTTATCACCATGATCATATTGTTGTAGAGCTTATATAAAGACTTCTGATAGCCACTGGGGCCTTGCTGGGGGTTCCTTGTCTCGTCTGATTTGATGGCTTGAGAAAGTTCAAGATTCATCACTGCAAAATGGGACCACTGAAAACTCTTGGTGAACCTTAGAACCCAAGCTCGAACCACATTTCAACCACTCAAGTTTCACTCTGTGATTCCATAGTGAATGACGCTGCTCACTCAACAGTGGTATCGGGGTGTAAAAGTCTCCTTTACCCCACCCTTTGACAGAATGCAGACACGGGCATTTAAAAGCTCGTGTCCCATTCTACAGGGAGGGAAAACTGAAGTAAGAATACAAAGTGGCCTGTGTGAAATTCAGTTTGGAGTCAAGGACAATTGCTAGATGAGTAAATGCCACCAATACAATAAAATCTATCAACATCCCAACCTAGTGACTCAAATTCCTTCCTGCTGCCCTTGTCTGTCCCAGCTGATCACTGTGAGGGTTTCCATTACCAGGGGATGGGCTGTTGTTTTCATGCTGATTTATCTATCCAAGTAGTCAGCCATTGTTATTAGAGGGTTTTCCTTCTTAATTGGTTAAATCCAAAGCTGCCATTAGGGCTTGGTTTTTAATTCCACCCCTCACTGATGCTTTTATTTAAAAACACACCTTTTCTGACGTCCATGTCAGCTTGGCACTCAGAAATGTTTAGCTTCCCTGAATAGTGTTATGTGGAATGGCATATGGCAGACAGACAGAGAACACAACATTTTCCTTTCAACAAGAGGTGATGTCTCCAAAGTCAATCTCAATTTGCAGCTTTCTTTAAAAGACGTTGATGTCATTCTCGCTCAACTCCATTTTGTGCCTTTGGGGTGAGTACATACTCAGCTAAAATCCAGATTTCCAAGTGCTTACCTGAGGTAGCATGGCACTGCATAGGCTCATGAATAAAAATCATCTCCAGTGTTCTGGTATAAAGAAAGCATAGCAAACACTGGCTTCTGCCATTTCCCCCTTTTGTTGTCTGAAGCCCTTTGTTACTGCTGCCTCTTCTCTCTATTCCTCCGGTTTTAGAATCACATCAGAAAACTTCATCAGGGCTTTTCAGGGAGGTGCAAGGTGCTCAGGGTTGAGGGAAGGGGTTGTCCATTTCGTAGTGGTTTCCCAGCCCTGTGTGGAAAGCATGTTCAGAGAACACAGAAAAAAATACCTTGGCTGCCACTTGGGTCAGAAGAACAGGCAGTGACACAGATGCCCCCACTCGAGTGCCCTCACTCCGTTTGGTCAGTGACCCAGAGTGGACTCAATGATCAGTCTGGAGAGGAAGAAAAGCCCGAGATGGTTGAGCCGCTGCGTCGCCTTCCACGAGGTGCCCACCTCGCAAGGGGTGAAATGTGGTGTCTGGAACTGTGAGCGGTGATGGGGTGGCAGCTTTCCAATACCGGTGTTGTCAGTTTACCCTGAAAAGTTGACCTTTTTAAACTAACGTGTCCCCTCTTCTGTGGAAGCAGCTCCCTAATAGGTTTTCTCTTTGCCGTTGATTACGCACCCAGGGCTAGCTTTGGTTTCTAATAGTTCCTTTTCATCGGGCTGCCTACTGCCGACTGAGGAAAGTGTAGGTTTGGCTGCATCGATGGCTCTCTGTAATGGCTGTGATTACACCCTCTGCATCTTCTTCCCAGTGCCAGCCTTTCAGCCGAGCAGCACTTTATGTCTGGATAAGACTCAGAGAGCAGCTTAATATCAGGTTCTGTGGGGCTGTAATAAACAGTTCAAGATCGAGCAGATACAGCCACAGCAATATTTCTGCACAGTCCATGAGTTAAAACACATCCTCGCATCCATGGGCACCCTTGTGAGTTAAAGTTCAACTTATGCCTCTATCTATATCAGCATGAAATGAATAAAAATAAACGAATTCCTTGCATTCATTCCTGTACAAAGAAAAGCCATGTACTGCTACCAAGTAGCCTCTGGAAAACACACTTGTAGGAGCATAAAGAAGAGATTTAAAAATAAAAAAAAAAGTCTGAATCGTGTAGTTGCCAAGGAACTTGCAAACCAAGTAGGATATTTTTATTCACTCACCGTAGAATTTTTCTTTTTTTGAACATTGTTGTGTTTACTGGGATCTCCTGTTGGGATGAGATGGTAAACTCATTTAATATGGCCTCTGTGCTCTTGTAAGTTAAATTTAAAAAAAAAAAAAAAAAAAAAAGATTTGATCACTAAGCAAGAGGACATCTTCTCCCATTCTCTCAGGATGTGTCCTCTTGGGGAAAGTCATATTTTCTCATCACTTTTGGTGGTACCCACAAACAGTGGCAGCCTGGAGGGACAGGCCACTTTCACAGAATGAGCATGTTTCTGTGGCTTGGGCTCAGGTTTTAAATTTCAGCCAAATCAGACTAGATGGGAGTCTTGTGGCTCACTGTCTCCTCTCTCTGTAGTCTCTGTTTTCTTATCAGAAGAGTTGAGCTAATAATAGGATGCTCTGATAGGAGTCTTGTGAAGATTAAATGAGAAAATGCATCCTGGATAGAGCTGGAGAAAAATGTAGAACAAAATTCTAACTCACACACACACAAAAAAGACCAGACTTACTGGTCTGTCAGAGACTGGAGAAACCCCAAGAGTATGGCCCCCAGACTCCGTTTTAACTCAGTCCTGAACTCACTCCTGAGGTTCACCCTTCAGCCAAAGATTAGACAATCCCATTAAACAAAATGAGACTAAATGGGCACACCAGACCAGGGGAAAGGACAGGAAGGCAGGAAGAGACAGGAAAGCCGGTAATGGGGAACCCAAAGTCGAGAAGGGGAGAGTGTTGACATGTCGCGGGAGTGGCAACCAATGTCACAAAACAATGTGTGTATTAATTATTTATGAGAAACTAATTTGCTCTGTAACCCTCATCTAAAATACAATAAAAATAAATAAATGAGAAAATGCACAGAAAGCATGGAAAACATGACAACAATCCATGTTTTACAAAATCCCCTGCCACTGAGTTGATTTCAACTCATAAGTGCTTGGTAAATGTTAGCTGGGGTCATCACTACCATCATTAAATCATCAGTCCTATGAGTCAAAGCCAGTCCAAACTCTACAATACCTTTAATGAAAGTGTTGGCAAACTTTCATAACAGGGTTCATTTAATAAACTATAAATTTATAAATAATCATTCCTGGTTGCGCTAAGACACATGTCAACTGATTTTGTCAAAGTCTAAAATATTAATTGCTTTTCAAAAATTTTTGATTTATCAGAATCTTAAACTATATTTTATTTATGCTATCACCTTTGAATTTTATATGATATTCTGATGAATTTTCTAGGAGATTGATTAGTTATCTCTAGAAACCCATAGGCACACCAAAAGATGGAAATCATTTTTATATTCATAAATAATTTTTATCCTCCCGACAACACTTTTAAATTAGTATTATTATCTGTATTTTATAAATAGCAATTCTTTTGAGGCTCAGAAAGTTTGACTACTCAACATGACTACTCAACATCGTAGCTGGCAAATGATAGAACATTTTAGAGAACCAACAAAAAGTCATTGATAGGAATAAATACAAATTATGGTATTTGGGTTTAAAGTACCAAGGACTGTGCTTGGGTAGGGGGAAGATGCATGATCATCCTTCATATACCAAAAGAATTGCATTGTTCCAGAGCTACTGGATATGCTCTGTTACTCCAGAGGACTTACAAGGACAGTTGAGATAGCAAGACACATATCAAATACCAAAGCAGTTTGTGAGACCTGCCACCCTATAAGAATTTTAAATTAGGTGGCCAAGAACTAATAAAACGACTCACCTGAATGAGGAATATAAAAAGTTTCAGTCAGGGAGACATCTTACAACTGGCTGTCCAGAAGAAGAAGAAAAAACCCCCTAATGTATAATGTGCCAATTTCCATGGTATAAACACATCTACTATGGTTAACTTCAAGCCATCACCATGATGTCACTGAGGCAGAGCTGGGAAGATATGCACACATATTAGCTCTTGCAAACTGGTACAAGTCGGCTCCAGCACACCACCGGTTTCAATCCAGGGCTCGTGCCCATCTTGAAGATTTTTAGTCTTCATTTTTTTATCAATTATGTTTATGCTAGTTATCTGTCTCATTTACCTTCATATTTGTTAAGTGTGACTTGTTAACAAAACGGTGAATAGGAGCAGGCTTTAGCCTATCTTTAGATAGGATCTTGGGACACCCTACAAGAGCCCTCCTAGGTGGACATTAACTTAATATACTTTGAGCAAAATTCTTTGCTCAGTATAAGTATAGCTACCTATACTTTTACCTAAATTGTATTTCTTTACTCTCAATGATATAATGATAAAAATAAGTATATTTAGAATATTTTTTCAGTTAGTAACCTTTAGTTCTGACACTGGTACCATTCAATATATCTCTTAGCTTTGTGTTTTCTTCAGATTTGTTAACACGCCCTATATGAATTTATATGGGACACTGACCAAATGTTGGATTTCCAAGTTCAAGGTGGCGTGTTCTAGCTTGGAAAATAAAAGTTCATGTTGGCTGAGTTACAAAAATCACGTTAATAGGACTGTAGAGAGGAAAAAAAAAAAAAAAAA
>NW_004444038.1:8785911-8788616 GCF_000243295.1 Trichechus manatus latirostris
AAAGATAAGTACAAGCATCTAACCTACCACGTGGATCCAAAAAAAAAAAAAAAAAACCCTCCTTTTGAGAAATACCTCTCTCCCATTTACCTGCTCCCTCCCTACTCTGCTGTGGGTCCAGTCCGGCTTCAGAGATTACTGCGCTCCCTGGGCTGGAAGTAGGACTTGTCATGCACCCTGAGCCATTCTCCCAGCTTTGGAGAGGGAACAAATTAAAATTAAAAACAGGAAAAAATAATCTGCCAGCTCCCCTAAACTGGCAACTCATTGCAGCCACAGTCCCTTTGCCTAGGCACAGGCATAAAGGGTCCACGGGCTTTGAATGCCTTTCAGCCCTGTGTAGACCTGTGTGAGCCCATTTCAACAGCGTAGGACCTCATTAGCATAGTATACCATGGTATATACCTGAAGACTATTTTCTTCTGTATCTGCTATAATGGGGAGTGGCAGATTCATGACATTTGACACCACCCGTCCATTAAGCAGTGTCCTCACCTATCAGGGGCCTGAGGACTGGTGGCTCCAGCCACTCTGCTGAGCCACCTGGGACAGGGGTCAAGAATAAGTGGTGACTCCAAGTCCTTACAACCAACAGCACTGGGTGCCCACAGTCCGGCTGAAAAACCCACCTATCTACGCACTCTAGAGAACATCTAGACACTCAGGGACAACTGTCAGCCCCCTGCTGTGATCAGTGCATGACCCCCTACTGCAGCCAGATACCTGTGCCTATTCCAATCACCCCCTGCCTGTCTAGGACTATAGATGAGAGCCTGCACCATACACTTGGTGATCCACGACCTGGACACCTGAGCTGAATCCACACAAGAAAAGTAAATGGACTCTTGGGCTCATATACCTAGTAACAGCTCTAGCTGCCTGGAGACAGGATGTGAGAGCTTCAAAGTCACCAATAATCAAAGCAGCTCACATGACCAGCCTATTTGGGCATATCAAAACAAAGCAAAACAAGACAGGACCCAGTAAGCAAACATAAAAAAAAATATATAGTAACTTACTGATGGCTTGGAGAAAACAGTCAATATCAAATCACATAAAAAGGCAGACCATGATGGCTTCAGCAAGCCACCAAAACAAAGACTCAAAAAACCTTCCAGAGGAAGAGAACTTCTTGGAATTACTGGAGGCAGAATTCAAAAGATTAATATACAGAATTCTTCAAGAAATGAGGAAGGAGATGAGGCAAAATGCAGAACAAGCCAAGGGGCACACAGACAAAGCAATAGAGGAACTTAAGAAGGTTATTCAAGAGCATAATGACAAATTTAACAGGCTACAAGAATACATAGAGAGACAGCAAACAAAAATCCAAAAGATTAACAATAAAATTTCAGAAATAGACAACAGAAAGTTATAGGAGGAGAATTGAGGCAATGGAAGTCAGAATTAGTGAGACTGAAGGTAAAGCACTTGACACCAACTTATTTGAGGAAAACTCAGATAAAAGAATTTAAAAAAAATGAAGAACTCCTAAGAATTATGTGGGACTCTAGCAAGAGGAATAACCTATGAGTGATTGGAGTACCAGAACAGGGGGAGATATCAGAGAATACAAAGAGAATTGTTGAAGATTTGTTGGCAGAAAACTTCCCTGATATTGTGAAAGATGAGAACATATCTAGCCAAGAAGCTTATCAAACCCCACATAAGATAGATCACAAAAGAACATCACTAAGAAATATTATAATCAAACGTGCCAAAACCAAAGATAGAGAATTTTAAGAGTGGCTAGGGATAAACGAAAAGTCATCTACAAAGGAGAGTCAGTAACTCTAAGCCCAGACAGCTCAGCAGAAACCATGCAGGCAAGAAGGCAATGGTATGACATACATGAAGCCTTGAAGGAAAAAAATTGCCAGCCAAGAATTATATACCCACCAAAACTGTCTCTCAAATAGGTTGGTGAAATCATGGCATTTCCAGGCAAACAGAAAGTTCAGGGAATTTGTAAAAACCAAACCAAAATTTCAAGAAATACTAAAGGGAGTCCTCCAGTCAGGAAATCAATAACATCAGATAACAACCTAAGACTAGGACAAAGGACAGAACAACCAGATATCAACCCAGATAGGGAAGTCACAAAAATAAATCAAAACTAAAACACTGAAAATAGGGAAATAGAGACATCAATATGTACAAGATGACAACATTAAAACAAAAAAGAGGGACTAAAAAATGTAGTCATAGATCTTTCATATGGAGAGGAAGTCAAGGTGATATAAAGAAATAAAAGAGTGGTTTGAACTTAGAAAAATATAGATAAATATTAAGGTAACCATAAAGGAAACTTACAATCCTACACATCAAAATAAAAAACAAGAAAAACATAAAGACTCACCAAATACAAAATCAACAAGGAAAAATACGAAAAGAAAATACATAAAGAAAAACGACTCGGCACAGAAAATTAAGTGGAACAAAGAAAGTGTCAACAACACAAAAAAAATACATCAAAATGACAGCACTAAACTCATACCTATCAATAATTACATTGAACGTAAATGGACTAAACGCACCAATAAAGAGACAGAGAGTGGCAGAATGGATAAAAAAACATGATCCATCTATATGCTGCCTACAAGAGACACACCTTAGACATAAAGACACAAACAAACTAAAACTCAAAGGATGGAAAAAAATATATCAAGCAAACAATGCTCAAAAAAGAGCAGGAGTGGCAATAT
>NW_004444038.1:8791541-8838740 GCF_000243295.1 Trichechus manatus latirostris
CATCTCACCCCAACAAGGCTAGCATTAATCCAAAAAACACAAAATAATAAATGTTGGAGAGGTTGTGGAGAGACGGGAACACTTATACACTGCTGGTGGAAATGTAAAATGGTACTACCACTTTGGAAATCCATTTGGTGCTTCTTTTAAAAGCTAGAAATAGAAGTACCATACAATCCAGCAATCCCACTCCTTGGAATATATCCTAGAGAAATAAGAGCCGTCACACAAATAAATATATGCACACCCATGTTCATTGCAGCCCTGTTCACAACAGCAAAAAGATGGAAACAGTCTAAGTGCCCATCAACAGATAAATAGATAAACACATTATGGTATATTCACACAATGGAATACTACACAATGATAAAGAACCCGTGAAACATCTCAAAACATGGATGAATCTGGAAGGCATTATGCTGAGTATAATTAGTTAATCACAAAAGAACAAATATTATATGAGACCACTATTATAAGAACTCAAGAAAAGGTTTAAAACACAGAAGAAAACATTCTTTGATGGTTACGAGGGTGGAGAGGGAGGGAGAGGGGAATTCTCTAACTAGAAAGTAGACAAGAATTGTCTTAGGTGAAAGGAAGGATGGCACCCAATACAGGGGAAGTCAGCACAACTGGACTAATCCAAAAGCTAAGCAGTTTTCTGAACACAACCAAACACTTTGAGGGACAGTGTAGCAGGTTCAGGGGTCCAGGGACCATGGTTTCAGGGGACACCTAGGTCAATTGGTATAACAAAGTTTTTTAAGTAAATGTTCTGCATCCCACTATGGTGAGTAGCGTCTGGGGTCTTAAAAGCTAGCAAGTGGCCATCTAAGATGCATCTATTGGTCCCAACGTATCTGGAGCAAAGAAGAATGAAGAACACCAAAGACACAAGGGAAATATTAGCCCAAGAGACAAAAGGGGCCACATAAACCAGAGACTCTATCAACCTGAGACCAGAAGAACTAGATGGTGCCTGGCTACCACCAATGACCACCCTGACAAGGAACACAACAGAGAGTCCCTGACAGTGCAGGAGAAAAGTAGGGTGCAGAACTCAAATTCTAGTAAAAAGACCAGAATTAATGGTCTGACTGTGACTGAAGGAACCCCAGAAGACATGGCCCCCAGACTATCTTTATCCCAAAACTAAATCCCTTCCTGAAGCCAACTCTTCAGACAAAGAATAGACTGGACTATAAGACATAAAATGATACTTGTGAAGAGTGTTCTTCTTAGTGCAAGTAGATACACGAGACTAAATGGGCAGCTCCTGTCCAGAGGCGAGATGAGAAGGCAGGAAGGGATAGGAGCTGGTTGAATGGACATGGGAAATCTGGGGTGGAGAGGAGGAATGTGTGGTCACACTATAGGGATAGCAACTAGGGTGTGTATAAATGTTTGTATGAGAAACTAACTTGAGCTGCTAACTTTCACTAAAGCACAATAAAAAATAAATAAAAATCAGAGAATCTTTTAAATAGCAATCATAAAATCACAGATATTTTAAAGTCCCCATCTCTAAACATTTCTGTTGGCGCTTCACCTTGCTTTTGCTAGTGCTGTATTTTCTGCAGCATTTAGGATGATGCTACCTACATGTATCTGTGGAACTGCAAAATCCAGGGCATGACCTTTAGTCCTTTTCCTGCCAAAAGCCCATGGAACCATCCCCAGATGGCGCTTCTCAGCAGGTCCCGCCATTGTTCGCAGCACTGTCCTTGCCTTTGCCCCACCTCCAATTGCTACCCCCCAGGTTAATTGACCTGCGACTGTTGCTCCCCAGCAGTCAGGAACCACGTTGCCATAGTTAACTTCCTTCTCCTGTGAGTATTTTTAGCCCTTTTTTTCTGCTAACCCAACTCACAGTCATGCCACATCAGTTTGCCTGTAGGAGCAGTTTGAAAATCCTACTGTTAAATATCCTTTGCACTTATGTAGACCGAGGGAGCAGGATTGTATTGTTGAATACAGTTAAAATGCTCAAGAAGCAAAATGCATGATAGGTCAGCAGCTCGCGGCAATTAATCTGTTGGAGGTGTCCCCTCTCTTATGGGCATTAGTTCCATTTGAAATCTGATCCTATCTGGATAACATGATTCTGCTGGTCTCCAAGATTTAATGGTCTGACAGAGAATGAAGGAACCCCCAAAACTATGGCCCCTAGATGCTCTGTTAACCCAGAACTGAAACCATTCCCAAAGGCCACACTTCAGATAAAGATTAGACAGGTTTATAAAACAAAAAATAATGTGCATGAGGAACGTGCTTCTAAGTTCAATCAAATATACGAGACCTAGTGGGCAGCTTCTGTCCGAAAGCAGGATGAGAAGGCAGGAAGAGTCAGGAACTGGATGAATGGACACAGGGAACCTGGAGTGGAAGGAGGGAGCATGGTGTCACATTGTGAGAATTGCAACCAATGTCACAAAACAGTATATGTATACATTTTTTGACTGAGAAATTAGCTTGAGCTGTAAACGTCCACCTAACACACAAAAATCCCTTGGTCTGCAAGTCCAAGATTGGACTAAAATACCTTGGCACGGTGCCCCCCTTGCTTCTTCCTATTAATCGTAGGAGATGAGGGCACTATCGTTGTAACGTGGTGATCCTTACATTTGGCCATTATCCAAAATCTGCTGAATAAAATCTAATGAAAGAAGGTGTTTGGTGAGCAGCTTGCTGGGCAGCAGCACAGGACTGTAACACAGTGACACCAGCCTGGCAAGAAGAGAATCAAGCTTGGGCACTGATTTGAGCAATATATTTGCCTTATTGATGAGTTCATTTAATTTCCAAGTCTACAGCCTCTCCATTTTGTATTTCTTGTTTATCTAGCGTCTATGTATTTTTCCATTTCAGTTTGATTTAGAATAAGATGCTTTCTAAGCTGAGCTAGCACCTCAGTCCACTGGGTCTGAGGATAAGACCCTGGGCCTTCCCCAATTTGTACTCAATGGGCACCTTTTCCTTTAGCCAGTAAGGTGATGCCATTAATTAGGGTCTTTATAGGAGCATTGGAGCTCTGGGGGTGTGGTGGTTAAGAGCTCAGCTGCTAACCAAAAGGTCAGCATTTCGAATCCACCAGCTGCTCCTTGGAAACCCTATGGGGCAGTTCTACTCTGTCCTGTAGGGTTGCTATGAGTCAGAATCGATTCGATGGCAATGGAATTTTTTTTGTTTGTTTGTTTGTTTTTTTTTTTTTTTTTTTGGTTTTAAAGTTCGAAAAGCACTGGCTAAGGACTTGATATTGTTGCAGGTAGTACCTGGAGAATTGTATGAAGAGCTGGGTGAAGTGGCTAAGAGGAAAGGATGTAATCCAGCATCATTATTCAGAGCCCCATACATATTTTGATATTATGTTGGGAGGTATTTATTATCTCTCCACTATCCAAATGTGCCAATTAATTTCTGGCCCTTTTTCAAAAGACAGGAAGCTTCCAGGACCAAGGCTAAGCTGGGATATAACTTTCCTTTTCCTCATATAACTACTCCCAGAAAGATTATTATCTAGGAGGGTCCCCAAATGTTGTTATCTTTATTGGCCCAACTCTTTCAGCATAGGATGAATAACGGAAAAAAGAGCTTTAGCTATATCAGAATATGTCGTTAGTATCATGAAAAAATTTTAAATGTGAACTAAAGTCTGAGCTACCTGTTTAAATTCTACATCACCAGAGTGAGACACCGTGCTGGAAAATTTAAACATCCCTATAGGAGGACAATGAAGTAAAGTGCGATTCTGCCAAGTGAAGGTAATGACTTTTGGTGGCCAGAATTAGCAGGGAGAGAAAAGGATTTGTGAGCCAGATCACTGACTCCACACCAATCAAGGGTCGGATTTAGAAAGAGCTTCCAGCACAGAAATAATATCAAGCCGTCTCTAGCCAAGTTGGCAAAAGCGCATTAGTTTTCTGTAATTTGCAGTTAATCTCCAGGATCCGTCTACATTTTTGACTAGCCAAACAAGGCAGTTAAAGCGGTGGGGGACAGATTACCGTCAGGGTTCTACCTCCATATCGTAGTTGTAACTTTACGTACTCCCTCTGGAACCCAGAGCTGTTTCAGATTTATAATTTGGGTGAGAAGAAGCCAGAGGTTCCCACAAAACCTGTGTAGTTGTCAGTTGCTTGTACTCCATGTGCTCAACCCCATCGGCTAGGGGCTGACCCTGTGCCAGAATCACGATAAGTCAACTCTTAATCCAACAGAATGCAGAAATTATCAAACAATATCATTAATATCACAGGCAAATAAAATTTTGCTGAAGATCATTCAAAAGTGGTTGCAGCAGTACATCGACTAGGAACTGCCAGAAATTCAAGCCAGATTCAGAAGAGGATGTGGAATAAGGGATATCATTGTTGATGTCACATGGATCTTGGCTGAAAGCAGGGAATACCGAAAAGATGTTTACCTGTATTTTATTGACTATGCAAAGGCATTCAACTGTGTGGATCATAACAAATTATGGATAACATTACAAAGAATGGGAATTCTAGAACACTTAACTGTACTCATGCAGAAACTGTACATAGACCAAGAGGCAGTTGTTCAAACAGAATAAGAGGATATTGCATGGTTTAAAATCAGATTGTACCCTTTCACCATACTTATTCAATCTGTATGCTGAGCAAATAATCTGAGAAGCTGGACTGTATGAAGAAGAACATGGCATCAGGACTGGAGGAAGACTCATTGACAACCTGCGATATGCAGATGACACAACCTTGCTTGCTGAAAGTGAAGAGGATTTAAAACTTACTTATGAGTAAAGATCAAAGAATAAAGCCTTCAGTGTGGATTACACCTCAACATAAAGAAAATAAAAATCCTCACAACTGGACCAATAAGCAGCATCATGATAAATGGAGAAAAGATTGAAGTTGTCAAGATTTCATTTTACTTGGCACCACAATCATTGCCATGAAAGCAGCAGTCAGGAAATCAAACGACATGTAGCACTGGGCAGACCTGCTGCAAAAGACCTCTTAAAAAGTGTGAAAAAGCAAAGACATCACCTTGAAGACTAAGGTGCACTTGGCCCAAGCCATGAGATTTTCAATTACCTCATATGCAAGAGAAAGCTAGACAATGAGAAAGGAAGACCAAAGAAGAATTGATGCCTTTGAATTATGGTGTTGGTGACAAATATTGAATATACCATGGAATGGCAGAAGAATGAACAAATCTGTCTTAGAAAAAGTACAGCCAGAATGCTCCTTGGAAACAAGGATGGTGAGACTTTGTCTCACGTACTTTGGGCATGGTATCAGGAGGGACCATTCCCTGGAGAAGGACATCATGCTTGGTAAAGTGGAGGGTCAGCAAAAGAGAGGAAGACCCTCAACGAGAGATTGACACAGTGGCTGTAACAATAGGCTCAAGCATAACAACGATTGTGAGGATGGCACAGGACCAGGCAGTATTTCCTCCTGTTGTACATAGGGTTGCTATGAGTTGGAACCAACTCAACAGCATCTAACAACAACAACAATCATACACAAGGATCCCTGGTGATGCAGTGATTAAGAGTTTGGCTACTGACCAAAAGTTTGGCGGTTCAAACCCAACAGCTGCTCGGTGGAACAAAGATGTGGCAGTCCGCTTCCGTCAAGATTACAGCCTTGGAAACCTTGTGAGGTGGTTCTTCTTTGTCCTATAGGGTTGCTATTAGTCAGAATAAACTCGATGGCAACGGGTTTAATCATACATAAAACTGCCCCAGAACATTTGTTTGGTTCTCTCTGTCAAATTGACATTTGCTACAGCTGAGTAAACTCAACAACTACCTCCTCAATATCCCTAATGGTCTAAGTTTAAATTTCTCCGATTTAATATTACCTGTAATCCTGCGTTCTAGTTGCTAGACCTACTTGTTGAAGATTAATTGACCATAGATGTGCACGCTTAACTCCGAGCTCTCAATTCCATTCCATTATACCAGTGCCAGACTCTTTTGATTACTGTAGCTTTAAAATATATTTTGAGATTGGGACATGAGAGTCTTCCTACTCTGTTCTTCTTTGTCAAGGTTGCTTTGGGTATTCAGGGCCCTTTGCACTTCCATATAAATTTGAGGATTGACTTCCATTTCTGCAAAGAAGGCTGTTAGAATTTTGAGAGGGATTGTGTTGAATTTATAGATTGCTTTAGGTAGTATTGACATCTTGACAATACTGAATCTTCCAATCCAGGAGCATGGAATGATCTTACATTTATTTAGGTCATCTTTAATTTCTTTCAGTAATGTTTTATAGTTTTCTGTGTACAAGTCTTTCACTTTCTTGGTTAAATTTATTCCTAGGTATTTTAGTCTTTTAGCTGCTATTGTGAATGGAATGGTTTTCTTAATTTCCTTTTCAGCTTGTTCATTGCTGATGGATAAAAAATCTGACTGCTTTTTGTGTGTTGACCTGGTATCCTGCCACTTTGCTGAATTCATTTATTAGCTCTAGTAGCTTTCTTTGTGGATTCTTTGGGGTCTTCTATATATAGGATCATGTCATCTGCAGCGAGGGATAGTGTGAAGGGAGAAATTCACACTTAAGATATCTCATTCCCGTTCTGAAGAAACAGCCCAGGGACCTGGCATCATTTATATCTTGAGGAGCAGAGGTGACCATCCCTACATCTAATGGCAAGACTTGCCACGCTGGAATCAGAGCTGTTAGGAAGAAACAGCCACAGATAATGCCCATTGACATTACTCCTGTCTGCCTTCTTTGGAGGGACAGGTGATTGCCTTGGAATTTTAGCACAGAAGTGGCCAGAATTTCTGCTTTCCCCTCTGTCTTGAAGCTAACTTATTTAACGTGCCAAGTTAAATATACCTCAAGTCACTGAAGTCTGTAGAATGTCAGTGAGATACTGCTATGATACTTTCTTCACAGTTATCCTTACTACAAGGTAGTAAGCGAGCTGCAATACTACTTTGAGATCAACAGCCTTCATACAGTCATGAGACTGTCCTCCCAATCAGTAAATAAATTAAAACAGCCAGTGCTAATTATTGAAACAGCAGCTAATTCTTGGAGCAGCAGCCCAACTTGTACTTCCTCATTTTGACTGACTGTGCTGCTGTGTCGATTAGGTCTCAGAGTGTCTCTTGGATTAATTCTGACACCGAGAGAGGAGTTGAAGGTTAAACATTGTTACTAGATATCTCTATTTCTCCAGCGTGGTGTTCATGCTAAACCTGCCTTTGTCCATTATTCAGGGTCCTTAGTTCAGTTCACTTCATGTCTTGTCTACATTTTGCATAACTGTCTCCTAGCAGGTCACCCTGTCCACAGTCAGTACCACTCCAGTGTGTGTTCTGTGCAGACATCAGAGTACCATGTCTAAATGGCTAATTTGATCATGGCTTGTGCTTTACTCTCTTCAACGGTTTTCCATTGCCTTCCAAAGAAAATCAGTAGCACAACCTACAAAGTCCATCAGGATCTGGCTGCTGTTGACCTCCGTAGACTCTTCTCCAACTCACGATCCTCAGTTTCCATTTGAAACTTCTTAAGTTCATACCTCCACCCTCTTGCAAATCGTTCTCCTAAAATATCTTCTCTCCCGCTCTACACCATCTCCTTCATCCAGCTAACTTCTGTTTTTCCTTTGATGAGCTTGCCAGATACCTCCAATTATCTGAGATGCAAATGCTGGAATATGGAATCTGTAAGACTGGAAATCAGAGTGAATGCATTTAGAAAAAGCTAGGAAAAAAGTCATATATATTTGCTCTCTGATCAAACAAATGGTGGGATGAGAAAGCTTGCTGGGCGCATTCTGCCAGAACAGACTGGCATCTGCTTGTAGACCACACCACCACCATGACTAAGCTTGAGTGAGTGCTAATGAATCACAAGGTCCATCTTTATAATGTATCCTGATAAAGACTCAGCAGGGCAGGAAGCTCCCTCCTGGGTTGAAGAGAAGAGGAATAAAGCCGTTATATTTCTTTCTGTCCCCTTGGCTCTCAGCCCCCAAAATGCATCTCTGCATCAGGAACACATGCTACCCAGGAGACACTGGCCCCACCTCCTAAGATGTGCAGATTCTTAACCCCCACGTTCTGTTCTTTTTCCTTAACTTTTTTTGTTGTTGTTCTCTCTCATTTCTCATTTTCCAATTATTTGCTTTCATTCCCTTTTAAACATATTTTCTTCTACATATTTTATAACTGTAACTTACATGCCTCTTATTTTAATATACCTTTTTCATTCTTAATTCTTCCTCTAATTCCTTAAACCCACATATGCTTCTATGTTGCTAACCTTTATTCTCATGGCCTGTTCATCTTTTTTATCTCTTTTACCTTTATTTCTGGAGCCCTGGTGGTGCAGTGGTTAAGAGCTGGGCTGCTAACCAAAAGGTTGGCGGTTCAAATCCACCAGCCGCTCCTTGCAAACGCTATGGGGCAGTTCTACTCTGTCCTCTAGGGTCACTGTGAGTGGGAATCAACTCAGTGGCAACAGGTTTTACCTTTACTTCTACATTTTTAGCTCTTTTAACTGATTGGCTTTTGGTATTTTATCAGCGATATTAAGTTTTCCCTTCTAACTTTACCGAGATTTTTATGTTTAATTTTATACTTTTGTTTTATTCTCTTTTGGATTTTTTCCCTTATATTACTGTCTTTTTTTTATCACTTTTATGTACTCATACCTTTCAGTTCTTTTCATGATTAAAAAATGCATATTTTTTATTCTTCTTCATCTTTGTTTATATTTTTCCTCTTTTTAAAATTTGTTTCATTATGGTCCGGAAGAAGCCTATAAGTGTGTCTTGAGGTGGAACCAAGGTAAGGGCGCCATCTTAGACCAGAGTACTTAGAAGCCTGTGTTCCCCTAGTGGTGCCTGTAGCTGGCCTTTGGGTCACTGACAGTGGATTTTTTAGCTCATTGTTCACAAACACCTTTCCAAAACTCTCACTCTGGGAAACTAGGGTGAGACCCCCAAGTTAACCCACCCTAATGCAGACCTGGGTGGTGCCAACAGTTAAGGCGCTAGGCTGCTACCCCAAAGGTTAGAGGTTTGAGTCCACCCAGAGGTACCTCAGAAGAAAGGTCTGGTGATCCACTTCCAGAAAATCAGTCATTAAAAGCCCTATGGTCATGGAAGAAAGGCCTGGCGATCTGCCTCCATAGTGATTACAGCCAAGAAAACCCTCCAGAGTAGTTCTACTCTGTGATGCACAGAGCCACTGTGAGACAGAGGACTACAATGCCATGCAAATCACTTTCTGAGCCTTTAATGTAAATGTTTATGCTTCAAGTTTTAATGTTTTAACAAAAAGTTTACTGTAAGCATGAAAATGAGCAGTAATAAAGTACCAGCCATTCTAACTAGTTAAACCAAAGAGTGGAAGTCCACAGCCTCAAACAATAAAATCCCTCTCTCCTGGAAAGATAAATAAGTAACAACAACTCAGTGGAGAAGAATTCCACGCCGACACTCATGGAGTCACCACAAGTCGGAGTCGACTCGGCGGCAGCTGGTTCGGTTTTGCAGGTTTTTTTAATGCTGATGGCGCTTGGTTTTCGGATTCCTCCCCTGGTATCTCACAGTCGGGCCTTGTACGAAAAGCTGCCTAATGGTCAAGACATACAGCCCCTGGGTTAGGAAAAGCCTTGCTAACAGTGCACCCTATTTCCAGGTAGGTCCCTGTCCCAGCAGAGTCTGGCAAGGATCCTCTGGATGTTCATCTCTTCTGCTGCCAGCTCCCTGCCCTAATATGAGCAGGAAGAAGAATTTGTCTAGATCATGGCTTACCCCAAACAGAGCTTTAAAAAATAGATAGACAGACAGACAAGCAAGCAAGCAACCAGCTCTGTTCTGGCTGGATACTCTTAATTTTTCAGGACTATTTTGAAGCCACCCAGTCCCTACAAAGAAGCCCTGGTGGTGCAACAGTTAAGCGCTCAGCTGCTAACCAAAATGTTGACAATTCGAACCCACCCAGCAACTCCATAGTGGGAAAGACCTGGTGATCTGCTTCATAAACATTAGTCTAGAAAACCCTGTGGGGCAGTTCTGCTCTGTCACCAGGGGGTCACTATGAGTCGAAATCAACTTGACACCTAACAACAACAATCCCTACAAGAACATACAACTAAGAAAACAGGGAGGCCCAGTTTACCTCTAGACCACAGGCCAAGGTCCTCCTTTTAGGATAGACATGGGAGTAACTGGGGATAAATTTTTATTCCTTTGAACTCCTCCAGCCAGAAAGCCAGAATTTCCTCCTGGAAAGGTGACATTTTAATCAAACTTCAAAGTTTAGGCACTGAACACAAGATGTCTGGCCCTCACACTTCTGCTGTGGCCCTTGCAGGCCTCCCTGAAAGCAGGTCTTCACCCATCATCCCTCACTTGTCCCATTATGGAGCAGTCCCACTGCTGTGCCTCTCCCAGGGTGGCTGGCTCTTCCACTGTACACCCCAGGCTTTCCTAAGAGGTGCCCCGTCCCACCTCCCTTCCCCAGTGCCTCCCGGATTCCATAATCTGGTGGTCACTCTTGCAGAGGCAGTCTGTCTGACTAACTCATTGTTAAGCCCAACCTTGGGAAGGCCTCCAAGGCCGCTCTTTCCAGCAGCTGGTCTGATACCTTCCACCTTAGGCCAGGTGAGCTTGGCTGGCAGGTTTCTCAGTGAGCCTCTCCACCAGGAACAGTAACTTTCTCGGCCTCTAAGCTCTAGTGTGAGGACAATGACTATGGCTATAGGTCCATCAGATTCCCTGGAATGTGCCTACCATGACTCATGACTCAGGCCTGGGACATTACAAATCTTGGTAACAACTCTTTGCTGGCTAGGCAAGTTATCCAGCCTCTCCTGTCTGAATTTCATCTGTACATTGGGTATAAAAAGATACTTACCCCTCATTAGAGTGTTCTGAAGGAGCCCTGGTAGTGCAGTGTTTAAAACGCTTGGCTGCTAACTGAAAGGTCAGTAGTTCGGATCCACCAGCCAGTCCGTAGGAGAAAGATGTGGCAATCTGCTTCCTTAAAGATTACAGCCCTGGCTGCCCAAAAGCAAAGATGAGATGGCAGGAAAGGACAGGAAAACTGGAAAAATGGACACAGAGAACCCAGGGTGTAAAGGGAAAGGAGGAGAGTGCTGACACATTGCAGGGATTGAAACCAATGTCACAAAATCATTTGTGTATTGAGTTTTTGAATGAAAAACTAATTTGCACTGTAAACTTTCACCTAAAACACAATAAAAGTTAAAAAAAAAAAAAAAAAAGGAGAAAAGCAGATTGGTGGTGAACACCATTTGAGCACCAGGACACAGCCTGGAACCAATCATCCTTGGATAAATTAGCCAACACTTCTTAAATAGATACCGCGTGTCAGGCCCTGTTCTAAGAGATTTACTTGTATTAAATCAATTTATCCTCACGGCAGCCCTCTGCATAGGTACTAAATTATCTCTATTTTACCAATGAGAAAACTGTCTGGGCAAGTTAAGCCAGGATTCAAACTCAGGAAGTCTGACTTCAGAGCCTGTAAATTTAAACATTATATTATATAATCCCTTGTTGTTAGTTCTGTGAACCAATAAATTCCTTTCGTACTTAAAAAAAAAAAAAAAAGATTACAGCCTTGGAAACCCAATGGGGTAGTTGTACTCTGTCCCATAGGGTCACTATGAGTTGCTATCGACTCGACGGCAGTGGGTTTAGGGTGTTTCGAGAATTCAGTAGGATCGTGCATGTAAAAGACTGAACATGGACTCTGATGTAATAAATGATCAATGCTCAAAATTGCTCTGATTTAATAATTATCATTATTAGCATTATTTTTCTGAAACACGACCAGTTTAGATCCTGGAGTTAGGGCCTCCATTGCATTGAGAATTCTTCTCTACCAATTGTTTGGGGAATTTGGGGAGGGGAGGAAGAGCGGCCCTCAGAACTTTCTAGCTCTGTTGATGTCCTTTTGCTCTCTGAGTTTGCTTTTGATTTTTTTTAATCCCACTGCAAATACCTCCAAAAGGAAGGGGTTACTTTTCTCTCTGTTTGCTATTAATAGATTGTTTATACCTTATAACCTATTTTCATTACACTGTGTGATGTTCACCCTCCAAAGTGCCTGGTTGGAAGAGACCTCATAGTTAGAAAATACACCTGGTCACGTTAGCATGAGGACATCAGAAATGAACACTAGCAAACAGCTGGCTGTATTATACATGTAAGTCTTATGAATATGCTTCTTAATGCCTTGGGAAAGTGAAGCCACTGTAGAAGGGCTTCAGTTTTGCTTGCAGAGCTGAATAAAGTTTCAGTTCTAAGACACAGAAGGAAGGATATGAATGTGATGAGTGTTGCCACGGGAGCCCAGGCCGTGGAGATACCTGGGAGGCTGGCCTTTGCAAGTTCTGTAAACAAGCTTAGCATGCCTCAGACTTGGCTGATCCCAGCCACTGTCTGATAGGCACCAGAAATACCTTCTCATAAATGTACAGTTGATTTTTTAAAAAATAAGAAATATGTAAGGAACAATGTAGGACTGTCTCTGGCTTCCACCAACCTTCTTTCAGTTTTGGACTTCATCAACAGGAAGATTTGATCGGCTAGCCTGAATGGGTTTAATAAATGAGTTTAATACAGACCTCTCCCCACCAATTATCAATGCCCATATAAAATCTGACCCGTTAATGTTATTCTAAGGCTAAAGTCAGTAGGATAATTTTTTAACAAAAACACTTTCCAGTGGAAAATTTTCAAAGAGGAAAAATTTTTGAACCCCACGCTCCCTGTATTTAATTTATGCCCCAATGGCTTGATTCCAATTTTCAGTGGGTTTGATATGCGCCTCTCTTGTCCAAGAGAAAGGAGCATGCTGTTCCGTGCACATGGCATCACCTCATTGTCTAGAGGTAGGATCGGCCATCCTAAACAACAACTGACTCTGCAGTCTTATAACTGCTAAAAAGTACCGCTGATCAACTCCTGAAGACTTGTATTTTGCAATCTGTTTGACCTGGAGTACGCGGATATTCTACTCTCACCCACTATGCCCTAGTATGAGGTTGAATGGCCAAGATAAATGTCCAATTACACTTGCTTTGACATTTTCCTGGGCCAAACTCATGTTTAGGAACTAAATGGATCTTCCACTAAGTTCTGGAGCAGAACCCAAACTACTCGAAAGAGTCTTGGTTCCACCTGTAGGTCCTCCCATGGCCCGCCTCCAAGTGAAGATGGAGTTCAAGCTTCTGTTATCAGTTCTTCGGCTTTCAAAATGGGATCAGTCCTATCCCAAGGTCAGCTGACTGTTTCAGCTAGCAGCTCTTCACTTCACCAGCCACAGGAAACAACTGTGTCCTAAATACAGCAAACTCCCTCCTGATCAACCATCATCAGAGTCAGGATGAAGAGCAACCCTCGTTATAGAGAACAGCTCTTCTGAAATAGCCTTGGATTGACTTCTGTCCTAGATTGCGTTGTTTTCATTCCTCCCAAGGATTGCTTTTCCTCAGTTCCTCTCTGCTGTTTGCCATTGTCGTTCTTTGGGGGATGACATGACACAGGCTTATGAAACTTGTTCCCACATTTACAGTAAATGTGTTGTTAAGGATATTGCTCATTACAATACATTGCTTCTCCTTTATAAGAACCCTCAAAATCAGTATTTCTGCATTTCATATTAAAATCATCGTGCTTTCTCCTAGCCAAATGGTTTATTTTTATTTTACTGATGCCTTAATCATGTGTGTGATCGTGCCTCTGTCTTCGCAGTAGCTGCTAGAAAGCTTGGAACTACACTTGTGGCCCATTCCCAGCAAGGATCCTGGTCCTTACCTTATGTCTTTGTATATTTATTTGAGTCCCGCCTTAACATGTTTGTTTGTTTTTTTTTTCTCATTTCCCCTTTGGCTTACTTTCCTCGTCCTTAGTTTATATCAGTGCACTGTTGTTGTTGGTTGCCATCAAGTTGATTGCGACTCATGGCGACCCCATGCGTTACAGAATAGAACTGCTCTATAGGGTGTTCTCGGCTGTAATCTTAACGGGAGCAGCTTGCCAGGCCTTTTCTTCCAGAGTACCTGGAAAAACGACTTGAGGGCAGTGTCTGACCTCCTCTTACTTCACAAGGGGAAAGGAGAATCAAGATCCACAGCACAAGGCTGACTCCCATGAGGCGGAGGCCAGACATACTTTCTCTCTCTGGCATCTTTATCAATTCTGACACCAACCGTCCCTCCCACAGCACCCTCTACTTCTCTACTGGGTTCGATAATTCATTGCAATGGCCACACCGAACTCACAGACCATACTCACAATTATGGGGTTTATTAGGGAAGTAAACAGTTACAGTTCAGGCTCAGGAACACTCAGGATACAGTTCTTCCATCAGGATACCTCTCCCCAGCCCTCAGTCTCTGCCCAAAGGCACTCAGCTTTCTCTTTCCATGGGCCAGGAAGCCCATCGCGCAGTTTCCTGCTGCCGAGTCTCTCCTTCCTTAGTGGTGGTGGTGGGCTCCTCCCCTCTGCTCTGGAATTGGCTCTTTTTAAGACAAAACTGACCAGTCCCCTTGGTAGGCCACAATTACCCTGTCACACAGTCACCTGGGTGGGAGTTACAAGACCATGGCTAGAAAGGCCACACACAAAAGTAGTTGATCGTACTGCAGTGCCACGAGCTGGGTTAGAGCCCCATCCCTTGGGTTAGCAGTGGAGTGCAAACCATTTGCACCACCCAAAACGAAACAAAACAAAACCCATTGCTGTTGTGTCAATCCCAGCCGACCCTGGAGGACAGAGGAGAGCTGCCCCATAGGGTCTCCAAGGAACGACTGGTGGAATTCAACCACCGACCTTTTGGTTAACAGCCGACCTCTTCACCACTGCACCACCAGGGCTCCCTCACCAATGATGTTCCCTTTGAATGGCTCTTATTTGTCCTCCTAAGGGAAATCAAGGATGAGAGCACCACTCCCACCTAGCTTGCCAGAGGATAGTGTTAATGCAGTGAGAAACGAGCAGGAGAAGACTGGCCTAGACCTCACGTGCTTCAAGTGCTGGCAGCCTCAGTGCCCTTGGCCTTCACATCGTCAGCACCATCACCTTGTTGGAGGTTCTCCCTGACTCCTCAGCCCCAATCCACCATGGTCCTGGGAAAGGCTGGGCTGGGGGGATTCTCCTTCACAGGGAGACCTGATTCTAGGTCGTACTCCTCCTCCTCAGACATTAACGAGCTGGGCAGCTCAAACAGGTTCCTTCAGGCTGCCCAGCTGGGTATGTCCGAGGACTCCGCAACCATCCGACAGTCTCACTGGTTGCAACTTGACCTGAATCATTGTACTGTGTTCAGACATCACATTTAACAATTTGTGGTTTTATGTAACACAGAGTATGTGAACCGTCCAGTTTAATGAAAGAGTAAGCCTCAATAAGAAGTTAGAACATGAAAATAAAACTAAACACATATGGTAGGCATAAAAGGAAATCACAGGGAGATTAGTGACAAACCAGCCAAGGTGTTTAGGCTCAGAAGAAATCTGGTAGCACAATTATTTAAGCCCTGTATGCTTATTGATGTTCATGGTCTGTACTTGGGGCCAACTCTAGGTACATTTGTTGCAACCAGTGAAACATATATATATATGTGTATATACATATATATATATAGAGAGAGAGAGATTTATCTCAAGGAAATGACTCATGCTATTATAGAGACTGGCAAGTCCCCAGTCCGTGGGTCAGGCATCAGGCCAGAGGATTTTCCTGACTCACGTAGCCGCAGGGGCTAGAGAATCTCAAGATCGGTAAATCAGATGGCAGGCCATTGGCTCACAGTGGGGAGGCCAACAAATCCCAAGATCAGCAGGTCGCTGGCTCAAGTCCCAAGAACTGGAGGTCAGATGATGACAAGTCAGATGCAGGATCCAGAGGGAGAGCTTTGCTGGAACGTCCATTTATACAATGGAGGCAGGCCATACCTCTAAGGAAGCTCTCTTTCAATTGATTGCCTGCTCATAGTGGATCTCACCATGGAGTTGATTATATCATTACATAACTGCCAAATTATATCATTACATAACTGCCAACCACTGAGAATCATGGCCCAGCCAAGATAACATACAACCTAAACATCACAATACATTTTGTGGACCAATTAGAATTTCTGTAAGCCTAATGGTTTTTGAAAGCTACTTGCCAGATTAGACTATAGTATTTTTACTTATTGACCTGACTATGGTACTAAGAACTCTTTTCAGAAGCAAGTGAGAGATTTTTCTTTTCTTTGAAGGAGTAATAAAGAATACCCAGTGGAATAATTTGGAAAAGGATAGTGATAATGGTTGTACAACATGAAGAATATAGTCAATGTCACTGAATTAGATGGATAGAAATTGTTGAATTGGTTAACTGTGTTGTAGTGTATCTTTTCACTACAATAAAAAAATAAAATTTAAAGATACCTAGTACGCAAGCAAAACTGTCAAGCTTCTACCCAACCTCTCACCCATATGAATGATAATAATGCTAATAATAATACCACCATTGAGTCAATATCCACCTTCTGGCAGGCATTGTACTAGGCTCTTTGCCATCACCACCACTGCCAGGTGAGGATCATTATCCCCATTTTACAGAAAAGCAAACTGAGGCAGAGTTCAATCTGACTGATTACAAAGCCTGTGTCCTTTCTGTACATCATGAGCGTTTCTTTACCATGCAGTTCTGTCCGACCTGTATATTTCTAGAGCAGAAGTCTCTTCAAGTGCGGTATCTCTGGCCAAGCAAAGCTGCCCGAACAGCCAGGCATGTCTTATCAGCGGTCTTCAACTGCTCGCGTTGTTCACTCAGAAGGCCCATCAGGTCAGAAACTACATTCGAATTCCAGCGGTTGTTTTGTTTTTAATAAATTTCTCATGTCCTATTTACTAACAGTCTAAAACATAAGCCTTAATGGTTTCCTGGGCTTCCTCAGCCCATAAGAGTGATGTGATCATTAGGATTAAAAGCATTTTAATACAGGCCTTACTCTCTCCCCAGTGCTCTGCCCTTTCGATCCAAAGGGCATTTCTCTTTCCGTCCTTAAGACATTACCAGCCCTGAAGAATCTGTCCTGGGGCAAGAGAGGCATCACTTCAGACTAGGGGCTCTGTAGCATCTCGTGGCTATGCACTTTCAACTTCTCATCAGCAAAAGGCTGAGATATGGCAGAACAGAAAACATGTTCTACACAAGCATGGTCCAGACACCTAGGTGGCCACCTTCCAGAAGCCACAAAAAGATCTGGGTCCCAACAGCTTGATCTTCTCCCCAACCCCTAGCCCAGTTTCCATTCACGGCTACAATTGTACAATGTGAAAAGTGAGCAGTTTGCTCCATTCCTGCCCCAGAGCCAGACCCTGGAGCCTTTGCGAATGTGCCTCTAAGCTGCAGAGATGGCCATGTCCAAGGACAGTGTTCCCATGGAGGCTCCAGTATTAGGTGTCCAGTTCCCAGAGCCCTGGGACTCTGCTCAGGTCCCGCATCAGCAGAGCAGTCATTCAAATCAGCTGAAATCCATCATATAATGAGTCCCATATGATACTCATCTTTGAGGAGAAATGAATAAATCATTGTGCCCGACAGAGGACTTATGCCGCAGATTGACCCAGGAAGTGGCATGGCAACACTTGGATGAGGAGTGCTGTGAGACAGTGGCAATTTAAGGATGAAAGCACCTTTCTGTTTTGACCCACTTAAGTCCCTGGCACCTGCTGAAGCCAGAACTGGGCAAAGCGCACAGGCCTGCAGCTAAAGAAAGAGCAGGAACAAAGCTGTCTGCTGTCGGAGCTCAAGGCAGCCAGGGCTGCTGGACGAGCCCCCGGCCAACACAGAACGCATCTGGGAAGCCCCAGAAACTGAGAAGCCCCTCTCTGGTGGGAGACAGCGCCTGAGCTCACTCATTCTATTTGCCTCCTACTCTTGGGGCCTTCCAACTATCAACGCAGTCGGAGCTGCCCTGCCCCATTCCTCTTTGCGCTTTGCCGTTCTTCAATGGGTTTCTTGTTTTTTAACAGATATACTTCACTGTTTCCGTGGGGGAACAGTGTACTATGATATCAAAATTGGAGCTCTGGACATAAGTTCAAATCCTAGCTATACCACTGTCATGGATTGAATTACGTTCCCCAAAAAGTGTGTGTATCAGTTTGGCTGGGCCGTGATTCCTGGTATAGTATGATTTTCCTATATATTGTAAATCCTGCCTTTATGATGTTAATTAGGGGGGATGGGTGGCAGTTGTGTTAGTAAGGCAGGATTCAATCTGCAAGACTGGATCGTGTCCTGAGGCAATCTCTTGAGATATAAAAGGGAGAAGTGAGCGGAGAGACAGGGGAACCTCATACCACCAAGAAAGCAGTGCCAGGAGCCGAGCGCGTCCTTTGGACCCGGGGTCCCTGCGTGGAGAAGCTCCTAGTCTGGGGGGAACATTGATGAGAAGGCCGACAGAGAGAGAAAGCCTTCCCCTGGAGCTGATGCCCTGAATGGGGACTTTTAGCCTACTTTACTCTGAAGAAATAAATTTCTCTTTGTTAAAGCCATTCACTTGTGGTATTTCTGCTGTAGCAGCTCTAGCGGACTAAGACAACCACTTACTGGGGTGGGACATTAGGTACTTTCTTTGCTTCTCTGGACTGCCGTGGCCAAAGGGTAAAACTGTTTGTGGAATTAAATAAGATTTATGTATTTTATTTTACTTTAAATTTTATTTTATTTACTTATTATACATGAATACTATCAGTATTTAGGACTTATGTTTTTCTATCTAAGCATGATAGTAATCTTAATGCTACTAGTAAATACCACAGCCTGAATCTCTCAGCCCCAGGCCCTTTGTGAGCCCAGGTATTATATAAAAACCAACAGTTCCGAACACCAGCATTTCGGAACACCTCAAAGATCCTGCTTACTCTTGGGCGTAAGGAGAACGGAAGTGAAGACATGGCTTGATAATGTTGGTTGTATGCTGTGTGTTGAACCTGTTCATTTGTATTGGTATTTACCCAGTGTGAAATTTAATCAGACAAAAATGCCTCGGCTTTCTAAGGAAGAGAGGCTGGCTGGGGCTGGTACCCACGGTTTGTAAACACTAAATGGTTTGCATGGAATTGTGCTGTATATGATCCAATTATGTGACAAATGGGTCCTCCCTTGGCTGAGGTCATATTTAATCCATATCAGATTTTTGCTCTTTTATTTTTACAGGAATAAAATATATATAAATTGGTATCAGAGTCACAGGTGGGCCAACTCCCTAAGTCCATGTGAAGGACTTGTCTGAAGCAGCAAGGGCAATGATTTTATCATCAGACATTGAGTTAGAGGACACCTCAGCAAGCATCCTCTAGAATTCTCCAAATCTACCCATGGAGAGTGTTACGGATTGAATTATGTCCCCCCAAAATGTGTGTCAACTTGGCTAGGCCATGATTCCCAGTATTGTATGGTTGTCCTCCATTTAGTGATCTGATGTGATTGTCCTATGTGTTGTAAATTCTAACCTCTATGATGGTAATGAGGCAGGTTTAGAGGCAGTTACGTTTATGAGGTAGGACTCAATCTGCAAGATTAGGTTGTATCTTGAGTCATTGTTTTTTGAGACATAAAAGAGAGAAGCAAGCAAAGAGGAGGGGGACCTCATACCACCAAGAAAGAAGAGCTGGGAGCAGAGCGCATCCTTTGGAGCCAGGGTCCCTACACTGAGAAGCTCCTAGACCAGGGTAAGACTGATGACAAGGACCTTCCCCTAAAGCCGACAGAGAAAGAAAACCTTCCCCTAAAGCTGGCCCCTTTGATGGTTAAGGTTGTGTGTCAACTTTGTTAGACCATGATTCTCAGTGGTTTGATAGTTGTATGATGTTGTGATCACTTCCATGGTCAGATTTGATATTATGTGATCACCTCCATGATGAGATTTGCTGTGAGTAGCCAATCAGTTGAAAGGGAGTTGCCTTGGGTATGTGGCCTGCACTGAATATAAGTGGATATTCTGGCAAGGCTTGTGGGCTTTTACTCGTTCTGGATCCTGCAACTGGCTCCTCGTTCATCTGACCTCCAATTCTTGGGACTTGAGCTAGCAGCTTACCTTCGGTCTTGCCTGCCGATCTTGGGATTTGTCCATCTTCACAGCCTGTGAGCAAGAACCCTGCTCTCTGACCTGCCAATCTTAGGTTCACCAGCCCTTGTGGCTACGTGAATCAGGGGATGCCTCTATCCTGACCCATGGACTTGGGACGTTCCAGCATCTCCCACCACATAAGCCATTTCCTTGATATAAATCTCTTTCTATGTATAGATATATATATTTATACACTTTGCTGGTTTTGCTTCTCTAGAGAACCCAGCCTAAGACAGCCCTGAATTTGAACTTCTAGACTCCTAGGGTGTAAGAGAAAACATTTCTGTTTGCTAAAGCCCTCCATGGTAGCATTTCTGTTGTAGCAGCATTAGATAACTAAGACTGAGAGCCAAGGAGACTAATGACATTCCCCATGTCACATGATGATTAGACCTCCCTAGCTCCCTAGCCTTTCTGGCCCTGCTTTCATTGGGGTCTTCTTACGCTATTACCCTCTGAGAGTCGTTCTGACCCTGGGAAGGACTTTGATAAGGAAGCCCCTGCCCCAGATGATCCATTCTTGCTGGTGTGCCCTAGCCCTGTTGCTCAGACCCTTACCCAGACTTTTTTTAACCTCTTTTTGCTGGATCCCTGATGCTTTCTTCTTTGGCTTCTAGCCTGTGCTCCTGATTTTTGATTCTCTAGTCCAGAGGTCTCTAGGAGTCTTCAAACTTTTTTGTTCATATGCCCCTAATACTTTTGAAAAAATATGTATCCCTTCACACATATTTAACATGACATTTAGATTTTTGTAGGATAATTTTAAATAGTTGCACTGAATATGTTTATACATATAATATATTTTAAGTTTGCAATCAGCTGATAAACTGAAGTTTGTCAGTTTGAAAATACCCAGCACTCCACAGAAAAAGGCCTGGCAATCTGCTTCCATAAAGATTATAGCCAAGAAAACCCTATGGAGCAGTTCTACTCTGTAAAATATGGGGTCGTCATGAGTCAGAGTTGACTGAACAACAACAGGTTTTGTTTGGTTATGGTTATGCTGGTATCATAAAATCTGGCTTATTCGATTTAAAAAACATGTTTACCTTGTACATTGATTAGAAAATCCAATTCTTGTTTTCAAACCAATCAACCCAATCAGACTTCCTTTCTATGTTAGTCAGGGTGGGCTAGGTTATGTTGCTGTAACAAATAATCCCAAAAATCTCAACAGCTTCACATACCAGAGAACTACATGTGCAACTCAGATCAGCAGAGGGGATTCTGCTCATTATCGGCACTCAGGACCATGCTGAGGGAGGCCCCTCAACCTGTGTGTTTGCATCACTATGTCAGGGAAAGGAAGAGTGGAGTCAAGCACTGTAAAATGCTTCTACCTGGAAGTAACACACATCACTTGTGCTCAGAGTACAGTGGCCAAAACAAGTCACATGATCATTCCCAACTTCAAGGGGGCAGGCAAGTAAAATTCAATCAAATGCCCAGAAGGAGAAGGTCCAAACTATTTGGAAACAGCCATGATGATTATCAGAAACACTCTGATTTCATTTTTAATTAACAAATATTAATGCATGATCCTATGCAATCTTGCCTGAATTTTAATTCCAGGATAAAGATAGTGAGGATAGAGATAGAGATGATGGAGAGAGAAACAATACAGATAGGGAAGGGCCATAGCCTTGCAATGAGTTTGCAGGGAATTAGGTACCACCTTCAATATTTCTGAAGCCCTGGTGGCACGATGGTTAAGAGCTTGGCTGCTAACCAAAAAAAGTAGAATCCACCAGCTGCTCCTTGGAAGCCCTATGGGGCAGTTCTACTCTGTCCTACAGGGTCGCTATGAGTCGGAATCGACTCGACAGCAGTGGGTTTGGTTTGGTTCAATAGTTCTGCTTTGCTCCATGGAGCCCTTCCTCAGGAGCGACACATTCTATAATTGCCCCTTTATTTGGTGTCCCCACAGGTTTAACACCCTGGGAGAATGCACCGTGGTGAAATGTATCTTCCTTTTTTAATGTGAGAGAAGGGTGATGATGAAAAAGGAGGTCAGGAAAGCGAAATGCCAGACAGCAGGCACCTTCCCAGGCGCATCAGTTTAAGAGAAGAAAACACAGGCTAACTGACGATCTGGAACTTTATTCCATGAAAGTCAACTGTGCCTGTGTACCCCAGGAAGATTTTTTGTGTATGCACAGGGTTGCGTGCACCCCAATTGGAAGACAGCTGCTCTAGTCCAGACCTGAAATGCCTGCTTATTTCCAGCTATGGTAACTAACCTCTCTGGGTTTGATCTGTGAGCTCCCTAACCTTTGGGATATGCTCAGCCCCCTTCTTCTCTAGGGGAACCCTGGGTCCTGCCCTCTTTAGCCCCATCCTGGTATAATCTGACAAAGTTTCCTCAACACTCGGTGGTTTCCAAACATGTTTTTAGCATCAGTACCCTTTCTCCAAATGAAATCTTTTGTAGGAGCTGAACACAGAACAGATAAAGGAGTTCTAGCTGAAGAACAGTGGCGGTTCAGGAGACCCAGACCCCACCCCTGGGCTTCCCCCAAGTTCGCCCAAGACAGCCCCTGAGGCACCTCTCCACATCCAGGAGTTCCTTGAAGCATGTCTGGAAACGTGTCACACAACACGAAATGTTTCTACGGATACATTTAGAAAAGCAGGTGTATCTTCTGTGGGGTCACCTTACTTGGAAGCAACCGGATCACAACTGTATAGGCAAACCCTCTGCTACCAGAGCTGTCTGAATCATTTCTGCCCGAAGTAGACACATTCAACGTTGTCATTTGGTCACGTTCAGGAATCTGGCGGTGTTTAAGGCCCTCGTTTGGAATAAAGGATTGTGTCAGCATTTCTGTTCTGAATTCCTATTTTCAATGATTTATAATGAAGCATCTTTTTAAAATGGTTTCAGCTGTTTGAGCTATATGCAGCCAAGAGAATAGATCCCAGGGCTTTTATAGCACTCCACTAACTATGAAATTGTTTGATTTTTACAAAACACATTTAGCAAATTGTTAAAAGTATTGGCTAAACACAGCATTTCATAAATGAAATGTTGAAGTGATCAAGATGTTGAACTTTAAAATCATCTGCTTTCGCTGAACGGTGCCTTTTTTTTACAAAGTTCAATAAGAATTTTTAACATAATTTTATACAACATTATAAGTGCATTGCTACATGTTGTAAATATCACGCCATTATACATTCTAATTACCTGATTACATTCATTTACATTAAATTTGTAATTAAATGTAATTTCATGCTTATTGAGTACAAATCCTTTTGAGACATTGCGATGGTGCTCTCCATTGCAACGTGCGGAACCCAAGTGCAGTCCTGAGCTGGGGAAGTCTGCAGAAGCGATTAGTGAGTCCTGTAAATCAAATCATGGTCTCTTAAATACAACTGCAGACAGGAAAATCATTTCTAGCAGAGTTACCTTGTAATGAAGGTGTTGGTGGTTCAAAGATCTTTGTTTCTGTAGCTTTGGCCTGTTGGGGTCCTAGGGTAATGTCCAGTCCCTGGAGAAAGACATCATGCTTGGTAAAGCAGAGAGTCAGCAAAGAAATGAGGGAGACCCTTAACGAGATGGAGTGACATGATGGCTGCAGCAATGGGCTCAAGCGTAACAAGGACTGTGAGGCTGGCGCAGGACTGGGCAGCGTTTCGCTCTGTTGTCCATAGCATCTCTATGAGTCAGAACTCGATGGCACCTAACAACACCAAGGGTAATGTAGTGAAACGAGATACTGGTATGGTTCCAAAAATTAGGATGTTTTTATCTGTTATATGATGACAACTACCTAATGGGAAGAAGGCAGCTGAAGTCTCCTGCCTACTTTTTGACCGAGGATTTTCAAGTCATAAAAATCCTTTCTCCACTTGCAACATTCTACAGTCTTTTTCCAAATTCAATCCCTCACCATCACTATAGCAACCCACGTCTTGTGGCAAGTATGGAGACATTGTCAGATCAAATAGGAGGAGGAGCCTTGGCCCCAGATTCGGCCTTGAGTGACTAATTTTTTCACCTTCTTGTGAACATTGAGCATTTTGCGGTATTTCAGCAGGCAAGCACATGCAATAATGGGTTTTTTGATGGCTCTTGGCTTTCCTTGACATCTTGATACTAAAGATATCATTTGAGTCCTCCCCTACATCTAGCATAGGAAGATTAGGAAAAAACAAAAGTATGCAAGTCTTGCATGTTCACTACAGAGAAAAGCAGATAAGGCAACATCATCTAAGATAAGATTGTGCAGACTTCCTCCTCCATTAGCCCTAAAATAGTCTTCATTCTCAACCCTTCTGCTTACATGGAGGGTCTGTAATAACTCCCTTGGTTCCACTTGAAGTCCCTCTCAACAGCATGGTTATTTAAACCAACCAAACCAAACCAAAATTTTTCTCTACGACGAGAAGAATGATGGTAGACCAGTGGTGTTCAGTCTTGAGTGTCCACTGAAATTACCTGGAGGGCTTATTAAAACACAGATTGCTGGTCCACCCCTAAAGTTGCTGATTCAGTAGGTCTACGGTGGGGCCTGAGAATTTACCTTTCTAACAAGCTCCCAGGTGAAGCTGCTGCTTTGTCTAGGAACCCCACTTTGAGAACCACCGGTCTAGACGAAGGAGCCCTGGTGGCACAGTGGTTAAGAGCTCAGCTGCTAACCAAAAGGTCAGCAGTTCAAATCTACCAGGCACTCCCTGGAAACTCTACGGGGCAGTTGTACCCTGTCCTATAGGGCTGCTAGGAGTCGGAACCGACCTGACGGCACCTAACAACAACAACAGCAGTCTAGATGAACTCTCCTCTCAGTAATGTCTAGCACATACTAAGGCTTCAAGAATTGCATTTGGGATCAAAACTGCTGCGTGTTTCCTTGGACCGATAGGCCCCTTGTTCCTTTCTGGAGGAGAAACCTGCCTCAGGGAGCGTGTGGTCTGAACTTGCCACCTAAGCCTTTCCTATTGACGCTTCTGCAGGTTCCAAAGGAAAGGAAGCTTGGGTGGCGTAGGTGGCCCCATCCTGTTCGTCCTCCCAGGTTGATATCGCTTTGTTTAGAAAAGGCAATATATAGTCAGCAAGTCATCTGGGAAGCGGAGAAAAGCTGCATATCTGCAGGGTCATGTTCCTCCCCAGAAACCAAATTAGACAATAGTTGCCAAGAGATCACTGGATTTAGGAATCTATTCAATTCAATCTATTCCAATGAATATTTATTGAGGGCTTATTACACAGGAAGGAGCCCCGGTGGCACAGTGGTTAAGAGCTCAGCTGCTAACCAAATGGTTGGCAGTTCGAATCCACCAGCTGCTCCTTGGAAACCCCATGGAGCAGTTGTACTCTGTACTATGGGGTTGCTATGAGTTGGAATCGACTCAGTGGCAACGGGTTTGGTTTGGTTTATTACACAGGAAAGATTTTTAGAATCCAATAAGACTCAAAGAACTTACACTTTGAAAATTTCCATGACCAGTTCTGGGTCTAGAAAACTGTCTTCCATGGTACAGATTTACACTTTGGGGGATAATATTTTAAAATATAAATCTTTTCATGTTTGTGTAATTCTATCACAAGAATAGTAAAAAAGTGAGAAATTATCATACTTTTCTCATATTTTGCTCCAAAAGTGCAAGTCATTTATATGTTCTTTAGCTCAGATATGCAAAGTTCTCTTAAAATTAAAGACATCCTGCAAGTATTCAATATAAGCACAAAGGTGTAATCATAAAAATAAGTAATATTTCTGAAAGGTAAACGTGGTAGCAGGTCCCTTGCCATAGGCCAGGAGAGAACCCTTATTATGGCGTATAAGTACTATTTTATATTTTTCAGCATTGACAGAGAGAGGCACAGAGTAAAGCATGAGAGAATATTATTTCAAAACAAGTTATTTCTGATAATACAAGTATGATCACAAATAATCGTTAGTTTACTAACATCAAAATATTGTTGCTCCAGGAAACTAGAATATAGGAAAGGGAACTAATGAACACAATTAAAGAGAATGTTGACACAGTGTGATAAATGCAGCTAATGTCACTGAACAATTTGTGGGGAAATTGTCAAATAGAAACCTAACCAAAAACTCAATAAAATATTATTTTAGAAAAACCCTATGGGGCAGTTCTACTCCGTAACACATGGGGGCGCCATGTGGAACCGACTCAAGGCCCCTAACGATGACTGGATCTAATACGGTCAAATGGTCAAAAATTACTCTAAAGCAAAGGTGAGAAGGTAAGGGGGTGGGGAAACTAGAGTACCGGAAACGGAACAACTAGAATGGAATGAATGAGAACAATGACACATTGTGAAACACGTAAACAGTATTACTGAATAACTTTCGTAGAAGTTGTTAAATGGGAACCTATTTGCTGTGTAAACTCTCACCTTAAACACAATATTTTATAAATAAAAAAATACGTATATTGGTGCCCCAAATTTCTACCTACTTCCCATTCAAGAGGGCTAAGCTGCTTCCAAATGTGAAGAGAATTTTCCCTCTACCATGGAGTCTGCTCAGACATGCCTAGACACTCTGCTTATAGTTCTACCTAGCACAATGTGAGAGGCGTGTTCCCTACAGCAGAGAGGGAAAGTGGGGTACCCCATGAGTTATCATTTTCCATCATAACAACTGTTGCTGAAACCTCCCTGGACACTGAATTGCATAAACTTGTCCTGCACATGTATCTAATGCTTTACTTCTGTATTTTCAAGCAAGAACATTCATTCACTCATTCATGCAGCACTAAAATATTTTTGGAACACCTACTGTGTACTACACTGTCCTTTAAAATATTTAGTCAAAATACTTTCATGAAGACAGGAAGATTACGGAAGAATCATGACTAAGGCTGAGGTTTAGCTCCAATGGGGACCTCGCCCAAACACAGTTTTAGACTCTGCCTCAAAAGTGCCCTGTGCTCTCTTGACTCACCACACTGAATGTCATGGCCTAACTGTCCCCTCTGTGCTGATGAGCCCAAATCTAATGCTTCCTGTCTTCTTACCTAAACTTTAGTTCCATTTTTCCAATCTTTTCTAGGAAGTTTCCCTGGGACGTATATGCTCCATTTCAATCTCAACATGCCTCAATTAATTTCGAGGTCTCAATGTAGCTCTTTCCCTTAACTTTAATCCATCAATCTACAGGTGTGTTGTACTTCATGAGGCAAAGGAAGGAGGGGGAATGACACCAAGGATATAAAACAAGGTTTCTTCCCTTAAAGGAATAAATAGCATGCAGACAAATGACCTAAATGACTGGTGATACAGAGCAGTGTACAGCGCAGGCCTGAAGAGCAGCCGGAACACACTAAGTGACGTAGGATGCAGAGAAGGAAAGACTTCAGAGTGAGAAGGATTAACGGGGGGAGGATTCCTGAGAAAAGACCAGGCCAAGGGTGTCTCCAAGGCATAGAGCTGGAGTGGGAGTCAGCATGAGGGTAGAAATAATAATAACTTGACTTATATCTCTGAGGTTCTTGAGAAAACAAACTAGGTAGGTGAGCAAAATCTTCCAAGTTCCATAAGAAAACAAACCTTTATTTCTAGAATAAGCTTTGCAACCTAAAGTGGAATCAGACAAGCATAAAGAATTATTACAAAGCTGCTGGGAGCTCCCTAATTTCTCAAAGAGTGGCGAGACCAGGTAAAAAATGAGTTGGAAGTCAACAACTCAACTGCAAAGACGGGGGTGATAAAAGAGCTGCCTCCAAACCACCCGCAGAGCCCCTAAGCCTGTTTCTCACATCTCTCGCTTTGTTCCCTAGGCTGGACAGTGGTCTCCCCTTCTGTGTGTGGATCCTTGCATCCACCCCCACACCTTGCCTTCCTCACGGCTCCCCCAACCCCCTTTCTTGGGCTGAATGGTTGTAAAAACGGCATAGGGGTGGTGCCGAACCTTCTCCAACTCCACAAGGGGGAAGGAGAACCAAGATCAAGAGCACAAGGCTGACTCCCATGAGGTGGAGGCCAGATATGCCTTCTCTCTCTGCCATCTTCACCAATTCTGACACCAACTGTCCCTCCCACGGCACTCTCTACTTCTCTGCTGGGTTCGATGATTCATTGCAATGGCCACACAGAACTCCCAGACCGTACTCACGATTATGGGGTTTACCAGGGAAGTAAGAGTTACAGTTCAGGCTCAGGAACACTCAGGATACAGTTCCTCCATCAGGACAGCCTCTTCCCAGCCATGCTCGCAGGCACACATCTCCCTGGCCCTTGGCCTCTGCCCAAAGGCACTCAGCTTCCTCTCTCCATGGGCCAGGAAGGCTACCACGCCATCTCCTGCTGCCAGGTCTTTCCTGCCACTGCTTCTCACCATCTTCAGGGTTACAGCTTGCTCTCGCTCGCTGTCTCTGTCTGTCTCTCTCTCCCTCTCCTGCTTCCAGGAGCTTCTCAGCGCAGGGATCCCAGGTCCAAAGAACGTGCTCTCCGCTCCTGGCTGTTCTTCCTTGGTGGTGGTAGGATCCTCCTCTTTGCTCTGGAATTGTCTCTCTTTTAAGGCAAAATTGACCAATCCCCTTGGTAGACCACAGTTACCCTATCACACAGCCCTGCCCAGTCACCAAGACCGTGGCTAGAAAGGCCACACAGGTGTAAGTAATCGACCGCAATGGCTCTGTTTTGCTGTGTTGCGCCTCCTTCAAGCCTCTCCTTCGGCGTCTTTCTTTCTCCCGCTCTCTGGTGCTGCTGTTATTCTTTTTGTCGTTGGCTGCCCTCAAGTCGGCCCTAACTCATGGCAGTCCCACGCACAACAGAGGGAAATGTTGTCTGGCCCTATGCCATCTTCCTCATCATTGGTGTGCTCAAGTCCGTGGTTGCTGCCATGGTCTGCTTCGAGCACCTTCCAGTATGGAGAGGCTCATCTTCCAGCACTGGATCAGAAAGTCTTCTGTTGTGATCCATAGGGTATTCATTGTCATACATCCATACCAGTTGCCACAGAGTCAACTCTGACTCGTGGAAACTCCGTGTGTGTCAGAGTAGAACTGTGTTCCGCAGGGTTTTCAATGGCTGATTTTTCAAAAGTAGATTGCCAGGCCTTTCTTCTGAAATACCTCTAGGTGGATTCAATCCTCCAACCTTTCAGTTAGTAGCCAAGAGTCTTAACCATTCGCACCACCCAGGAACTCCTCTTTCTAGTCTACCTGACTCACACTGTCCTTTTTGTTCCCTCTCCCAAAGTTTTTATATTAAACATGTACCATTAAGCTGAAATCGCATGATTGCTATTTCTTATATTAAATGGATATAGCTTCTTTCTTAATAATTTTAAAAGTGGTTTGATCATTTTATATTTCTATTTATGAATAAGAAAAAATTAAAACCACAGTAAATTTATTGTTTGTTATTATAGCCTATAAATACTCAGTCCCTTTATAGAAAGTTTCCTTGCTTTTTCTTTGATAGTGATATTATTTGGGGGGACCCTCAGCCTTTAGCAGAATATATGCCATCATTTTTCTCAAAACCATTTAATCTTTTAAAGAACGATGACTGCAGTAAGGTAGCAATAGTACGAATCGTAGCGACAGCCGACATTTTTGCCGGGCACGACTCTAAGCTCTGGATGCATATATTACTTAATCCTCACCACAGCCCTGTGAAGGAGGTACTCTGAATAACCTCTTTTTACAGATGGGGAAATTGAGGCTCAGCAAATTTAGGTAATTTCCCTAAGGTCACACAGACTGAAGCTCTGAATGATAATTCCACGTTATTGCTTGAATATGTGTGAATAATACATTTGAGTTTTTTTTCTTTCTTGTTTTTTTTTATGGTTTAGGTGAACATTTACAGAGCAAGTTAGTTTCTCTTTACATAGGTGCTGACTTTAAACTTTAACTCTTCCTAGGAAACAGTTGGCTTAAATAGAAGGAATTTTAAGTCATTCTTGGGATTTAGGTTTTCTGATCAATCAGAAACACTTGCTATACCTGAAGCTTTCGAATCTCTGAAATTTAGAAGCTTTCTGCCTCAAAGAACATTCCTAACTCTCTGACTTGCAGGTGAGGTAGGATGATAGTGAGGGAAAGGGGGCTGCACCAAGCGAACACAGCCAGACCCCACGGTTATCTTGTCACATTAGACCTCCTGCCCCAGGCGCCGTCCACTTTGCTGCCTCCTTTCTCTCTCGCCTTGCTTTTTCCCTGTATTGTCAGCTGATCGTGGCTCCAGCATCAGACAGAACCCGTCTGAGATGCTGCTGCTGACACGTTTGAAGCTAAACAGGTGCAAGAGAGAAAAAAAAAAGGCGGCACAGCGGCTTTTCGGAAGTCAGATGGCATTGTGCAGCAAACAGAAGGCAAACGACTGATTTCAAAGCCGAAAATCAGATCCTTTTATTTGTGTAGAATATATCAATTTGGAATGCACAATTTGAAATTGCGGGTTATAGAATTCGATACATTTGGTTGTAGTATCATTTTCAAGGGCTGCAATATCCAAATCCCAACCTAGAAATGACAGGCTCACGGTCAGGTTTACTTCCTTTGGAATTGTCACCTGGTGTCCAAAGAAATGTGTTTTGTAGAGAATGCTATTTCTGCTCCTCTGTTTTTGTCATGTGAATAACACTCTTGCGGTGTCTTTGTTTTCCTGAAACGTCTACCCACTTGTCATGTGCTACTTCTTAAGATTTTTCAGAACATTAAGATTTATGTTTGTGTTTTCACTCTCTCCCTTACTGATTTCTGCTTAACTAAACTTCCATGTAAACAAAATCGTGAAGATATTCCTAGATTACAGCGTCTGCTCCCAGCTCTTTCAATTCGATTCTTAAGCCATCAGTTCTTCAGACTGTGGCTTATCCCCCCTTGAAGCCGCATCAAGCTCAGGGGAGAGAACGACTGTGGTCTCACAGCTTAACATAGAGATGTCACTGCCGTGTAACCGCCATGATATATGCCACAAGTAATCCCTGAGTCCCATTCACAAACAAAAGGGTAAACTATCATTCATTGTTGCACCCTCAGATGGAGTTAGGGAAAAGCTATTGCCAAGAGATTATTCATTACAGAGGGATCCAGAAGAGTGATCCCCTGGAATAAAAGCAGAAATTTTGGTCATCCTTCCCAAAAACCAGAGAAGGAATTATCACAGATAGAGCCAAAGGGCCCAAGACAACACTGGGGTGGTCTTGGCCGTCCCAGCCTAGTTCCAAGTGGGAGACCTAGTGCCATCTGAAGTAGCCCCAGGTTAGCGTGTGTCATTATGTCCCCCAAAAATATGTGTCAACTTAGTTAGGCCATGATTCCCAGTATTGTGCGATAGTCTACCATTTTGTCATCTGATGTGACTTTCCTATGTATTGTAAATCCCATCACTATGATGTTAATGAGATGGATTAGTAGCAGTTATATGGATGAGCTCTATAAGATTAGATTTTGTCTTAAGCCAATCTCTTTTGAGATATAAAAGAGAGAAGCGAGCAGAGAGACAGGGGGACCTCACATCACCAAGAAAGAAGCACTGGGAGCAGAGCGTGTCATTTGGACCCGGGGTCCCTGTGCTGAGAACCTCCTAGACCAGAGGAAGATTGATGACAAGGACCTTCCCTCAAAGTTGAAAGAGACAGAAAGCCTTCCCCGAGAGCTGACACCTTGAATTTGGACTTCTAGCCTCCTAGACTGTGAGAGAATGAACTTCTGTTTGTTAAAGCCATCCACTTGTGGTATTTCTGTTATAGTAGCACTAGATGACTAACACAGCGTGTCAGCCTTCAGAGGCCTAGCTCTGACCCTGAGCCTCATGTAAACGTGAAAAGGACCTACGTCATGAGTGGTTCTTTGCCATCTGTCTTCCTGATATCGAAGTATCCATATTTAGACCACCACGAGGACAGATGTCAGAGCTTGGAGTACCCACTCCAGCTGTGTTTGAGAGCTCATGCTAGTTCATCAAAAATGTGGTGGTCTTGCACTGGCCACAAGTGAAATGTGATCTCAGACTCAGTCAGCAGGAAGTTCGGCTCTTCAGTGTAGATTTCATTTCATTTCCTCCTTGACTTCCCTTTTCGTACTGGCAGAGGAACTGTGCATGGAGAGCATTATTTTAGGTAGAAAGGAAGAAGGAAGAAAGAAATAGGAAGGTAATGAGGAAAGAGAGAAAAAAGGAAGGAAGGAAATTCATCTTCATTAACTATTTCAGTCATTATTCTCAATTTCAGTCATTGAGAAGAGTAAAGAAAACAGAACAACCAGGATGGAAATATTGAGAATGTTCACGCATTGTGAAGAATATAACCAATGTCACTGAACAATCTGGGTAGAAATTGTTGAATGGGAACCAAAACTGCTGTGTAAACCTTCACTCGAAGCATAATAAAATATTATTATTAAAGAAAAAGATGAAGAGTAAAGAAAGGTCAAATTAAACAAGGCATGCAAATTAAAATACTTAGAAGCTATGCTTACTATTTCACAAGTATTTGCAATTTTGGTTATAAATTAGAATCCTAAGTGGTGAAATACCAAGTCTTTCCTTTTCATTCTCTGAGTCCTCTTTCCCTTCACACACACGTTTCTCATGCACGTTGATATCCCTCCCTGAAGCAGACATCATCTTTATATTTTAGGAATACAGAAAATGTGGATCATATCGTCCCTCAGATAAATCATAGAAATAAAGATTAAGGAGCATTATATCCCCCCTGTGTTGGAACGTTCCCTGCTGACTCGTATCCTCAGATCACCACTGGGAACAGCCTGATGCCTCTTCCTCCAGACTTCTTCTATTTATTTATTATCTTGTCTTATCATTTTATAAACAAAAATGGAACCGTGTTCTCTGTACAGTTTCACACCCTGGATTTTGGTCAATATATTTTTACTTAATGCACTGTGGCTATTTTTTCCCATCAGTACATTTAGATCTACCTTATTCTTTTGATTTTTAATGAATGCATCATATTTCATTGTATGAATGATGTGGTTTACTTTTTTTAACCCATCTATTACAGAGGGAGAGTTGAGTTACTTTCTGTTATTTTGTGATAAGTAACTTCCAATTTTTTCCCAAACAGTGATGCAATGAACATCTTTGCACAGATATTTATACATTTTGGGAGTGTTTCTGTGGCATAAATTCCTAAAAGTGAAAAGCGTGAGCAATTAAAATGTTAATGTTATTACCAGATTGCACCGAACGTGTATCAGTGTGCCCATGTATCCATACCCTCACCATCTTAGTAACCCCGTTGCCGTCGAGTCAATTCCGACTCATAGCGACTCTATAGGACAGACTAGAACTGCCCCATAGGGTTTCCAAGGGGCAGCTGGTGGATTCGAACTGCTGACCTTTTGGTTAGCAGCCGAGTATTTAACCGCTGCGCCACTAGAGCTCCCACCATTTTGGTATCCATTATTCAAACAGTCATTTCCCATGTCTACAGTATTGAAAACATGCTCAGGAAGGCATTACACACATTAAATATTCTTTTCATTTCCCAATCTAAAAGCAAGGCCTCTGGTGATAATACAAGTCTGAGCAAAAAAAAATTCTATCTATATCCATATCCATATCCACATCCATATCTATCTATCTGTCTATCTATCTATCTATCTATCTATCTATCTGTACACACACACATATATATTGCTAGTTCTGGAGGTCATAATTTTGAAGTTTTATTAAAATTGATGCTTTTTCATAATGTGATTTCTCCTAGGCCCTGATTCTTAAGTCTTATCTGGCTCTGTGACTCATCTTTACTTCCTTTTTTGTTTTTTGTTTTTTTTGGTTATAGGGTGATAACTAATTTAAGACCTCCTTAATTCCATCCATTGAGTTTACATTTTCCCAAGCAGTATATTTAGAGGGCTTAGCAGGGGTGTTTCAAGTCCACGGTGACCAGCCCTTTGCACATTTCCATCTGCTGGGCAAACTTGCCTGCAAATCACCATTATTAGCTCCCGACAGTGCCTCAGACATTAGCGAATGGCCCTTTGCCAATCCATGCCACACGCCTGGGACTGCAGCAGGGTTGCGAGCTCACGGTCTTTGTGTAGTGGTCAGGCAGAGCACATCTGAAAGGAAGCCAGAAATACCATGCACACCTTGGACTTCTCTGTTTTTAAGGTACCTACCATCATTATGAGGACAAAATGAATTAACTGGCTTAATATTTGTCAATTGCTTAGAAAGTACCTTATACATAGTAAACACTATATAAGTGTTTGCCAAAAAAGAAATCACGAAAGAGGAAAGCCATTTTGCATTATTTTCCTGCCATTTACAAATGCCAGACCTTATTTGTATTATTTTTTTTAAGTGGGCTGTATTCATCTTCCCCCACCCACAGCAGTTTCAATGAGTGTTTAGTAAGTATATCAGGTTAAATGTACAGTAAAATTGGGATTAACCCGAATTAATTCATACCTGAACAAACTGATTTAATTTGGGAGGGAGGGATTGACTTTTTTTTTGGTGGGGCGTGGTTGACTTAGCAGTAATAGATCAATTAGAAACAAGAAAGTTGATATTAGAGATTTATTTTTAAGTCTTTATTTATTATATAATTAGTAGAAAGAACAGTATAATAAAGCCCATGTACCCTACACCCAAGGAGCCCGGGTGGCACAGTGGTTAAGTGCTCAGCTGCTTAACTGAAAGGTCAGTGGTTCGAATCCACCAGCAGCTCCACGGGAGAAGGACGTGGCAGTACTGCTTCCATGAAGAGGTACAGCCCTGGAAACCCTACGGGACAGTTCTACTCTGTCGTATAGGGTCGCTATGAGTCAGAATCCACTCGAGGACAATGGGTTTGGTTTTGTTCACCCAGCTTCTACAATTTTCAATATTTTGCTGCTTTGTTTAATCAATCCTCCTCCTCCCCTTTTTTGTGTTCTTTTTTCTAGACTATTTTTAAGGCATCTTCTCAAACTGTTAACGTGCATACACAACAACCCAGGATCTTGTTAAAATGCAGCATCTGCTTCGGTCAGTCTGGGGCAGGGCCAAGATTCTCCATTTCTAACCAACACCCGTGCGATGCCCAGGCTGCTGGCCCCACATCGCATTTTGGGTAGCAGGATTTAAAGAAAAACCTGGCTATCATATCAAAGGCACATACAAGGCATTTATTTTGTTAAAATTTAAGGGGAAATAAATGACTAAATTTAATATCTTCTACCTTCTACATATACGTCTTTAAACCAAACCAAACCAACCCCATTGCCATCGAGCTGATCTGACTCATAGCTACCTTGTAAGACAGAGTAGAACTGCCCCATAGGACTTCCAAAGAGCGGCTGGTGAATTCAAACTGCCAACCTTTTGGTTAGTAGCCGAACTCTTAACCACGGAGCCACCAGGGCTCCTATACATCTTCTGTACTTTAAAATGAGAATTAACTTTCAGGATGATGCCTCACAGAAGTCCAAAACCAGCCAAAAAAAGACCAAATTGTGTTTCCTTTTATATATTCATAAAGGCAGAAAAATATTCTCATACATTTTACAAATATTTTTAACAACATTTCTCAAAAACAAAAATCATATCTGCGTTAATTATACTAATTGGCAGAGGGGACTCTAATTAACAAAAATATCCCATTCTTGAAATGCAAATCAAACCCACAATGCAAATCACCTCCGCTAAGATGGCTAGGATGAAAAAGCCAAAACAACAAGAGTTGGCAAGGACGCGGAGAAATTGGAACCTTCCCATTGCTGGTGGGAATCCAAGATGATAAACTGCTGTGAAAAACCCTTCGGTAGTTCCTCACAAAGTTCAACACAGAATTACCATACAATCCCACAATTCCACTCCTAGGTTCATACGCAAAAGAACTGAAAACAGCAACACAGATAGATACATGTACACCAATGTTCATTGCAGCACTATTCATAATAGCTGAAAGAAGAAAACCTAAAAGTCCATCAACAGATGAATATTTTATCAAAACGGTATATGCATACAACGAAGTATTACTCAGCCATAAAAAAATAAAGTCCGATACATGTTATGACGTAGTTGGACCTTGAAAACATATGCTGAGTGAAATAATGGTCACAAAAGAACAAATATTGAATAATCCCACTTATATGAAATACGCAGAATACGCAAATGTATAGACACCGAAGTTTATTAGTGGTCAGCAGAGGGGAGGAAGATGGGGAAAGAGAGAGTCATTTTTAGGGGACACTGAGCTACTGTTGGAGCCCTGGTGGCACAGTGGTTAAGCGTCTGGATGCTAACCAAAAGGTCAGCAGTTCAAATCCACCAGCTGCTCCTTGGAAACCCTCTGAGGCAGTTCTACTCTGTCCTATAGGGCCGTTACGAGTTGGAATTGACTCCATGGCAACAGGTTTGGTTTGGTTTTTTGATGTAATATTAAGGAAAACTATTCTGCACCCCAAGATTATGAAGATACTACTCTGATGTCATAGCCTTCCATTACATTTATGGTGATATTTTTACATTCTCCTTCTTCATCCATCTGAAGCTGATCACGAGAGTCTGGCCTCCACCTTTTATGCACTTATTTGTTTGCGTCTTAGCACTTCTTAACCAACTGTTCTATCATCGTTTATCAAATGCTCTGTTCATCAATTCCTAACTGATAGGAAACTACACCTCTAACGTATATTAAGCCCCATTTGCTTGGGGGTCAGTTTGTAGGTTCTCCATTCTTTTCTCTTGTTCTGTCATTCTGTCACCGTAAAACCCGTTGCCGTCAAGTGAATTCCAACTCATTGTGACCCTATCAGACTGAGCAGAACTGCTCCATAGGGTCTCCAAGGCTGTAATCTTTACAGAAGCAGACTGCCACATCTTTCTTTCATGGAGTGGCTGATGGATTCGAACCACCAACCTTTCAGTTTGCAGCCAAGCACTTAACCACTGGGCCACCAGGGCTCTCTGCCATCACTATGCAGTATCAAACCGTTTTCATCATTATAGCTTCATGCTTTACTTTTACTTCTGGGAGGCAGATATAAGTACTTTGTAAACTACTTTTTCTCAGTGTTCATGGCTGTTCAACCATTGCAGCCATTATGCATCCAGATGAATTTTATAATCCACTTACCATGCTCCTTCCAAAGTGGGATGTTTGCTAAGAAGTATAGTATATCCAGAGCCCTGGTGGCACAGTGGTTAAGCACTCGGCTGCTAACCACAAGGTCAGCAGTTTGAATCTACCAGCCGCTCCCTGGAAATCCTATGGGGCAGTTCTACTCTGTCCTGTAGATTCGCTGAGTCAGAATCAACTTGACAGCAATGGGTTATGGAGTTTTTTATTATATATAACATATCATATATATTTACACTTACAAATCAACTTAAATATATTATATTTACAGATTACAATGGGTTACGGGGTTTTATATTTGCAGATTAATTTGAAAGAGACATATTTATCATATTGAGCCTTCCCATCTAGGAGCAAGGCTTGCCTTTCCATTCACTTGGGGCTTGAATGAGTTTCGGAAATGTGTGGGGACAAATCCTGTCATTACTCTTGAGACTGACCTTGCTCAGAGGGTCACTCTGTCCTCACCGTGCTGGAAAACATTTCAGAAATGTAAGATACTGCATTGTTAATCAGCTTACACACACCCCAAGAAAAAGATGTGTAATGGTGTTTTTATTACTTCTCATCATTCATAGAGAAGTTTTCCACAGTGTCCTGAATGACCCAGGGCAGAGCTGAATTGGAAGACTTCCAGAGTCTGAACCAAATCCCTTGGTTGGCTTTGTGGTACCAGTGGTCCCACTGAAGACAGTGGGTCTCAAAATATGTGGTCTGTTGACCACCACTCCTGGAATAATCTGCGGTACAGATTCATGAGTCTCACTGGGGTCATTCTGGACCAACACACACAGCAGTGGAGCCCTGGAATGTCCATTTCAACAGGCTGTCTAAGCGGCTGATATGCCCTCTAAAGATTGAGACCCACTCTTTGGGGTTTCTATCACAGGGAGTCTTGAATAATAAACAATAACAAAAATATGATATATCCCTATAATATGAAATAAAAAAACAGAGGGCATATTTTATGTATAAGTACGTATACACTAAATAGAGAATGCTTCGATACAATCTGTACATTATATAAGCAAACACTGATAAGTCATTTAACCCTTTCATGGATACATTTTTTTTTTTAATTGTTTGGTGATACATGTTTTTTCACTAAAGGAATGGATGCTGGATCATTGTGTATTGGTAGCTTTTTTATTATTTGAAAAAATAGGGTGCAGTTGCAAGTGGGAGATAGCAATTCCATGTTCCAGGAAACACACCACACACGGGGCATATCGGTTCCTCAGCATCACACTTCCTGGTTACACTTGAGCCATAAACTATCTTTACTCAACTTTCCAAAACTGGAAATACTGAATAAACATTGCGCTTTGCTGCGCATGATCATTATCAGTTTGGTTTGGGGGGGCCGTATCATCCCGTGGTCCAGGAAGCACACTGCACTCATGGTCCAGACCGGCCCCATGGCCCAGGAAGTGTATCACAGACTATTTTCACTACAAAAATAACTCATTTGCTTGAAAATTTCTGAATGCCAGTAACCGTACCTTCCCAATAACATAAAGGAAATAGTGAACATACTCGCAAGCCTTATTTCACTGTACGGAAGCCAGAAGACACAAAAGTTTCACACAGTTGCTCCTCTGGGAAGCATCCCCTCATACGACTGACTCTCGAGACCCCAGTGTGGCTCAGACCAACTTCCTTGTCTTTTAGGCGGCTGCACTGGTATCTGCAATGATGCTAGAGGTATTAAAGTGGCTCAAATGCCCGCCAGTAAACCTCCAGGGGGGAAAATGTAACACCGGCATATATGTCCCCGGGTCCAAGAGGGGTTAAATGTGGGCAGGAATGTAACAGCGTAGAAATTGGAGTCAGAGGAACTGGGTTTGATCCTAGCTTTGCGGTTTTCAGTCGAGTGAGTCCTTTAACCTTTAAAAGTTAACAGTTTATCACCTGTAAAAAGAGTTGCTGTCAGGATTAAATGAGATATGTATACTTTACATATGTAAATATCTTTATATCTTATGTGCTCTACTATTTGCGTATGTGAAGCACATACTAGAAGCTCAATAAATGACAGATAATAAAATTGACTACTTGCACTTCTGTGGGATCAGGGCCTTAATCGACCTCACCAATGTGCCATTGGATTGCATTACCAGCCTTTTTGAAGTTAAAAATCAAAATGACAGAACCACACCATTTGAGCAACAATAGTGGATTTTAAAGGCTTAAAAACCGAAGTGTTAACTGAATGTCAGAGATACAGGGATGAAAGTTTAAAATTTAACTGATAGGACATACAGTCATTAAAATTTTTTTACAGTCAATTTGAGCAGCTGTCCAAGTGCCTGAGAAGATTCTGAAAGGTGGGGAATAAAAAAAAAAAGTTACAGACCCTCTACATGTCACCGCATCCACAGCCTTCAACCTCTGCTCCTGAGGCCTGCAGACACGCATTGATGATGTGCTGAGGCTGATGGCGGCAGGCCCACTCCCTCCTCCCTCGCCAACACATGCATGCTCACCTTCAGCCCTGCACTGCCATTCTGGGCCACTTCTCTCCTGTAAGGAGCTGCTGACTTGATGTCACTCTTGTCATCCTATTGTCCTTGGGTCGCTCACGTAGTTGTCACTAAGGTAGAGGAGAGTCTCTCTGTAGGGCACTGTCTTGAGTTTGGTAACCTTGGACAATTGGCTTGACCTCTCTGGGTCTCACTTTTCTCATCTACAAAATGGGAATAATAATACTACCTCTCAGGTGAGGTGTTGTATCGAAAGTGCTTAAAATAGTGACTGGCATATAATAAGCGCTCAACGAACGATAGAAAACCAAAGTAGAGAGAGACTCCCGATTTGTATGGGCTTGCTGCCTGCACTTCCTATGAAGCCTCTGGGGCAGGGTTCTTAACCTCAGCACCACTGACTTTTTGAGCTGGATAATTCTTTGTTGTGGTGGCTGTTCTGTGCGTTGTAGAATGTTTACCAGCATTCCTGGCTGGAAACTCGATGCAAGATTTAAACTATGGAAATAATGATTATAATCGTATTTTAGAAAGAGTATTCCGGCAGCAGTATGGAGTCTGGATGTGAAAGGAGAGAAACTAGAGGGCAGGAGAGAAGTTAGCAAACTACTGGGAAATGCGGGTGTGATTTCAGCCTCGATGAGGACAGGGCATGGGGATAGGGAGGAGCAGAGAGGGCTGGAAGATCGTTAGGAGACAGTGGGCAGGACTCGGTCCCCACCAGGTGGGGATGGGAGCTGTAAGGAAAAAAAAGGAATCTAAGATGGTGCCCAGGTTTCTGGCTTCAGGGACTGGGTGACAAGTGATAGAAAGCACCAGGATGAGCATACCAGAAGAAGACATGTGAATTAGATGCCTGTGGGAAACTCAAGTGATGTGAGTGGTAGGCTACTGGATATATATATGGAGCTGGATCTCGGGAGACAGCCTAGGAGTGAGAGCCATCCTCCTACAGGCTGTACTTGTGGTGAACATCCAGGAAAGCAAAATACATAGCAAGAAGTTGGGCACTGGAGTCCTACCAAGCTGGGCTCAAATCCTGGTTCTACCTAATGCTACTTGCTTGCTTTTAGGCAAGTTACTTATCCGTTCAGAGCCTCAGTTTCCACCTGTGTAAAATGGGGCTAGTTAATACCCCACCATGTTGTCTGAGGATTAAATGAGATGATGTAAATAACGCATGTAGCGCCATCTCTGGCACACAGCAAAACTGACTAAAAGAAGCCACTAATAATGGAAGAAGTTGAAACCATGTAAAGGAATGAAAGCCCCAGAAGGACATGCTCAGTGAGAGGAGAACTGAGGCCACAGCTTTTAGAAACACCAACATTTAGGGGACAGGCAAAGGAGGAGCCAGCGAAGAAACTGATACAAAAAGGTCTGAGAGGAGAACGTGAACAGGAACGAACAGTGTCCCAGAAGCCAAGGAGGAAAGCATTTCACAAAGGGGATAGTGCCTACTCCTTGGCTGGAATATTAAACCCATTATCAAATTTTATTATAAACATATCCCATGGTGTGATTTGGTTATTTGTAAATAATCCCTTTGTTTCTGATGGCACAATTAAAGAACCACATTCATTTATATTCAACAACAGAACCTCAGTTGGCCCTACCTACCATCTAGCATCTACTGGATGGATAGTCAAGCTTGGTCACCTACTTGGAAGGGACTGTTAGCCAAATGATGATGTAAATTTAACCTAGAAAGGATAAATCAAATATGAATACCAGAGAAAACCACTCACCATACCTATCTGTCTCTGGTTTGATCTACCCGGACTCCTATGACTTGCCTACCAAGTTAGCGCACACGAATTGTTACAAAATATGGATTGCGAGTATACCCTGCTTCATCAGAAACGTATCTACATGTGATTAGGTCTCCCATGTCATCTTCTATTTTATACATTTATTTTTAAATAGGTAATATTTGTACATGGTACAAATTCAAAGGGCACGGAAGACTGAGTGTACAATAAAAAGTCTTGTCACCACCCTGCCCTCAGCCACCCAGCGCCCTCGCCGGGAGACAGCCAGTGTTTGTACTACACCGTTCTCAAAAATCTGTAGAAGCAAAATTTTCTCCAGTATAATAAGTGCCATCATGTTCTAACATCATAACTTTCATACAAATCAACCTACCATCCTACACCCCCTAAAGTGTGTCCGGAGTTTACTGAAATGCAGTACCTGAGCCACCAGGCTAGCAAGTAAATACAGCCCACAGAAGATCAGCCTGTTTTCACCTTAGCCGTCTCCTATCTCCTAGACAGATAAAAAATCTAGTTCCATTTATTCTGCTACTACTTACTCAGATTCGCTGTTGCCCAGCCCTGAGTGAGTGGCTGTTCGCTAATCTTGATAAACACATCATATTTCCATCTGTTGTTATTGCTTGTGCCCAATGCACCATAGTTTCTTGTGTAATAGAAATGATAGCGTGCTCCCACTGTATATGTACAATGTATACGCCATAATGTGTAATTTTATTTTATTTTAATTAAAGCTATTTATTACTTCAAAGAATCATAGCTGCAAGCTGTGAAAGATTTATTAAATGAAAACCCTCTGGCCAGTGCCCAGAGAAAACCTCTGGAGTCAGATAGAGATTGTTCTACCGAGTTATTTCTTACTCACCAAGCCAGCAGAGTCCAAAGTTTAAGAGGGACTCAGTTATGTCCGGGAAATGTAGAATTAAGGCTTTTGCAAAAAATGGAGGATTTTTAACTTTTTGTTTGTTCGTTTTAGAAAAAAATGTCTCCCCTTTTTCTTCTTTTCCTTTCAAGCATTCTCCATTCTGATGGTGCCATCTCGTTCTTTAATTAATGCCATAAGTCTCATAGGATGCCTGCAGGTTCTATTTCTGACCAAGCACACTTCAGATAAGACTACTTTACCCTTATTTATTTATTTCTTCCTTGGGGCGGAGTTTTAGGGACCTAGGAACATGCAAGCAATGATTAACTCCTGGGGTAGTAGGCAAAGAAGACTTAAAACCAAAGACACAAGGGAAAGATCCTTCCAAAGGACCCATGGACCACAAGCACCATAGCCTCCACCAGACCGAGTCCAGCACAACCAGACGGCGCCCCGCCACCACTACCGACATTTTTTTAATGGTCTGATGTGAGGAAAGAATGGGGTAAAATTGCTGGGATTTCAAAAAACAGAGCAGACTGAAGGAGATCACATGAATGAGTCAGATCACAAGACTGTGTCATTCATGCTTAAGTTCCACAAGGACAAACTACAACAGAAACGTTCCATGTTACCGTCGCCCAGCTTAGGTAAGTGTCACGAAGGTCAGGTGGATTTCAGAACCGGCCGTGAGTCTCAGCTTTTCCGTGAGAGGCGATGAAAGAGAAGAGAGAATGAAAATTACCTGCTCACTATCGAGCTTATTACAGAAAATGTATGATTGTCTGCACATGATTATTTTCTGTGTAGATTTGCATAAGCCGATCTCACCCACCCACAGCCCGAGACTGCTCCATGGAAGCTACCTTGAAGAGGTTTTCTCTTCCCTCCAGTTGACACATTTTAGGGTCAGCTGCTGGCCGAATTCTAGAGCTATTTTCTGCCATTTTCCCAACCCTTTTGCCCACACCTCACAAAGGGGGTTCCTGTTGTTTTCCTCCAAGGCTGTCTTCATGGTGAGTCTCTGGGTGGGCCATGGAAGGGTGTGAATGAATGACTCTGTTTTGCTGCCTCCTTGAGGTCACAGCACTGCCCACCACCTACCTGCCTTTCCACTGGCCCCAGGAATCTGCAATGCACTGGGTATCTTGGCACTTTAAGACTGGAGAATAAGGAGAGAGATCTGATATTATAAAAAGTGAAATTACAACAATTGCAAGTTCTTATTTTTAAATAATTTGAAGAACTGTAGACTCTTGAAAGTATTCCACCACGGCCATCTGGGAAATCAAAACAGACGCCACAGGGAGGCAGGAGACCTGTAGTCTACCTTTGCTGCCCCTCTTCCAGAGTAGATATAGAACTTTTACCAAGCCACTTAACTTCCTTAATCTCATTTTCATTATCGGTAAAAATAACAGGAGATGGATAGGGAAATCGCACTTTGAACCCCAACATATAAGACAGAGAACAGTGGGCTGCTCGGGCTGAAACAGACATGGAGGGGCAGGTAAGGGGAAGTCCACCTGCTCTACCTTCTCCTTCTCCTTAGAGCTTCCACAGAGAACCTAGGCTGAAAATTATGAGATTCTTACTTGAAAATCACTTAGAAGCTGTAGACCATCTAAGGAATTCACCATGAAAGTTCATCACGGCACAAAATCTTGTGAGGGTGTTATGTGTGTTTGAGGAATAAATACCGTTGAAGAGTTGGTTTTGTTTTAGTGTGTTGGCGTATGTGTGAGGGAGTGAGCGTGTGTGTGTAGGAGACCTGAGACAGCTAACATCTTCTGATTTACTTAAGCCAATTTGCAAGCCCCCCTCCCCCAAGCCTTGGCAGATTTGAATATTTTTATATCCACTTTATCTATAGGAGCCCTGGTGGCATAGCAGTTAAGAGCTGTGGCTGCTAACCAAATGGTCAGCGGTTTGAATCCACCAGCTGCTCCTTGGAAACCCTGTGGGGCAGTTCTATTCTGTCCTATAGGGTGACTACGAGTCGGAATCAACTTGACGGCAAAGGGTTTCTTGTTTGGTTTCTCTATCTATGTAGTTCACAGGTGTTCAATCCCAAACAAGGTAAGAGATAGGCTTGGGGAAGGAGGAAGACCTGACTGACCCAGGACTAATTGGCATTAGCAGCGTTGGCAAGAGAAATTTTTACCAAGAATACACTCTCTCAGAAATCATTTTATAGCTGGCTTCCATGTCTGCATTCTCCTTCCTCTTCAGCCCACCCTCCAGCATTCTGTTGTCTAAGTTCTACCATCTAAACCATTGTTTGTCACATGATAAAAAAGCATATTCAATATTATAATTGCTTGTAATTTATTTTAGAAGTTGCTTTTAACCTATTTAGGTGTTTCAAACTATGTTAATGGAGAACATAAAATTTATATAGATGTCAAAGTATACATATATATAAGTCTTATGTTCTCCAGTAACATGATTTGAAACACCTACATAAGCTAAAGGCAATATCTAAAATAAATTATAAGCGATCATAATATTAAGTAAGCTTTTTCACACTCTACCAAGTATTTCTGATATACTGGCGGGTGGGATGGGGAGATGGTGCCATTCCCCTATTTACGTCAAGAAGCATTGTTATGAAAGATTCTTTACTTTCCGATACTACAGAAGAAACGCTGACTCCTCAAGTAAGAGCTATTCTGATTTTGCTGTGTGGTGGTTGTAATAATTGAGTTTTACTCAAAAAACATTGCACATATGTCACACTGGACAGCCCTTCTCAGATAATACAAAGATATGTTCTTCTTCAAATAAACCTGGAATTCAGCCATCCAAATATGCAAAAAAGTTAAGATGCTGGGGGCAAATCAGTTATTGTTTTCAACACATAAATGTTTCTTGCCACTTTTCCTTAAAGAGTAAACATCCACCTGTGATTTTTAAAATGGGATTAAATAAACATGCAATAGGAACACAAGTATGTAAACTGTCATAAAAATTGTCATCTGCCCTGTGGATTGAAATAGAATTAAATAAACATATGATAAGAACATTTTCATAGAAATTGTCATCTGCCCATATATACATGCTGTAAATTCTGCAGTGGAAACTAAGTAAAGTCATTGCCATTACTGATACATTGTTGCATTCATTTGTTTAGTACCCAGTGTGAGCCAGGTGTGCAGAGATGTATAAGGCTTATCCCAGACCGCAATCTCTTAGTATGCTATAGGACTGAGTGGGACATAAAACTGGTAAACAGTGTACTGCATGCTGTGATAGAGGCTTGGAAGATGGCTGTGAGATCATAGAGGAGGGAGTTATGAATCAGCCTGAAAGGATGAGAGTTTGGCGGAGATGGTAACATCTGAGCTGTGCCTTGTGGGGATGAGTAGCTCAGCAGGTGGTGAAGAGGTGTTGAGTAAATAAATGGCTTTTCAAAGACAGGGAGGGACATGAGCAAAGGTTGGCAGTCTTCAAAGAGTGTCACATGGACACAGAATGGCCTGGGGGTGGGGGCAGTGTTGAAAGCATCTTGCAAAGGATCTAGAATAATAAAGAGACTTGCAGCTATCCGCTCTCAGTGCCCGGTCCATATCCCAATCGTTCTCCTTCAAGCCAAAAACTCCCAACTGAAAGCCCATGAAACCCAACCTGAAGTCTTCCTCTGGCAACAAAAGTGTTTCCACCACATGGAAGAGGACATATGTGCCAGATTAACACCCCCAAGCAGTCGTTGGCCAATGGCAGGTGTGAGCTGGTGGATAAACACAACTTATGGCTCAGGTGAAACAACTGTGAGGCACGTTCTACACCATTTCCCAGAGATTCTTGGAGGAATTGAGCCTCAGTTACCCACAGCAATCATCATTAAGACACTTTGAGTTGGCGTTCTCCATTCTCTAATTTTACTTCCCTGCTATCTTATCAGTGCTTCTTCCCAAATAACTGCCAGCATTCAGACAGAGGTCTCGGATGTGCTTCTGGAGGAATCTAACCTAAAATGCCGTAGACTTTGTTATGGATTGAATGGTGTCCCCCAAAAACGTGTATCCACTTAGCTAGGCCATGATTCCCTGTATTGTGTGATTGATCACCATTTTGTCATCTGATGTAATTTTCCTATGTGTTGTAAATTCTACCTCTATGATGTTAATGAGGCAGGATTAGAGGCAGATAGGTTAATGAGGCAGGACTCAATCTACAAGATTAGATCCTATCTTGAGTCAATCTCTTGAGAAGCAAGCAGAGAGACGGGGGACCTCATACCACCAAGAAAGTAATGCCAGAGCAGAGTGAGTCCTTTGGACCCAGGGTCCCTGCACTAAGAAGCTTGTAGACCAGGGAAAGATTGATGACAAGGACCTTCCTCCAGAGCTGACAGAGAGAGAAAGCCTTCCTCTGGAACTGGCGCCCTGAATTCAGACTTCTAGCCTACTAGACTGTAAGAAAATAAACTTCTCTTTGTTAAAGCCATCCACTTGTGGTGTCTCTGTTATAGCAGCGCTAAATGACTAAGACAAACTTGGATTTAGAGGCAAGGGAAGCCATCAAAGATTACAAAGCAAGGAAGTGACAGGCTAAGATCAACATTTTTAGAACGATAACTCTTTCGGGCAGCCATGTGGAGGAAGGATGAGCCTGGGGACAGGAAGACTTGACAGCAACTGTCGGCTGGGGAGAATATAGAGAACCAACAGAAAGAAAGAGGGTCAGCGATGGAACCCTGGAAAACACCAACGTTTATGGAAGAAGGAAATTGAGAAAGAACAGAGACGTGAGAGGGTAGCTGAAGACTCTCCTACCAGCTTCTCCTAAAACCAGTGGGAGTTCTATACTTCAGGGATCCTTAATATTTTTTTTTTTTTATTGTACTTCAGGTGAAGGCTTACAGAACAAATAGTTTCTCATGAAACAGTACTACACATGTTGTTTTATGACATTGGTT
>NW_004444038.1:8838840-8864019 GCF_000243295.1 Trichechus manatus latirostris
CAGAACAAAATAGTTTCTCATTTAACAGTTACTACAAATGTTGCCCTATGACAATGGTTAACAATCTCACAACACATCAACAATACCCTTACTGAACCTTGTGTTCCCTATCACCAGCTTCCTTGAGGGATCCTTAATATTTTGTGACAAGAAGCTACTTACTCTTCATTTCTCCAAGGCCATGAGATTATTCCAGACCAGTGTACCGATAGTAAAGTCCCTGATAGGCGAGAGATGGTGGCAGGGGAAGAAGAGAACTTGTGGTTTCTGGTACTTACTGAGCTGGAGTTCCAGTAAAATATACACAAGGAGGCTGGTAGAGAGGCAATATAGTCATGGCAACTAGCTTAGAAAGTTGCCTGGAAGGGCTTCTGAAACTACTTCAAGATTCTGATTGACAGGTCTGACACCCTCGGGAAAGCTAAATGGGGGAACATGGTGAAATAAAATGTCTTTAGAGACAGAACACGGTTTGTTGCGTGTAGTAGGTTTTTTGTACATTTATGTTTAATTTAGTTAAACATCTGGCTGTTCTGAAATTGATTATTTCTAGTTATTTGTCTTCAATGTTGAGCTAAAACGGCAAATCAACATGCTTCTCAAAATACAAACTGAAACGCCTAAACTAGTTTTATGGAGGTTTTTTTTGGGGGGGTGGGGGCAGCTGTATGTCAACTTTTTATGAATTTCCTAGAATCAAATTAGCCAGATTCTTAATTCTCTTTCCTTCATAACTAGTGAAATACATAAAAATAATCACATGTTCGTTTATTGACTATTTCTTTTATACATGCTACAAGATAGAGAAAATTGTATCCCCCAAAATTCCCCTTGGGGAGAGCACTGTATTCACTGGAAGAAGCGATTTGATAAATCACTTGGGATAGGGAGTGAGAACTCAAGGGAATGCACGAGTATTAAAATAATGTTGCTAAATTGCTCCACATAATAGAGTGAGATGTTTAAATTTTCTAAAAGTAGGAGAGAAGATACAACACATGCACACACGACCACACACACTTGGTAACGTGGCAAATACAGGGAGGGGGAGTCAGAAATGTTAAACGCGGGAGAGTGTTCTAGTGGAATGTTATGCGTAGTGCGCTTCGATTCCCCCTATGACCTCACTATCAGCAGAAATGGTAAAAATTATGAAATGCTTGGTTTGATTGGTCTTGTCGTAGGCCCTGGTGAAGGGCCAGCATTCTGTTTCCCAGTTGATACAGGACAAAAACAGTCCATGTCTATGTAACCAAAAACTTAAAAATCTAGCCACAAAACACTGAGGTCTCTATGAAACAAACATTAAACAAGGTTGCTAATCTTAAAGAGTTTTTAATATAGTCGGTCATATGAGAAATAGACAAGAAAGAGTATCAATTTATTCTAGGAAAGAAAGCATTCTTTTTTTTTTTCTGTACTTTAAATGAAGGTTTACAGAGCAAACTAGTTTCTCATTAAATAATTAATACACATATTGTTTTGTGACATTGGTTGCCAACCCCACCACATGTCAACACTCTCCACTTCTAGACATTGGGTTCCCCATTACCAGCTTTCCTGTCCCCCCTGCCTTCTCATCCTTGCTCCTGGGCTGGTGTGCCCCTTTAGTCTTGTTTTGTTTTATGGGCCTGTCTAATCTTTGGCTGAAAGATGACCCTCAGGAGTGACTTCAATACTGAGCTAAAAGTATAGCCAGGGGCCATACTCTTGGGGTTTCTCCAGTCTCTGTCAGGCGAATAAGTCTGGTCTTTTTTTGGGTGTTAGAATTTTGTTCTTCATTTTTCTCCAGCTCTGTCCTGTACCGTCTGTTGTGATCCCTGTCAGAGCAGTCAGTGGTGGTAGCCAGGCACCATCTAGTTGTACTGGACTCAGTCTAGTAGAGGTGGTGGTAGTTGTGGTCCATTAGTCCTTTGGATTAATCTTTCCCTTGTGTCTTTGGTTCTCTTCATTCTCCCTTGCTCCAGACGGGGTGAAACCAGTGGAGTATCTTAGATGGCCACTCACAAACTTTTAAGATCCCAGATACTACTCACCAAAGTAGAATGTAGAACGTTTGGAAAGAAAGCATTCTTGAGTCCCTCTACATACTAGTCACCTAGTAGGTACTGCAGGTTACAGAGGAGAGATCTATGACTATACAAGTAGTTGTTATCAAAGCAGTTTATGATATTCAATAAAATAAAGATACAACCAGGATAGTCCAGCTCAGGATAATGCATGTTTAAGTATGAAGGTGGAAAAATAATTAAACACTTTTGATGAAGTGTTTAACAGCAGCTTAGAAACAGCTAACAAGACAATTGAAGAACTGATAGATCTGATGAAATTTAGAACAAAGCATAGCACAACAAAGATGCAGAAAACATAAAAGAATAATTAAGAGCATGCAGAAGAAACTGAGAAAGCCTAATTTTCATATAAATGGGTTCCCAGAAAGAGAAATATGGCAATGAGGTAGAGGCAATATTTAAGGAGAGAATAGAGAAGAATTTCCCACAACTGATAACAGATATTACAGATCCATAGATTCAGGAATACCAGGGAATCCTAAGCGGGAAAAATGGAAAGAAACGTGCACCTGGATATATCATGGGGCTCTTAAAATTTGCCAGAGAAAAAAGGTTAACAATTGTCAAATCTGGACGGATAGAAAAATGTTCGTTGTATTTTTTTATATGTGTGAATTTTTAAAATAAATTGGAAGAAATAACTACCAAAGATAACCAATTATCTCAAAAGGAATGACAAACTAATAGCTCACTTGTCAGAAACAATGGAAGTCAGAAGCCAGTGGAATGATAATTTCAACAAGCTGAGAAAAGGAAGCAAAATGAAGCAAAACAAAAACTTGCAACCTAGAATTGTGTGCTCATAAAACAATCTTTCAAGAATGAGTGCAAAATAAAAATATTTTCAACCATGAAGGTTTGCTACCCAAAGAGCCACACTAAAAAAAAAAAAAGAAAAAAACTGTAAATTGTGTGTGCTTCAAGCAGAAAGTCTGGAAAATCAGAGACGCAAAAAGAAACTATTATGCAGGAAAGTGTTAATCTAAGCAAACATTGACTGTAAAGAAACAGATAAAATTAAAGTATAATGGCAACAGTCAGACGGAGGTGACTAAATTTAAAATAATCTAAAAGGGATTTTACAGGTTGGGAAGAGGGTAGAGATATTGATCAACTTCAACTTCAGACTTTATTAAATATGCAACATTTTTTTGGTTAGCACAGAAGAATAGAGATGCTATGAATAACTTCCAGAAAGCAGAAGAAAAAAAATGGAAAGAAAAAAAATAGTCATTCAAAACAAGTCAACCAAACAAACAAGAAAGTAGAAAAAAAAAAGTATCAGAGAGCAGATGGGACAAAGAGAAAACAAATATATTAGTAATAACAATAAAATTAAATGGACTAAATGTTCTGGGTAAAATACAAAGATTGTCTGATTGAACTAAAAACACAAAATCCAGCCACAGGCGGTTTAGGAAATGCATACCTAAAACTTAAGAATGTAGAAATGTGAAATGAATAAGAATAGAAAAATACATCACGAACAAATACATAGCTATATTCATATCAGGAAAACATCTATTAATGCAAAAAGCATTAGTAGCTATAAAGGGGGCCACTAGTCACTGCATACAAAACTTCTAATTCACTAGGAAGATAAGTTGTTGTTGTTGGGTGCCACCTAGTCAATTCTGACTCATAGCGATCCTAGAGGACAGAGTAGAACTGCCCCATAGGGTTTCCTAGGCTGAAATCTTTACAGACTGCCAAGTCTTTTCTCCCATGGACCCACTGGTGGTTTTGAAAAAATTTTGTGTTTTTCGGTTAGTAGCCAAGCATTTAACCATTGCATCACCAGGGGTCCTTTAGGAGGATATAGTAATTTTAAACTTGAATGAACCTAATAACACAGTCCAAAACCATATAAAGCAAAAAGTGATAGAGCTACAAAGAAAATTGATAGAGCTACAAAGAAAAGGAAACAAATTCATCATTACAAAGAGAGTTCTGTGACCTTAACATATCTCTTTCAGGAAGTTATAGACATAAAGAGTTAATAACACAATTATGAATTAGTCTAATGAGCATATATAGGACACTTCACCTGAAAACTGCAGAGTACACATATATTTTCAGGTGAAACACTTACCAAAATTGACCACAAGCTTGACCACTAAATAAGTCTCAACAAATTTCCAAGAATTTGTACATACAGTTCACAACCTCTGACCATGATGAAATTAAGTTAAAAATTAATACAAAATATAACTTTATTTGAAAATAAGAAATCATTTACAAGTGACTCATGAGTCAAAAAAAGAAATCATAACAGAAGATATCGGAAAATATTTAGAATAAAATCGTATTGAAAGGTAATACGTAGCAAAACTGGGATACAGCTTAAACATACTTAGTCTAAAATCCTTTATCAGAAGCATTCCAAAAATTAACGGGCTAAACATCTAATTTAAGAAGTTAAAAAGTAACCAAAGAATAAACCCAAATTTGTTAAAAAAGGAAATAATAAGAATAAATATTAAGAAAATGGAAAATAAAATAAAAGAGTAAAAATTAAACCTTATATTTGAAAAGAAAATAAAATTGGCAAGGCTCTAAAAAGATAGATCAAAGCAAACAAAAGGAAAATCATATAGATAGATATAGGTATATGTTTATGTATATATGTATACACACACATATACACAAATATATATATACATCTCATTGTAATTATGGATTGTTTAATGTGTGTGTGTGTATAATATGTGTACTGTATTAAAGTCTAAAACGAGGTACATAACCATAGATAATGCAGAAATAAAATAGATAATAGGCTATATGTGGAACATTACACTAATAATTTTGAAATCCAGATAAAATGATACACCTCCTCCTCACTTATTGACTGTCTTGTGATCGGACATTTCACACTTACAACAATACTAAAAAATAGTAGGATAGACTCAGGTTGTCAGTATTTTAAAATTTTGCATCTCTATTTATGAGTAAGATTAATATAGATTTTTTTTTTCTTATGCTATCCTTGTCAGATTTTGAATCAAAGTTTTGGTAGCCTTGCAATATGAGTTGGAGAGTGTTTCTTTTTTTTATAATACTCTGGAATAGTCTGCATAACATTGGAATTATATGCTTCTTCAATTTAGGAAAAATTAGACGCTTCTTCAATTTAGAAAAAAACTCTCCTAGTATTTTGCACGTTAATGGTGTATGTCTGGCGGTAATGAATGAATGCCAAGGTGCAAAGTGAGAGTAACACTGGCTGTGATGGTTAAGGTTATGTGTCAACTTGGCTGGGCCATGATTCTCAGTGGTTTTTGGTAGTTATGTAATGATGTAATCATCCTCCATTTTGTGATCTCGTGTGGTCATCCTCCATTTTCGCATAACACCGATTTTTGCTTAACAACCTGGTCTTTGGAGCCTAACCATGTTGATAAGTGAGGAGTGGGTGTATTTCTTAAACAAACAAACAAAAAAAACATAACAAAACCAACTCAAGAATAAAGAGAAAATCTGTATTATTTTATAACCATTAAAGGAATTGAATTCATATTTTAAAAGCATTCCTCAAAGAAAATATCAAGAGAAAACTATTTTTACCAGTACATTTTTTAAAAATTGAAGAAGCATATAATTCCAATCTTATGCAAACTATTCCAGAGTATGAAAAGAGAGAAAACGCTTTCCAGCTTGTATTGCAAGGCTGCCATAAATTTGATTCAAAACCTGACAAGGAGAGTATAAGAAAAAAAAAAAAAAACAACTACATTAATCTTACCCATAAACAGAGATGTGAAAATGTTAAGATACTGACAACCTGAATCTAGAAATGTATAAAAACATAAAATAATATTACCATGTTGGGTTTATTCAGGGAATTAAAGGATAGCTTAACATTAGAGAATCACTTAAAATGTATCACACTAACAAATTAAAGGAGAAAAATAATATGATTAGATTGATAGATGCAGAAAAATCATTAGATCATATTCAAATTCCATTCAAAATAAAAAAAAGCCCCACAGAATTGGACACAATAGAAGAAAGCGTCGTAGACTCAAGAGATGGGATCTGCAAAACTCTGCAGCAAATATTATGCTTAATGGTGAAACGTAGAAAGTAAAAGATACCTGCTGTGACCACAGCTATTCTATGTTGTCCTAGAAGATGTGTGTGTGCATGTGTACAGTATGCATATTTGTGTATGTACGTATACATATATGTAGACTATATACAGATGTGTGTATAGACAGACATGTAAGTATACAGGTATGCACGTATATGTACACTAGAAGACTAGTAATATATCTATATCATCTACATACTGAAAGACTATATAACCACGCACATATATATACTAGAAGAATATAATTATAAACAAGCTATAATTTTTTGCAGATGATATCATTGTCTACATAGAAAATCCAAAGAGTTCTACGAATATATTTTTAGAATTAATAAGAGAATTTAGCAAGTTTTCAGGGTAGAAAAACCACTATACAAAAATCAGTATACCAAAGTCAATTGCATATCTATATACCAGCAGCAAACAATACAAAACATAAAAAATACCTAGGTATGAATTTAATGAAAAATGTGTAAGGTCTTTGTGGAAAAAATATGAAATCCATTAGAAAAGACCTAAATAAATGGAAATATATACTGGGTTCATGAATGGGGAAGTACCATAGATATGTACCCACCCCAACCAAACCCACTGCAACCCCATAGGGTTTCCCAGGCTATAAATATCTGTGGAAGCAGACTGCCACATCTTTCCCCTGTGGAGTGGCTGGTGGTTTCAAACTGCCAACCTTTCAGTTAGCAGTTAATTGCTTTAACCACCACGCCACCAGGGCTCCTAGAGATGCGTACGATCTTACCAAATACCTAAAACCGCCCCCCAACAGTTTGTGTTTGTGTTGTCTCAGTGGAATTTAGCAAGCTGATTCTGAAAACGAATGAAGGGTCCAGACCAAATCTGTTGCCGTCACGTCAATTCTGACTCATAGAGACTCTATAGGACAGAGTAGAAGTGCCCTATAGAGTTTCCAAGGAGCACCTGGTGGATTCAAACTGTGGACCTTTTGGTTAGCAGCCGAACTCTTAACCACTGAAAACCACCAGGATTTTCAAAGAGTCCGGAGTAGATACAATATTTCTGAAGAGCAAGGTGAAAAACTTGTGCTATATCAAGAATTACTACAAGGCTACAAAATATGGCATTGGCACAGTGACACGTAAATTGACCAGGGTGGCAAATACCATCAAATAGGCAAAGAGGGGAGCATCTAAGGAAGACTTCCGAAGCCAGCTAAGGATTCAAAGCTTTGTTCTGCAGGCTGAAACTGTGGTCTTGAGCATGGAAACAGGTACAAATAAATTAGGATGCTATTCTAAGTATCCTTGTGACTAGAGGTAGGAATGACAGTAGGGATGTAAAAGAAAGGGTAGACATTTATAGAAATTAGCAAGTGGTTTCTATCCAGTATGAAGGAAAGCGAAGACACAATGTTACCTCCAGAATTTTGAGCTTGGGCCAATAGAATTGTCTTCAATAAAAACTGAGAGTCTAAAGGACAATCTATGTGTGCGTGTGTGCATTGTGTGTGTGTGTGAAAAGCAGAGAGGCAACCCTGAGGTATCCATATAGAGATGTCCTCTAAACAACAAGAAATACAGATTTGGAAATTAGGTAAGAGGTAAAGATTGGAGATAATTTGAAGCTGGAAAGAATTCCTTCATCCAAAATATGAAAAGTAAAAGAGGAGCAGGACGATGTCAGCAGCGACATCTGTTTAGCTACCTCTAGACTTCCCTGGTGCCGGCTCTCATTTCTGACACCTGCGTCAAAGGTAGAAGCCCTGATGGCGCAATGGTTAAGTGCTTGGCTGCTATCCGAAAGGGTGGCCGTTCAAACCCACCCAGCCACTGCTCTGGAGAAAGCTGTGGCAATCTGCTCCTGTAGATTACAGCCTAGAAAGCCCTCCGGGGCAGTTTTACTCTGTCACGTGCACACTCTATGAGTCAGCACCTAACAACACAGCGGTCAAAGGTGGCATCTGAACATCAAAATTCGCCTTTCATTATTATTAACCATGCTTTTTGACAGGTGCTGAAAGATGGTTGTTATTCTGTTTGAATCTGCCTCTCCTCTTTCACCTGCGGCTTTGATTCAAATAAAAACCGGGAGGAGGAAAGACAAAGTCAGAAAGGAGGCCCACATACGTGTAGCTGGCACGTGCTTCCACACGTGCCTAAGAGAGAGAAACGTTGCCTTTGCCGCGGGAGGAGGTAGCTGGTGGGGAAGGCTGGCTGTGGGTTACAGCTTGGAGTGAGGGGGTGGAGCGCGCAGCCCTGGCTGAATGCCAGGAATGGCAGAAGTTGAGAAATCATGTGTCATAAAGATAAAAGCTAAACACGTTGCTCAGGGTGAGATGTACCTTGACAAACATTCCCATGTGACTGATGCATTTTAACCACTCACGCTCTCAATGTGAAATGCCATTTTGGCAGCAAACAGTCGTCTTTTCTTGCTTTGTTTTCCTGTGGGGCTCTGCTGGGCTTTGCCTTCTTCTTTCAGTGCTGACTTGTTAGATTTTCAGCGTTTCATCAGGAAGGAGGCAGGACAGTTCTCTGTGGTACCAGTCCCCCGGCAGCAGCTTATGAGGAAGGGAACTGTGGAAAGGGGCACAAAAGCCAGCAAAGAATGGCTGTGCCCTGGTATCTCTGTCGTTCCTTACAAGGTTCCATACAGGCAGCCAGCCTGCAGGAAGTTCATTTATAACTGTCAATTTAGCAGTTCATTTATTTCACTGAAGCAATGAGACACCACAGGGGTGTGGTAACCGTGAGATAATCACACCTCGGGGTGTTCGAGGCAGGGAAACGGCCAGATCTCTTTAATCCCATGGGGGTGTGATTACTGCTCCTGATAACTTTATCGCTGAGGGGCAGACAGAGAAGTTGTGCCTTTCTCCTTCTGGGAAAAATAAAGAAAATGAAAAGAAATTGGAACAGCAAGCAGGCTCAGGAATTCAACGATCCCACATGGAGGCTAGAGAACGAAGGAAAACTGGGTGTCTAAATAGACATCGAGCAACGAAATTTTCCGGTTTTGTTCCGTTCTGTTTTGGCTTCCTCTTTTATTAGAACTGACGGACATTGGTTCTGAACCAAGACATTTCATTAATAGCTGGAAGATCATTAGACGAGTAGCAGATCAAAAATCCCAAACAAATGCTGTGTTTCAGCCATTGTGTTCTTTGGCTGTGAAGGTCCTTCAGATTGCCATCCGTGTTCTCAAGTCCATTCTTGAATTCACTTTCTGCAGGATTGTATTTGTTAATGCCTTGGATCCAACCAAAACCAAACCAGTTGCCGTTGAGCCAATTCTGACTCATAGCAACTGAAAGGACAGAGTAGAACTGCCCCATGGGGCTTCCAAGGCTATAATCTTTACAGAAGCAGACTGTCACATCTTTCTCCCATGGTGAATCCATAATGTTTCTTTTTCTATTCTTATTTCTTATGGTTGTAAAAATATATATAACGTAACATTTGCCAATTCAACATTTTTCAGGTGTGTAGCTTAATGATATCAACTACATTAATCATGTTATGCAACCCTCGCCTGCAGTAATTATCAAACTTCCCATCACTATGAGCAGAGACACACGACTTCCTAAACATTGATTCCCCTTCCTCCTGTCCCTCTCGCCCCTGGTAACCTATGGTGTTTCCTTTTTAACCAACAGCTCTACCAGATTGGATCAGCAGAAATACCTGTCCCCATCCTTGGATTCGGAAGTCCCCTTTCAATCATGCTAGTCCTAAGGGTCATTCTGGATCAGAGGATGGGTTCCTCATTGTTTTGTGACTCTCTTCGTGTCAAAGTAGCTGGATTCACCCAAAAAAGACATCCTACACCCTTTATACCTTCAGGAAGGGAGCTCTGCTTTGCCTAGGGCCCACTCAAGATCACAGAATAATGAAAAAAGAGATCAATTGTAATACACTTTTGGGTGAGCATGGGACTTAAATTACAAAGCATAAAATTATATAGGATCTCAAATCTACTATTTCCTTTGTAGGTGCGTATTGTGAGAAAGAATTAGAAATCCACCTGTGTTGGCTTGGGAAATGGGAAAAAAGCACCCTTTCTTTTATTTTGCCCAAGTTCAATTTGATACACACACTGCAGTGATCATGTCTTCAGGCATTTTCTCCTTTTTGCACATCAAATGACAAGCATCACTGCTGATTTTTTTTCCCAAGAAGCACAAAATGTTCTTCATGTAGTTCTTCAACATTCTTAAATTCATTTTTTCTTAATTGGGTTCATGTGCCTGCCTCCTTCAATACTGAATTGTTAGAATGTCAGTACTTCCTCAAGGATGAAGTAGACAAGTCCACCTGATGAAACTTGGTGACCACGTGGGTGCAAGGAACAGCGCAGACACCTCTGGAGGTTCAGCCCTAGGTAGAGAAATGTCTGGGTCACTGGCAGGAAGATTGAGAGGGAGCGCCGATGAGAAAAATCCCAGCGCAGTTTGAGATGTGCTGAGTTTAGGAGGCTGGTGTGAGCTGTCTGTTATGTATGACGCAGACGTGCGGCCCGTAAAGCTGTGGTTAAGTGAGAGGCCATCATACCAATGGTTAACATACACCTTTGATGGACAGAAGGCTTAACCAGAAAAGCCCTTTTAGTTCCAATCTTCAAAAATATCGACATATTTCTGAAAGTTCTCAGTCTTCTTTCCAACTTTAATTTTCAAAAATAATTTAATATCACTTGATGGTATAGTAACTGCGTCCCTTTCCTTCACAGCCCTTGCTTTAGCTCGTTATTCCATGCTTACTCTGGCAATGGTTTAATTAGTGCACGTCTCCTACACTAGACTATAAGCTCCTTGAGAGAAAGGGCCTTAGCTATTTCTGGTCAACCACTGCATTCCCCATACCTACCGTGGTACCAGGTGCTATGTAGCAGACCCTCAATAAATATGTATCAAATTGATTAATCAATTTAATTAATTTCCAATACTCGGGAGCATCCTTCTGAACATCAATTCCCACTAGAAAATACCACAAGGAAGGTATAGGGTTGACTGAGTTAACATCACACCCAGGATGTACTGAGGATGATCCTATTTTTGGTTTGTTTGTTTTTTCAAGTCCCCGATGTCATTTTAAAGATTTATTCATTCTCTAGTCATTTACTCGACCTTGGTTGGATGTGGAAGCCAGTGTTAAGCACCATGAACTAAACCAGAACAGGGTAAGGGGACAGAGCGGGGGAGAGGCAGGAAAGGCTTTAGTAATCAGGTGACTTTTGGTCAGGGACAAAACAAAATGTTTTGTTTTGTTTTTCAGTGTTGTGACTCTTTCTCCAAAAGTCAAGAGGAGAAGAAATACCCACTTAATTATAGTTTTCAAGTTTATGAGCTCCAGTGTTTGAGGCGTGATTGTGTATGTCTGGCTTTCGGACTTATGACATGGTGGCTCTGTCACGGGAGCAAGCTGGAAGCAAGCATCACAGCTGTGGGGTGAGAGTCCATAGTCCATATGGCCACCCTGAGCGGGCCAGCGAGTTATTAGGGGTTGAAGGAAGTTGCAAAGGAAGCGGAAGACATGTTCATGGCCGGCCAGAGCACGTCCAATGAAGCTTCCACTGAAAATGGCACCCAGTGCTGTTCAAAACAAACAGAAGCCCAGAAGTCATTGCTTAGGGGGCTTGTGTTAACGGGGATGGAAAAACTGGAAATGATTAATGGTGACGGTTGCACAACATGGTGAACACGATCAATGTCACTGAATTACACGTGTAAAAAGTGTTGAATGGCTGATGTTTTGATATACATACATATACATAATTCACCACAAGAAAAAAATACTTGTGTTCAGAATATATAAAGAACACTTACGACTCAAGAAGAAGACAAGGAACCCAATTTAAAAGTAAAAAAAAAAAAAAAGGAGTAAACATTTCACCAAAGAAGATACATAAATGACTAAGAAGCACGTGAAAATATGCATCTGGGATGTTATTAATATGGATACTAAGAACCTAAATAAATAAATACCCTTAAAGAACTTAACATTTAACTGTTTCTAGGTATCTCCAAAAAATTATATTATTACAGTAACAAATAAAAAAGGCTTATTAATAGAAACACACATGATTACAATGGAGATAATTTAAGACGATTTCATCTCTCTTTGATAATCGATGCGTGTGCTCATGGCCTTTGTCCTTCTATGTCTGCAGAGCAGGTTCTTGGAGTCTTTCTTCCTTTTTCACACTAAGCTGAAAATGACTGATGAGGCCCTAATGTATCCTCCGGTGGTTTTGCATATTAAGACTCAAAATCTTACACTAAAGAAGAAAAGCTGTAATGAGAGGTTACTTCCCAGCAGTCAGTGACTAGGGAGGAGCTGGGAGGGAAGGCACTGAAAATTTACTGTTACCCCTGAAAGTACATCGTATCTAGGGGCCCCTAACGTGGAAGACGTAGCCCATGTATCATGACGTGAAGAGTAGAGACAACCCCGATTCTACCACTTTCTAGCTTCGGGCAAATTGCTCAACTCAGGATCTTTGCAATTGCTGACCTCTCTGCCTGGAACAAGCTTCCCCAAATATTCACATGGCTACTTTCCTTGGGTCAAATGTCATTTTGTCAGGGAGGCCTTCCTTGGTAACCGATACGTGATTGGAAACCACCCCTCAGGCTTCCCTGCCTTCGTGTTCAATATAGCCCTTCTCACCATCTGACGTGCTAAGTCCTTTACTTGTTAATCAACTCTCTCCTCCAGGAGAATGCAAACTCCACTCCAAGAGGGCTGGGATTTTCCTATTTGTTCTCTAATGCATCCAAAGGTTTTATTAAAAAGGACTCCGGTCAGCAAGAGCAGATGCTGTGGTGGGAACCAGTGCAGCTGTGCCGCATGAGGCACCCCCGCCTACAGCGGCGCCTGGCCCACGGTCAGCATGCGATAACTACTTGGTGAGTACCAATGCTCAGGGTCTCGGTAGGCAAAAGGAAGACCATAACTCCTTCCGGAAGGCCCATTGCAGGCTTTAGATTACCTGATGTGGGTTAAATGAAGTGTATGTCACATCTTAAAACTGGTCCTGGGTGAATGGTCCAGACCCAGCTCCCAATATTTCAAAACAAGACCCACATCCCATCATTACATCTAAAGGCAGAGAGTAGTCTCTCTAACAACAAAAATGTCAAATATTGAGAGGTAAGATTTCAAACTGAAGCATTGTACAATAATACTAAGACGACAAATTCTGGCACTGGTTGGCAGAATGCTGAAGGTTTTTCTATGGGAAAATAACCAAGAACCAGCCCTCAGACCTCCGGGGTGCTGCAAACAATTAAGAACCAATTCCCCTTCAAAAACCGTGTATTTTGAAGCTGACTGTGAATTATTAAACCTTTTCTCATAATTACACTGAAGGCATGTTTAACTCCTGCGGACGCCATCTCTCCAGCCCCCAAATTTTCACAGTGGCGTCATGGTCTGAAGTCCCATTATTTTTAACGACATGTCAGGAGGGCTGGAAGAACAGCAGCCTCCGTGGCCCGGTGTTTGGAAGGGTTGAGCTTCCCGGGGCTGCCGGCGGCTCCACTAGTTTTCTCCACTTCTTTACCATCCCCACACCAGGCAGGCGTTTGGCACACGTTTGAGAACAAGAAGATGGAAATGCCAACCACTGACTGGATGGCGGAGTCCCTGGGTGGGGCAAAGGGTTAACACTCTCGGTTGCTAACTGAAAGGTTGGAGGTGCAAGTCTACCCAGAGGGACCTCAGAAGAAAGAGGTGGCTATCTGCTTCTGAAAATCAGCTGTTGAAAATCCTACGGAGCACAGTTCTACTCTGACACACATGGGGTCACATGAGTCAGAGTCAACTCAGCAGCCACTAGTGAGCCAGGCAGGCAAAGAATGAACAGAGTTGGGGTGCTTTTTTTCTTAGGGTGTCTTCTGCTTTATTCCTCTTTGCCTAAAATAGTAAAGATCAAATTGTTCCTTCCCCCTCCCCAGTTATTGGGCTTTGTGTCTGCCTACGGAACCCATGGCCTTCTGTGGCACCCTCGGACCGTGACCTGACTGTCATTACTTTGTCTTTTATCTTCATCACTGGGCTTTTTTTTTTTAAGGACTCCGCAGCCTGGATACTAGGCTTCCCGATGATGCTATCCATTACACTGTCAGCAAAGCAGCCTGCCTTAGTATAGGCCAAGTGTCAACAGAAGGTGAGGAAGAAAATCAGCCACGATCTAAAGCTAATTACCCTGCCTAGAAGTTAATTAAATACTTGTTAGGAGCAGCGGGGTAGGTCCTAATTAAACTTGTCTAATAACAGCACACTGACATTGCCTGACACGGGGAATTCCTACGGGGCTTAAATAATTGTACAAAAGGCAATAATACCTGTCACATCCTGGTGTGCACGCGAACACTGCAGATGCACACGTCTCAGTATGCTCTGAGCTAATTTGCCACGCACTGAGCCCTTCACGTGTGTTTAATTTACACGCGTTTTAATTTGGGGACCCCGGATGGTGCCTAATGATTTCGTCGTTATTTCCCTTTTCCAAGAGGAAAAGAAAAGGAACATCAAAATAACCAATGAACCGCTGAAGCGGTCAGCCGTATTATTTTGTATGATTTGGTGTAATGATCATGGTTAATGCTTGTTTACTGTTATATCTCTTGTGTTATGTAAATAAAGCTATGGCCCTCTCCTTCCAATTTCAGGGTGGTGGAGCTGCTTTCAACTGGAAGCAAGCAGAGGGAGGCAGGGAGGGCAGGGACAGCCCCTGCGAGCCTTCAGTGTGCACTCCAAAAATGCAGGCATGCTTCTCTGCCCGCTGGTTGGCAGGACCCACTCCAGAAAGCCAGAGGGTGACAGGCATCATTTCACGTAGGTCACAGGAATCCCTACGTCCCGCGTCTTCTCCTTCCTCCCTCTGGCGCTCAGGCTGTGCCAAGGAGTGCAGAGAAGTAGCAATCACCACCCCAGAAGGAAGCATTTGATACTAAATACGAGCGAGCATCATCGAAGAAGAAAGGTGAAAGGCAGACAGGCAGTGGGGGAGACAGCCAGTGAGGCTACAGAGCCGAACTCTGTCAGTAAAAGGGGAGCAATCTCAGTCACATTTAAGTTTGGGTGGGGAAGAAGTGGAGAAGGTGCAAAGGGAAGTTAGTGATTTGTGTGTGTCCCCGGTGGTTTGGGAAATGAGAAAGGTAAAAGAGGAAGCCTGTTATCGCCCATCACTTCCGGGCGCTTGGACTTGGAAATGGCTGCGTTGGGAAACGGATTTGTACCACCACATAGTTTAAGATAAACCCAGATCCTAGGAAGGTTGGTGGTTTCTTTTCGTCTTTTTAAGAAACATATTAACGTCGACACAATTTCAATGCCTATAAAATAAACAATAAAAAAAACCTGACTTTTGACCAGGTTCTGCTGTTCCGCTGATGAGTTGTCACACTTCTTTGCGTGAGGGGGAATCGTCCGTTGTACCGAATGTGCCTCTGGAAAGAATGATGGCAATGACAAATACGCAATCGCTGATAGAACATACCGTTGCTAGAAAGCCCCAGAGAGGCTTTGTCCAACGTTAAAGCTCTGTCACTGCAGGAAAGTGCTCCAGGTTTAGGGGAAAGAGGGTGGAAATGAAATCAGCTCGGTTTGTTTTTGTTTGAGTTTGAGTTTTTATTTTTTTAAATAAAAAAAGAACGGGTATTTTAGTCCTCTCAAAACTTGAACTTGGGCACCTGAGGAAGTTGTGTTAATTAGTTTTGCTTCTGCAAATGGAGTCTCTGGTTGACGGAGCACTCAACCTGTTTCTCAGTGTTTCTTTGGAGACTAGATGCTTCAAGAGTTAAATCAAGCAGCCCCTTCTTATTTCTCACCTTCTCACCAAACAGCATGAATTAATGAAAAGATGTAAGCACTCAGATCTTTTCTGGCAAGAATGCTTGTTGAAATAATCAATTAACCTTGGAAGATCAAATTGACGGGGCTTAAGTGCAAAGTTATTTAAAATGCCAGATTATCTAGCCAGATGATTACATTTGTTGCGATGCAAGAAAGCGGCAAGAATGCTTTTGAGAAATTTCAAGGCTTCAGAAAGATTTAATGTTATTTCCCCGCAGAATTAATCTGCCCATTAGAAGGTATGTTAACCTGTTACAAGTAATATCCCAGGATAACTTTAATTTCCCTCTTTCCTTTATTCATACAGTGAAAATGATCAGAAAGAAGACAGCAAACATAAATTAGTTTCCAGCTTCTGTTTCCATTTCTTTCAAAATGGAATTGAACTTTAAAAAAAAAAATTAAATGAAATCTCTCAATTTGCATCACATTGCTATTTTATTTCAGGTATTCTAAACTCGCCAAAGCACCACGTGGGTATCTTGTATTTTTCAGGCAACTACACTTGTTGTCGTATGCTCAAGATGAGCAAATTTTGTTCACGCCGTGCCTCTGTGGTGAACGCTAGCATTTCAAAAAGTCCCTGGATAGTCTGATAGTTTTTGCAGACAGTAATTGTACACTGCTAAGGCAGGGGCGGGGGATCCTGAGAAGCAGCAGTCGATGGCTGCATGTAACATGGTGTGGACCAAATGGCATTGCATTAACTAAATACTGGGTGCCGGCGGAGCCCTGGTGGCCCTGTGGTTAAGAGCTCGGCTGCTAACCAAAAGGTCAGCAGTCTGAATCCACCAGCTGCTCCTTGGAAACCCTATAGGGCAGTTCTGCTGCATCCTATAGGGTCGCTATGAGTCAGGATGGACTCGATGGCAAGGGGTTTGGTTTTAGTTTGGGTTCCAGGATACGTCAGCTTACAGCAGACACGAGACAATAATTGTTTTCTTCTGGATCCACACTTGTAAGATGATGTTATGAGCACGAGGTGTTTACATGGTATTTAACTTGCCCCACTTGAAAAAAAAAATCATTCACAAGATGTAAGCATTGCTATAATTTGGAATGGTGACTCTGTAAAAGAGTGTAACTCGGATTCTGCGTACTTCAACCCTGGCTAGCTCCGTGACACTTTTTGTCTCCGGTGAAAGCAGCCTGCTTATTGGTAACGCCTTGAAATGAAGGAATTATTTTCCCAAGCAATTTGTTTTGATTGTGTTATGTTCTAGCTTGTCTTCCTCTGTTGAGATAGAAGAAAAGCTAATCTGCTGGGTTACTATCCAGCGGCACATAAAAGACAAGCTGAAAATGAAATTTTCCAAACACTAAACTCCTAATTTTTGTGACAAAATGTGAATGGAAATGATGAACTTATTCATGAGAGATGAGAATTTTGAAATGAATGATTTATGGGTATAAGCATTAAAATATATTAATTTGGTGTGAAGGCAGCAGATTTAAATGTTAGTTGGTAGCTGAATACAAAGGCCATGCGTGGTTGTATAGAGGTGTAAACAATGCGCTTCACCAGATGTGCTATATGAGTGAGTCTAAGAGTCGTCAGAGCGAAAAGGAGTCGGTGGGGTCAATGAACCCACAGGTGATGGGTACCAATAGAACACAGCCAAAGGTTTCCATGTCCATCTTGATGGAGCCTGAATTTGTGAATGCATCCCGTAAGGTGTTTTGAGCCCTTCAGGTTGAGTGGATGGATCCGTGGTTTGGCATTCTGTAGGGCACGTCTCTAGCCATAACTCGAGATTTTGCAACTTTACTGTGTTCTTGGATGGGCTAAATCTTTGTCTTTGTGGGATGCTCTGATGGTTACGGTTGTGTGTCAACTTGGTTGGGCCGTGACTCCCACTGGTTTGGCAGTCGTATGATGTTGTGATCACTTCTGTCATGGATTGAATTGTGCCCCCCAAAAATGTCTGTCAACTTGGCTAGGTCATGATTCCCAGTGTTGTATAATTGTGTACCATTTTGTAATCTGATGTGATTTCCTTATGTTGTAAACTCTATCACTATGATGCAATACGATGGATTAGCTGCAGTTATACTGCTGAGGTCTACAAGATTAGATAGTGTCTTAAGCCAATCTCTTTTGAGATATAAAAGAGAGAAGTGAGCAGAGACACATGGGAACCTCATACCACCAAGAAAGCAGTGCCAGGAGCAGAGCGCATCCTTTGGACCTGAGGTTCCTGCACAGAGATCCTCCCAGTCCAAGGGAAGGCTGATAACAAGGATCTTCCTCCAGAGCTGACAGAGAGAGAAAACCTTCCCCTGGAGCTGGCACCCTGAATTCGGACTTGTAGCCTACTAGACTGTGAGGGAATAAACTTCTCTTTGTTAAAGCCATCCACTTGTAGTTTTTCTATTATAGTAGCACTAGATGACTAAGACAACTTCCATGATGAGATTTGATATAATGTGATCACCTCCATGATGGGATCTGCTCTGAGTAGCCAATCATCAGCTGAAAGGGAGTTTCCTTGCATTGAATATAAGTAGACATTCTGGCAAGGCTCGTGGGCTTTTTGGATCCTACAGCTGGCTTTTGTTTATCTGACCTCCAGTTCTTGGGACTTGAGCTAGCAGTTTACTACAGTCTTGCCTGCCAATCTTGGGATTCATCGATCTTCACAGCCTACGAGCAAGAGCCCTGCTCTCTGACCTGCTGATCTTGGTTTTGCCAGCCCCCACAGCTGCGTGAATCAGGAGAAATCTCTATCCTGACCCATGGACTTAGGACATTCAGCCCTACAACCATGTAACCATTTCCCTGATATAAATCTCTCTCTATGTATATTTTTATGCTTTACTGGTTTTGCTTCTCTAGAGAATCCAGCCTAATACGGGGGCTGTCTCGTGCATCATAAGATGCTTTGCAACATCCCTGACATTTATTCACTAGATACCAGTAGCATTGCCTCCACCCGAATTGGGACAATCAAAATTGTCTCCAGACATTGCCAAATGTGCCCTCAGGTCAAAACAGCTCTCAACTGAAAACCGCTGCTGTAACCTACAACTATCTGTGAACATATGAACACGGAGCTAAGACCTCAGGAGAAGCCAATAAAGCTTAAGGTTCAGGGACCCTCAGTTCCACAGGCCCCTTCCAAAGCTCTACACCTAATTTTGTATTTATAACTTTGTATCTGTGGTTTTTTAAATGATTTATTTTATTTTATTGTAGTTGCTGTTGAAAATATACGTAGCAAAAACATACACCAATTCAAGTTTCTACAGGTACAATTTCAGTAACATTGATTACATTCTTGGAGTTGTGCAACCATTCTCACCCTACTTTTCTGAGTTGTTCCTCCACCATTAAGATAAACTCACTGCCCCCTAAGTTTCCTACCTAATCTTTCAAGTTGCTGTTGTCAATTTGATCCCATATAGATAGATCTTAAAAGAGCATCATGATCAAGGCAGACATTCTTTACTAGTTAAGCTATATTTGTGATTTTTTGATGCCTTAAAGGAGACACATGCTTGGTAAAGTAGAAGGTCAGTGAAAAAGAGGAAGACCCTCAACGAGATGGATTGACACACTGGCTGCAACAGTGGGTTCAAGCCTAAACATGATTGTGAGGATGCTGCAGGACTGGGCAGTGTTTCGTTCTGTTGAACATAGGGTCGCTATGAGTTGGAACTGACTCAATGGCACTTAACAACAAAGAAGACACCCAAAGTTTTAGAAGTTCAGGAACAATAAAGTCTGCACCAGCCCCTCCTGGGACGTGGCCCTGTATATTAATCAGTTTTTCAGAACCAAAATCTGTCCAAAATGACCTCCTACTGTCCTTCATATTGGTTGATTTATTTATAAATTCAATTAATATGCATTGAGTAACTGTCCCCACACTGAGCCAAGCATGCTTGCCGTCATGGCTTTTGTGGCCCCAGTAGGTATTGAGCAAGAGTGAAGGCCCAACCTGACTTCACCTCCTATACCCAGAAAACACCTTTGTTGGATAAAGCTATAAGATTTCACACATGGAAAGTAGCTTTTATTACTTAGAAGAATCAGACAGCAGACAGCGGAAAAATTCCATCATGAGCAGTACTCCCTCAAAAGCTGTCTGGGCAGAGATGAAGGCTCTTCCTTGCACACCCTATTTTGTGCCATTGGTGAGGGGCTTAGATGGGATGCTATCTACTGCTGGACTTCCCCTGGTCTGCTCAGGTGGACTGTAAACCTGTACTATGTGCACCCTACTTGCACCATAGATGAGGAAACCCATAAAACTTTCTCTCTCAGCTATTTTATTCCCCAGCCTAAGTGACTTATTGTATCTTTTTAACCCCGCTAATAAATATCTTGGTGGTGCAGTGGTTACAGCATGTGGCTGCTAACTGAAAGATCGATGGTTCGAACCCATCAGCCACTCCACGTGAGAAAGATGTGGTAGTCTGTTTCCATAAAGATTACAAACTTGGAAACACTATGGGGCAGTTCTACCCTGTCCTATAGGGTTGCTTTGAGTCAGAATCAACTGGACAGCAGTGGATTAGCAAACATCCTGCTGCATCGTGCCCCCCTGACTTCCTGAGAATTGTATCCTTTTAACCTTGCTAACAAACATCAGACCTTGGCCGGGGAAGGGAGGTGGTTTGTTCTGAGGTCTGAAGATGCCAACACAGAGAGGAATGGAGAAGACCATGGCCATCTGGTTTGTCCAAAGGACTTACTCCTCACAATCCCAGCCATTCACTCAAGACAGAAGAGACCATCATTCACAGGGTGAAATTTTCTTCACCGCTTTTATCCCCAGTCCTCAAGGTTAGGTAATCACAAACATAACTTGAAGACATTATCCTCCTCACTCTTAGATTCAGATTCAGTTACGCTTAATTGAACACCTTCTATCCGATCCTTGGAAACCCTGGTGGTGTAGTGGTCAAGAGCTACAACTGCTAACCAAAAGGTCAGCAGTTCAATTCCACCAGAAGCTCCTTGGAAACCGTATGGGGCAGTTCTACTCTGTCCTATAGGGTCACTATGAGTTGGAATGACTCGATGGCAATGGGTTTTTTTTGTTTTTTTTTTAAATCCGATCCTTATCCTGTGACATACATATTACTATCCCCTTAGACCATGCTTGCTCAAATAAGGACTCTGGAGCTTTATATTTTTTAAAACAAAAGATAAATGCCGTATAAGCAAAAATCCAAATAAGGAGCAATTTTCCTCCACCATATCACAGAGGTCCTCTTCATAAGGATCCATGGGCAAAATGCTTCTGGGAATCAGAAAATATATTTATCATGAGAAGCTGCCTATTGCAAGTAAATCCTGTTCTCTCTCAGGAAGCTCAGAGCCAAATTTGCTGCCCACCTGTAAAAAATCTTTGTAAGACCCTGTGGTACACATTTCTGTAGCCTAGTCCTATTCTGGGTTTATAGCTTTCCCTTTGCCCTGATTCCCTCAATTACATTTTAATATTTTCATAATTGTGGGTCATTTCAAGCTGCCTCAAATTCTTTAGTGAATAAGGAAATAAAGGTCAATATAACAACAAATGACTGTTGTGCTCAAGGCAAGTATACAGAACAATTAAAAATAAATTGTTCACTTACTCCAATTCCAAATCGCACAGTCCAGTCTGAACAGCATAGTCAGCTTGTGTTCGTTGTATCCCCAACCACCAGACAAGTTCTCACATATAATCAGATGCAAACGCAAGATGTAAAAACTCAACTACATATTGGTCATTTCCCTGTTACCGTGGGGTGCCTCCATCTGTAAATGGAAATCGTGAGTGTTGGAGACAATCAGATCAATGACTCTGCATCCCTCTCCAGCTGGGCCTCCGGTAGATCTCAGCTCAGCCTCAGAGAGAGTGCCAGACCTCCCAATCCATGGTGGATTCCCTGTCGTTCTTTCTCTTTCACCTGGTGGTAAGCTTCACTGCCCTCTTCTCCACTTGTTTTATGTCCGTGTGTATGCCCTTGTCCACTGCCTAACTCCCCGTTAGACTCCATCTCTGCGAGGACAGGCACCACATCTGTCTCCTTCACTGCCCTCTTCTCCACTTGTTTTATGTCCATGTGTGTATGCCCTTGTCCGCTGCCTAACTCCCCGTTAGACTCCATCTCTGCGAGGACAGGCACCACGTCTGTCTCCTTCACTGCCGTTTGCCCGGAGTCCGGTTCAGTGCCCGGCACGCAGTGTTCTTGTTGTTAGTTGTCATCAGCTGGGCTCCAGCTCATGGTAACCTTTGTAAAACAGAACGACATGTTGCCTGGTCCTGTGCCATCTTCGTGATCATCGGTATGTTTGAGTCAACAATTCCCCTCATATAAATTAATTTTTATAATTTGACTGATGCAAGCGTTGCGGGAAATGGACCACAATCTCATCAGACACAGCCGGCCCCAGAATCCCTGTCAGCCTCAGTCATTATTATGAACAGCGTTTGGGGTTTGTCGTACTCTGGGTAATGTTTGCATCATCTTCTGACAGAATAGGCTCATACACTAGAGACATCCATAACTGGCTTTGGGATTTTGTGCCTTTAAGTTGGGCTGTTTACCACAAGAAGGCAGAGGGCAGTGTGGGTCCCCTGAAAAAATGCCCCTCTCCAGGGAAGGATGACTGAGACACCAGGGACCAAAACGCCATACAACCAGACTTTGCATTTTCCCAAATAAAAAGCAGTTTACACCAAAACACTGCTGTACTGAAGAGAAAATGAATACAACGGTAGTGTAAAGCAAAAGAACTCCTCAAGCGTTTAGAGGGACCCTTAATGACCTCATGATGAAGCGCAATTTCCCTTCACCTAAAAGTGCCATTAATTTTATGTCTGTGGATTCTGCAGTTGACCTCCCCGCCTTCCAGTCTGGAAGCTCTCTTGCTTTGAGTCTTGACTTGACTTTATTAGCAGCTGCTTTGTACTGAGTAAACTATGGAACTTTACACTACCTTTCCAAGTTTTGACATCTCACTTCAGACAAATGATCTTATCGTAAGCTTTTCTCTAGAAGGATGACTTTAACTCTACAACGGAGAGAAAACAAAAATGAACTCAGAGTTAGAGAGCACCAAGTCTCGTTGCTTCTTCACTCTACTCCTCAAAAAAAATCAGGGTTAATTTGACCCGCTATTGAGGAATATTCTCTCTTCCGCTACTGTCTTTCAACGCCTCTGGCAGCACTAGTTCACCAGACCGAGAACCATGTTCTTTGTGCCTGGTTTAGGACACAGTGCATCTATAGCAGATATTCTGTACATGTTGTTGCGATTGCTATTGTTGTTTAGTTGTCGGTGAATCAATTCCGACTCATGGCAATCCCACGTGTGCAGAGGAGAACTGCTCCATAGGGTTTTCAAGGCTGTGTCTTTTCAGAAGCAGATAGCCAGGCTGTCTTCCAAGCCACCTCTGGGAGAGTTTGAACTGCCAGCCTTTCAGTCAGCAGTCAAGTGCTTACCTATTGGTGCCACCCAGAAACTCAAGAGCATGAGGGCTTGATATTTTAAACACATCCCTACCTTATAGACAAGGGTGCCTTTTACTTCCAGTAATCTACTTACGGAACCAGGCTTCAAACAAGTTGTTCTGTGATTTTCCCATCATTTAATCTAAAAAATTTAGTTAAAAACAGTATTTTCCTCTTAAAAATTGATTTTTGGCTGGATTGTCCAAATAACTGTTTTATACCTTTATGAATTATCAATTTGTAGATAAGCTCTATAGACAGAATACCACCATGTACGGTATTCTAGTTGCAAAGGGAGCTCCGCAGGCTTTGGATGAATGAAGCGCTACTTACCAAAAACAATGACCCAGGTGTTCAAAACCACTCTCTTTCTGCTGCATCTTCAAAGAGCCCTTCACTGTTGAGGTTCTGCTGCTAAACACCATCAAATATCGAGTTAGAAGCACAAACAGTGGAAGCACCTCCACTTGGCATGATCTGTTCATCCAACTTATTTCCTCAGAAAGTCCAGTCTTTGAATGATTTAATCCAATAAAACTCTAAATGCCTACTACTCACCTGATTTGCATTAAACTGAGACTCTGCCACCTGGGAATTTCACTACAGGTGTATCAGTATATCAGGGAGTCAGATACCCGGGCGATCGTCAGCAGTAGGTTCTTAAAGCCAGACTTGCCTGAGCTCCTGTCTGCTAGTGCATTGTCGTGTTGTCAAACAAGGCATCTCCCCAGGAGACTGTTTGTATCCTCTGAGGAGTTAGGAATGATGTCAAGATCTTTGTACCCTGAGAACAACAGTGTGTAATCTGTAGGAGGCAGTATAATATAATGAAGAGAGGTCCATCTTTGGTGCAGTGGAGCTTGGCTTAGAATCTCAGCATCCGTGCTTCAGCTGGGTGACCTCAGGCAAGTTACATCACCTCTCTGAGCCTTGGTATCTTCTTCTGTTGAATGGAAATGATACTTCCCCTTGAGACATTATGACTATCGAATGAGATACTAAATATAAAGCACCTAGTACCATATTTGTCACATAGAAAACAAAAAAAAACCCCAAACTCACCGCCATCAGGTCAATTCTGACTCATAGTGACCCTATAGGACAGAGTAGAACTGCTCCAGAGGGTTTCCAAGGAGCAGCGGGTGGATTCAACTGCCGACCTTTTGGTTAGCAGCCGTAGCACGTCATAACTCTTAACCACTGTGCCACCAGGGCATAGTAGGAGGCTAATAAATGACAGCTATTTGTTGTCAATGACTATGGTTGAGTGAATGACTTCTTTGTGTCTGGTTATACATACACACATACCTTCAAGGGATTTAAGACAGTACCGTAAAGATTCAGTAACCCTGCATCAAAAACACCTAGGAGTTTATAAAAACGTGTATTTCCAGGCTGCATCCAAAATCTTCTATATCACAGTCACTGGAGGTGGGAACCTAGAATTTTGAATAATTCACAAGGCCCCAGTGATTTTTAGATACACTGGCCTAGCTCTAGATAAGTATTTTTTAACTCAATACATCTTGATTTTGTTCATTATCCATACTCTTGTACCAATACATTAAACAGTCAGCTAGTACATTCCGTAGATCAAGCAGTTACCAGAATAAGTTCTCTCTCTTTTTTTTTTTTTTGATTGTACTTCAGGTGAAGGCTTACAGAACAAATAGTTTCTCATGAAACAGTAGTACACATATTGTTTTATGACATTGGTTAACAACCCCACAAC
>NW_004444038.1:8864119-8897057 GCF_000243295.1 Trichechus manatus latirostris
TCATCTTTCATGATATTGGGGAAGTTTTCTGTCAGCAGTTCTTCAATGATCCTCTCTGTGTTTTCTGTTTTCTCCCCCTGTTCTGAAACTCCAATCACTCACAAATTTTTGCTTTTGATTGTATCCCACATAACTCTCAGGGACTCTTCATTTTTCTTCATTCTTTTTTCTGAGTTTTCCTGAAACAGAGTTGTATCCAAGTGTTTGTCTTTAATTCCACTGATCCTGTCTTCCACTGTTTAAATCTGCTTCTCAGCCCACGCAGGTATGGACCCACTTTGGTGGCAGTGTTGTTAACTGCCATTGAGAAGGTCCCAAGTGCAAGGGAGCGAAACACCCGCGCAGTCCTATGTCATCCCCACAGGATGGGGATCTGAGAGCTGAGATCTATAACGTTTTCATTGCTTGATTTTCGGAAGTAGATCGCTAAGCACTTCTCCCTAGTCCATCTTAGTCGGGAAGCTACGCTGAAAAATGTTTAGTGCCATAGCAACACCCAAGCCGCCACTGACAGACAGACAGTTGGTAAGTGTGCATGGGGTGCACTGGCCGAGAGCTGAACCCAGGTCTCCTGCACGGAAGGTGAGAATTCTATCACTAGGCTATGACTGCCCACTGCAGGCTCCTCGATTTTCACCATGGTGTCACCTCTGCTCTGCTGTGTTCAAAAGGGTTTGTTTGTTTTTAATCCAAACTTTATAAAAATAACAAAGTGATGAGTTTAGCTAACACCTACATAGCACCTACTATGTGCCAAGCACTGTTCTCACTTCTTTATGTAGGTTTAATTTAGTCCTTACAACAACCCTATGCAATAAAAACAAACCAGACCCATTGCTGTTGAGTCAATTCTGACTGATAGACACCCCGCAGGACAGAAACCCATAGGGTTTCCAAGGAGCGGCTAGTGGATTCGAACTGCCAACCTTTTGGTTAGCAGCCGAGCTCTTAACCACTGAGCCACCAGGGCTAAACACACACACACACACACACACACACACACACACACACACACACATATTCTCATAGATTGCAATATGGTGGGAAATTGTCTCCAAGATTTAAGAAAAGAGTAGCTTTTATGTATTTTTTTAAATAAAACTATTATTTATTCATATAATAATTATATTTTGCACAACACAGTTTAGGTCCTGTTAGGAATTAAATGTAAGCATTAGAAAGGACTTTGACCTAGAGAAGTTTTACTCCAGTTGAGAAATAAAACACACAAAACTGGATTAAAAAGAAAACATTGCCGTTGAGTCAATGCTGACTCATAGCGACCCTATAGGACAGGGTAGAACCGTTCCATAGGGTTTCCAAAGCTGTAATCTTTACGGAAGGAGACGGCCATATCTTTCTCCTGTGGAGCGGCTGGTGGGTTCGAACTGCTGACCTTTCGGTTAGCAGCTGAGTGCTTTAACCACTGCACCACCAGGGCTCCTTATCCTATGCAGTAGGTTCCATTGTCATTACTGTCACTACAGAGGAGGAAACTGAGGCAAAAGATGTTAAGTTACTTGATCAAGGTCACACAGCTACCAAGTGGCAAAGCGAAGATCTTAACCAAGGGTGTCTGGCTCCAGAGTCTACACTCTTAGTCATGACAGTAAATGTTTAAACCCTACATAGCACTTTCTGAATAGTTAACCCAGAGGCATCGCACGCCCATCTACCTGCACATATACAGTCAACAGAAGTGGGTTCCAGAGTTATCATCGTTCACGTTAGGAAATTGGTAAAACTCATGACCAGCCTGATCATCCAAAAAACCCTGTTGCCATTGAGTCGATTTTGACTTATGGTGACCCTATGTGTGTCAAGGGGTTTTCAATGGCTGATTTTTTGGAAGTAGATCACCAAATCTTTCTTCCAAGGTGCCTCAGGGTGGACTTGAACCTCCAACCTTTCAGTTACCAGCCGAGCACATTAACGGTTTGCATCACCTAGGAAGTCCTTCAGCTTGGCTGGGGGTTCATGAAGTACCTCCATCCTGGACCTGTCTGGATCCTCCTCTTTCTTTGCTCACTCCAGCAGATTCTCCCTCTTTGAGCCTCTTTCACTCTGATTAAACGTTTGGTTACTCGGCTCTCGTCCACTGAAAATAGCACAGCTGAAATGCTAGCTGAGAATTGTCTGCACTTGTACAAGGTTCAGAATTTAAAGTCTAGCAGCTTAATCACCCATAAATACAGAGGTCAACTATTTGTCCGGTCTGCCCCTGCAACGTACCCTCTGCAGACTTCTCTGGACTGCCGTCCCTCCAGGGATGTTCAACAAATGGTTAAAAATGGCCCCACCTTTCTGTGATAAGAAAATGCCCAGACAAGTCTATGGCTACAACGAAAAGTTCAGGGAAGTAATATGGATTGTGTCCTTACCATGTGCCAACTGGAGATGAAAAGACAGCATGGTTCTTGCTCATGGTAAACTCAGTATCTACAGGTAGACCATGGCTTCAGTGATACTGTAAGTGTGTTCATATCATAAGGGAGTAGCACAGAAAACCAGCCCAGAGTAAGCATGGAAAGAAAAAATTCGACCCTAACTTGTGTCGGACTGACTGGATTTTGGTATTAATCTTTATCAATAATGAGCTTGCAAGAAATATCAAGACATTAATTTAGCCCTGGTGGCACAGTGGTTAAGAGATCAAATCTACAGCCACTCCTTGGAAACCCTATGGGGCAGTTCTACTCTGTCCTATAGCATTGCTATGAGTTGGAATCAACTTGACAGCAATGGTTTTTTTTTGTTTGTTTGTTTGTTTCTTTGTTTTTTTTAATTAAACTTTATTTCAAACTCCCAACCTACCAGCTAGGAAAATTTGAACCTAAATCCTCTTGGGATCCTCCATCTTTTCTCCAAAATGTTCTAGAATCTTCTATAATGAGTTTGTTGGGTTCTTTTTTTTTTTTTTTTTAAGAAGTTTATTGGTGAGAGGGGGTGGAGGTTGTCTGTCTGCCTGGTGTTCAGGTCCTGTGGCTGTCTGCAGAGTCCATGGGTGTATGTCACAGTTTTCTTTCTAAGAGATTACCTAGGGTCTTTAGACCAGCACTATCAGATAGAAATAGACTATGAACCACACTTGTGATTTTAAGTTTTCTAGTAGCCACGTTTAAAAATGTAAAAAAGAAATGGGTTATATTAATGTTAGTAATATATTTTGCTTAACCCAATATATTAAAAATTTATTCTTTTTTTGTGAGTCTTCCAAAATACGCTGTGTCTTTTACACTTAGAGCACATCTCCATTTGGAATAGCCAGATTTCAAGTGCTCAGTAGCCACATGTGGCTAGTGGCTCCCTTTCTAGGCTATTTCTGCTCTTTGCCCTGCCACAGTCCTCCGAGGCCATGAGCACAGGGCTGATTACCTGCTGGGAAGGAGGTGAAAGGAGGGGGGAATTCAAGGGAAGGAAAACAAAGGATGAAAGCTTATAATGCTGTGCTTTATCATTAGAGCAACCTCATGAGCAGTGAGGCACTCTCTCAGTCCCCCTGATGTTTTCGCTTTGGCATGCCGCACTTCCTAATGCTTGTAAAATCCCAGCCCTTGATGGACCAGCTGCAAAATGCTTCAACTCACTTTGGCAGAAGTTTGTAAAGCAAGCATCTTTGTTTTCTTGATTTTTACTTTTTTTTTCTCAAGCACACCAAGGGGCTGAACCATTTACATTTGGATGTCCAAAGCTTGCCTTCTAAGATATTTATAGCAGTTCTTCAGTTTTATTTCATAATGGAGTGTCCGCCATGTGGTGTACCTTGTAGATGTCCGATTCGTATCCACTGTATTGAATTACTATTTCTTTAGAAGAGGTCTGTGTGTTAGAGAAATTAGATGACTAGGTATCAGAAATTTTCTTACTTTGCTGTATAATAAGGTGGGTAGTTTTAAAACCAAGTTTTAGGGGAAAAATGCAAATTGTAAAACATCAATTTTTTTATGTTAGAATAGACTACATCTAAAAATGTTTCCTCAAGTATTTTAGTTATCAACTGCTCAGTTGAAAATTAACCTTGTTAGTGATTAAGATATGATATAGTACTAAATGATCATTTTTATAGGTGATATGAGCGTGAAGTCCCTTATATTTTTAAACCATTTCCACTTCCTGCAGCTCATTGACCGTCACAACATTCCAGAGCAGAATATAGAGCTGTGTAAGACAGTGCTGGCAGCTCAAGGATGCAGGATCTCAGAGCATTGTTTACACTACAGTCATGGGTAACCAGCTGCCAGGAAGCCCATTCCAACTCCTGGCAACTCCGCGTGTGTCAGAGTACAACTGTGCTCCATAGGGTTTTTAAAGGATGATTTTTCAGAAGTGAATCTCCAGGCCTTTCTTCAAGGCGCCTCTGAGTGGACTACCAACATTTCCGTGAGCAGCCTGGTACGTGAACTGTTTGCACCACGTGTACGCAAGGCATTGTTAAATTTCAGAGAATCGAACCAGTAGGATGGAGGATACACTGGGGGACAGTGCAGTGCTATGGTTAGTAATAAGCTCTGGAGTTAGACTTCCTTGGGTTCAAATCCCAGCTCAGTCAATTATTAGCATGGATAAGTGCCTTTTCCTCCTCCATAAAATGGGGATAGTCACAGCCCTTCCGTCACAGAGTTGTGGAGGTTTCCATGACAAATTTCACAGGAACACAGCACCTGGCACACAGTAAGTATTAAGCAAATGCTGGCAATTATAGCTATTCTGATATACTAATAAAAATCTCATCCCCAGGGTTGTGAGGAAAGGATATGACAGGACTTCAGTCAGACTTACCAAATAAGTAAAATAATGAGTTAATTATTAAGAGGTTGAAAAAAAAAATGAAATGGAGAACTGGAAAAAAATGAAGAAAGGAACTGGACGCCTAAGAATGAGAAGGACTGGATGGCAAAGGACAAAGGAGAAGCCTTCACTTCACAGAAGCCAAGAAAAGTAAGGGAGACGCTTGTTGGTGGATGAGAGGGCAAGACACCAAGTTTTGTAATAAAGAAGTGATTAATTGAGGCAGCCCGGGAGAGGATTAGAACGGAGAGCTTTTGATATTGTGCACAGTTAGGAAGGAAGACTGTAAAGAATTTTAAAGCTTACGAAGAAAAAAAAGGAGAAAGAAGAGCTGAAACAAAATTAAAGACTGGAGAATTGATTTTGTGTTGTTTTGTTTTATTTTTACTGGGTTTGTGGTTTAATCCAATGACACAGGCAGTCCTCTGCTAATAATGTGAATTTCTCGTTCGGTTACTTTTCCTGGGGAAACAGAAATCCTTGTTTGAAATTCTAAGCATACCAGGACCCAATAATGTGAAATGAAAGTTGAGAAATATGGCCTGAGACAATCATGCTATGTAAGCTCTTGAAGGGACTTTCAAAATCAGAGTGACAATAGCCGAATTCTGCTTCCTGTGCATTCACTGTGAAAATTCAGATTCTTGTATGTCATATGTGAAAAACTGACAGGGAAATGGATGGCCTCCTAGCATGCTCTTCCTAGTTGGAGCTGCAATGTGAAGTAGTTGAGTAAGACACTCGAAAACATTTAAGATAATAAGGATTAAGTAGGAAAGAGAACCATGTGTGATGACAGCATTCCAACCTTTGGTGACTGACCCTTCGAATATAGACTACAGTTACCTAGAATTTGTTTACTGCCTTTCTTTCTAAGAGTCTAAAATACTTACGTATTTCTGATTTATCTCTGCCAAGGTTTCTGTTGACTAAATATAGTATGAGGACATTTTATCTGACTAGGGAATATGTGAAAGTTAAGACTATACAAGCAGATGGAAATAAAAATCTGAAACTACGTATTGTGGACCATGGCAGTCCGTTATCCCTCCAATTGCTTAGCAAATAAATGTCTTGTTAAGGATGAGAAAGTAATTCGGTAGCCAAATCCTGTTTTCCCTGCCCGCGAGTTAGCCCAGTTGCGTATACTGTCGTCAAAAGCTCTGATGAAAATTAACCGGGAGGGCACGGTGGGAAGAGGGTGAAACATCTTGAGCATGTTACCTGGAGCATAACCCACTTATTACATGGTATTTATTTATTACCTTACTTATTATCAAACAGAAAAGAATTCATAGAAATGAAAGATTTCCCAAACTGTGTAATCTCTGAGTCTCTGCTAATTCGATAGTAATCAACCATGTCATTGAAGGTCTTAGAATCTTGTGTACAAAATGGAAAACTCATATATAACATAATGAATGGTTATTGGAAAGTCTATATACCAAAAGTGATTATATTAATATATTTTACTATTGCTTTGCACAGACCACCATATTTAGAATTTTGAAAAGTAGTTGGGTGCCTTAAGAGATCCGAGATCTAGTCTCAATTTGCCTACTAACTAATTTTGAGCAAGTCAAATTTCTTGGATCCCAATTTTTCCATCTGTAATGTGGGAATACTAGACCAACTGAGTTTTAAGATTTCTACCAGGTTGTATTATTTTATGAGCTTCCTTGGTCTACATTTTCTGGAACTCAGTTTCCATTGCTGCAAAGTGATTATGCTGAAGTAAATTATCCCTGAAACCTCTAGCTAATAAAACTAATACTTTGGATTTGGTCAGTATTTATTTTAGTCACATAAACATGGTTGTACTTATTTTTATAAAAACTGAAAGTGTCCAAACTTAAGCTCTGGGGATGTGTGCCCTCCTGGAGGTCAGAAGACTGTCTTGTTTATCTTTGTGTCACCAGTGCCTAGAACATGTTGTTGTTGTTGGGTGCCATCAAGTCAATTCTGACTCATAGCGACCCAACATGACAGAGTAGAACTGCCCATAGGGTTTTCTTGGCCGTAATCTTCACGGGAGCAGATTGCCAGGTCTTTCTTCCACGGAGCTGCTGATGGGTTTCAACCACCGACCTTTCAGTTAAAGTCTGAGTGTTTAACCACTTCGCCACCAGGGCTCCTTTGCCAGCACATACGAGACCTAAATAAATGTTTGATTAAAAGCAAAGGTGAACAAAGGAGCCCTGGTGGCGCAGTAGTTAAGTGTTTGGCTGCTAACCAAAAGGTCAGTGGCTTGAACCCACCAGTCACTCCATAGGAGAAAAGATGTGGCAGTCTGCTTTGGTAAAGACTACAGCCTTGGAAACCCTATGGGGCGGTTCTGCTCTGTTGGCCCGATGGCAATTTTTTTTTTTTTTTTAAGGTGGACAACTATTACTTGTAAGCCTCGTTAGACCCATTGAGGTAGGGTTGTTTTTTTTTCTTCTCTCTTTTACTACCAAAGAAATTTGAAATATTCACACAGCTAAAAAAATAAAATAATGGACGTCCCATTTGAACCCAGTCCTCAGTCCTCAGTCTCTATCTTTTTCCCCTTATGTCACATTGTTTCCACTATTACAAATGACAACTCTCATTGTCCCTATTTTTTAAGATGAAGAAACTGAGGCTCGGAAAGACTAGATACCAGTTCTTGTCGTATCCAGAACTAGATTCTAGGACTTAGCATTCCGAGCCTAGGCTTGGATTATATTTCATCGTCTAATTTCACTGCATCAATAAGTTTTATGACTTCTTTGTTGTTTACTGAGTGGAAGACTAGAGGACTTCACTAAAACTCCTGTCTCGTAATCTTTGTCTGTTTAGAACGCCGCAGAATTGGTGAACATGTTGGCTTTAGAGCCATCAAAAGATTCCTGATTTTAGAATCTCTGAACTAATATCTATTTTTGTCTCAATCGGGAGAAATGTTTAAATAATTGTAAAAGAGATGTTTACAAATGTCCCACTACAAAAAGCTAAATCCCCAAAATATATCAGCAAGGTAACTGTCAGATTTTTATGGAATCTGGGGGAGTTTCTTGATACCACTGAGGGGAAGACCTCCATAACCTGAATCTATTACGTACCAAGCTGAGGACTCCCACGGGCCTCACATCTCCCCTACTCGGAAACATCCCAGCTCACCGCCAAGGAGGCTGAGAAGCACAGGAGACGCTTAAAGGGTATCTTAAAGTGACTTCAGTGTTCATAAGGCTTAACACTTTGAAGCTGCTTGCACTGCCATCATTTAAAAACAGCTGAGGGTCTGAGTTATTGTTTTCTCAGCCTAAAGTAAGAAACATTAATTTATTAAATTGGAATGAAAGCTAAAATACGGTGGCTGGTGCCTAGATAAGCTCAACAAACATTGCCCGAAGGGCTTAGGGTTAACAATCTCCAAGTTATCCGCCATGGACTAGTAGGTGACCTTGAGAAGTCACTTGACTCCTCAAAGGCTGGCTTCTTAATTTGTAAAAAATTCACATTAACTGAGGGACTGAATTGCTGGGCGGAGGGCTGTGGGGACCATGGTCTCGGGGAACATCTAGCTCAATTCGCATGACACAGCTTATAAAGACAATGCTCTACATTCTACCTTGGTGAGTAGAGTCTGGGGTCTTAAAAGCCTGTGAGCCCCCATTTAAGATACTCCACTGGTCTCATCCCTTCGGGAGCAAGTGAGAATGAAGAGAACAGGATACAAGGAAAAGATTAGTCCAAAGGACTAATGGTCCACAGCTACCAAGGCCTCCGCCAGACTGAGTCCAGTACAGCTAGATGGTGCCCGGCTACCACCACTGACTGCTCTGACCAGGATCCCAGCAGAGGGTTCTGGACAGAGCTGGAGAAGGATGTAGAACAGAATTCTAACTCACAAAAAAAAAGACCAGATTTCCTGGCCTAAAGGAGACTGGAGAAACCCCGAGAATATGGCCCCCAGACACTCTTTTAGCTCAGTGGTGAAGTCATTTCCGAGGTTCACCATTCAGCCGGGGAGTGGACAGCCCCATAAAACCAAATGAGACTAATGAGGCACAGCAGTCCAGGGACAAGGGCCAGAAGGCAGAAGGGGACAGGAAAGCTGGTGATAGGGAACCCAAGGTTGAGTAAGGATAGTGTTGATGTGTTGTGAGATTGTTAACTGTTGTCACAGGGCAACATGTATACTAACTGTTAAATGAGAAACTATTTTGTTCTGTAAGCCTTCATCTAAAGTGAGAAGAGCAGCACAATTGGAAGAGCGTAGTCGATGTCACTGAACTGTGCATGTAGAAATTTTTGAAATGGTGTATCTTTGGCTATGTATATTTTCACCAAAAAAAAAAAAGGTCGAGAAGGGAGAGGGTTGACATGTTGTGGGGTTGTTAACCAATGTCATAGAACAATATGTGTAATACTGTTTCATGAGAAACTATTTGTTCTGTAAGCCTTCACCTGAAGGACAATAAAAAAAAAATGCACATTAATAGTACCTTTCACAAAAGGCTGCTGTGCGGACCAGATGAGCTGCTTTCTCCAGGACACGGTAAGCTGTGTCCAGGACAGAGGAAGCCTGGGATGAATCTTAGGTAGCCATTACTATTAGGTTCCTACTCACTGTGGCACAAACACGGTCAGTACTGGTCATGTACAGTCACACCATCCCTGATCAAAAGTCTTCATTCAGTGCAGAAAAACAGCACTGCGTATTGGAAAAAACTGTCCTCCTTTGATATATTCTCAAGCATAGCTCAATTCTAAGCTGGCAAACAGATTTTTAGATTCCTCATACTGGGAATCCCTGGTAATGGGAATATTTATTATGGATGAGAACATATAGACAGGCAGAGGACAAGGCAACCGTCCGAGGTCTCCCTTCAGAATTCCAGCACTAGAGACAATGGACTTGGTGTTTGCCTGTAACAGGACAAGAATCACAGTTAAATCACTAATTTTTTCCCTTGTTGGTATGAGCATCTAGAAGTGTTTTACCAGAAGAAATCCAATATTCAAAATGTGCTTTTACCGAATTGGCAAGGGAAGTAGAATTTTACAGTTTATAAATGGCAGGGCCCTTCTCTCATAGATGCACTGGAGTAGTTTTACTTAAAGAAAAAAGAAAGAAATGCTTAGCTTCTAAAGTGAAAAATCAAACAAAAATTTAGCGCCCACGAACAGCAGAAATGTATAGGTACTGGCCCGCAGACACAGCCACTGCAGGCTACTCAGGAATAGGGATCCCAGGTTAGGGAATGCCCAGCCGGTAGTCTGCACCCAGTAACTCCCTGCCCTGTGTCAGAGCTGGCCCGTAGGAGGCTGGAGAAGGCCCCCTCCCAGCCTGGACGTCGCGTACTGGGGCCATAATCAAGTCTGCTGAAACTCTGGAAAAGTGTTATCAAGTGGGGAAGATTCTGGGAAGTGATGAAAGCGTTCAGACGCCATCTTCCCCCGAGCTCAGGGCACCCGCAGGTCGGCCCATGGCTCCCGCTCGAGCGCCCGCGGCCAAGCGCATCCCGGGAGCGCGCCAGCCGCTTCCCCAGGGAGCGTGGAGAGAAGTTCCTCCAGGTCCAAATCCGGATTGTTGGACGACGAGGACAAAGCAGGGCGAGACGCTCCACGGAGGAGCCTTTGTCAGATTCACTGTGGTTAGGGCGTTTAGCTGATTTAAGTTTTATTTTTTAAGAGTTGCATTTTACCTCCCCAGAATGGTTGGATTGGTTGAAACGAGTGTGGCCTCGCTGCCCATATGCCATTCAGCTTCTGTCTGTCTTTTTGTTTACACTGGGAATACAATGGAAACTATAGTCCCTCCAATACATCATTTATAAGTGTATTCTACCTCTGAATGTACAGACAGAACTGGCTGTGTGTGAATAAGCTCTGTGAATATTGCCAAGACACTGTGCTTTGTTCAGCATTATTCTTCACAATAGATACCACACTTTGGAAGTAATTTTAAAAAGGGAATCAAAATAGTGGTACTTTTAGCCTTTGTTTCTTTTATACCACAGCGCATTCTCTGCCTCTCATTCAGCCGCTCCCATTATACTGACAAATTAAATAAACCACTCCATTGCTAAAAGAGGCTTGGGCAGGCAGGACTTCACTGCAGCCCTGGGAAGTTGAAATAAACATTTATGCGGTTTCTCCCAGCAATTCCAGCTAACTTTAGTCAGGGATCACAAAAAACAGGGGGTGGGGGTGCTTCAGAATCGGAGCTGGTCAGCAGCCCCCGAGAGCTGGCGTCGGCAGCTGTGGCGGCATGAAAGTCCCGTCCAGGTATGGACCGCCGCTTTGAGGGCTACAGTTTCTAGAAGGTCTGAGAGTGCCTTCCTGCTGCGGGGCCCCTGGGAGCATGAAGGGGTAAGTTACAGGGGGCTCTGGTGTGCCAGGAGCTGATGAGCGAGGGACAGGCTGGTGGACACGCGAAGTTGGACAGCAGACTTTCTGAGAGATCCAGAAGTTTCTCGCTTTGCATGTATCTAGGCTTGTCGTTCTTTTTTTTAAGCCATAATTTATTCATGCATTTGTTGAATTGCTTACTACAGAGTAAATGACTCCAGAGAGAGGAGAATCTCCCTCTCTCTCTCTTTCTCTGTATCTCCCTCTCTCTCTCTTTCTCTGTATCTCCCTCTCTCTCTCTCAAACTCTACTTTGACTTTCTAAAAGTTTTGGATGAGTGTAATAAGTCTGTCTTTGAAATCCAGGCAGAGGAGAAATAGAAGGGCAAGAGCAAGGATATCTGCATAGAATTTTTGCGTGTGGTATTGCTTTGGTTGGTTTAAGACTCGAAGATGCACTGGAAACACAGTTCTGAGTGACACCCTTCTAACTTTTGGCCTGGGAACATTTTTATTTTTTCCATGTGGGGGGAATAAAATTTATTTTACATTTGGGGAGGGAGCTATTTTAAGCAAATGTTCTTGTCATTGTTAGTTGCCATGGAGTCGACTCCAAAAGAAAATAGGCACGATTTACTTTGAAATAGAGTGTACATTGGAATTACTTTGGTTAAAAATCTGGGACTGTAATTGATTGTAAGGTACTAATTGTAGTGTGTGCGCTTTCTCTAAAAGTAGCTCTGGATTTACTAGAGGAACTTGTAAACGCTGCAAAAATAATCTTCCAGTATCTGTCCTGGGACCCCACCGTTCCTTCCTCCCTTTGCTCCACCCCACTGTTAACAAAATGATTGGAATTCGTGTGGGAGACAGTCAGGAGTATTTGTTGTCAGGGACCCTAGAGGCAGCCCGGTTTCCTTATGAAAACAGAACGCCAGTAAATGCCAGTTACGGAAGATGGCTTTGAAGACTCCAGCCAACAGCTAACATGACCTCATTTAAAATGCACGGAGTCTGAGGCGTGAGTGGGACTCTGTGTTCCAACAGAGACGTCCCCTGGCTTCTAAGTCAGAGAGCACGGCAGGCAAAGGAAAATATTGAGCCCAAGCAGTTTGAACAGAACCATCAGGGTTCATCTTTTATTACTAAAGAAAGACTTGAAAAAGCCCAGGTGAAATTTTCTTCCATTGTCTAGGAAAATTCTCTGTAATTTGCCCCAAGGGAGCTCCAACTGCCTTGTGGCTCAGGCCCCCCACCCCCACCTCTGCTCTGTCCCTCTCTCTAGCCGTAAATGTCTCTGAGGTCCCAGGAGAAAGGAGTGGGCTGTGTGAGGGAAGCTGAAGGTCAGGGTTGCCCACTGTGGCCTGACTTTTAAGCTAAAGAGGTTTTTATGCCTCTTGTTGCCATGTCAGTTCTCATTTGGCCGACATTATGCTAAAGGGCTGGGCCTGCTCCTGACAGGAGGGGGTTAAATGAGATTACAAGCTTTAGAGGTTGTCAGCAGCTCCTGCTGCCTGGGATGTTAAATTGTGATTTAATGGTCAGCCTTATCTGTAGAGGATCAGTGGAAATCTGCTGTGTTCAGCAATGTAATTGGCACTGCGTTTGCTGGAGTTTTTGGTGAGGTAGAAGAGCTGATCAGATTTTAATGCTGAATTTTCTAAAGATTAAGGTGGCAGGATGTAAGCGGAAATCTGTGGGGGTTTTTTTTTTTGTCTTGTTTTGTTTTCCTGAAACACAGACTGTTTATGAATGGGCAAGTTGCTGAATTCTGCTGTGATACACTAAAGTTTCTAAAAATATTCGTAGAGCCTGATGGAGCACTGTGCGCTTATTTATAGCGGGAATCAACAAAGAGTAACAGTTGTTATCACAACATATGTGCAGTGTCTGATTTGCGAGGGGGCAGTGCGAGTGTGCAGATAAAGAGGCAGGCGGCTGTGAACAAAATGAATGTGCCTTGGTCTTTTTAAAATTTTAGCAGATGGAATCAGAGTGTGGTGCTGAGTATTTTTCTGGGGTGAATCACAGGTGACTAGACTAAGGCAGTGATGTCCAGCACCAGATGAACATCAGAGCTGAGAGAGTGTGTGTGTGTGTGTGTGTGTGTGTCTATGTGTGTGGTAGAGTGTAACTGGTAACAAGCAAGGGCTGAACCATATGAATTTGAATGGTCCGCGTTTGACCATCTTTGACCTACAAACCCATCAATTACCTATGGCTTAATCCAGTACATTTAGAATGAATGGGTCGTGCATCCACAAACAATCTGGGACTTCTGAACATATAGTCACAGAAGGATGTGGGTGTGGGTGCTCCTTTTTGATCACCTGGAGAGGAGAGAGAGGGGTGGAAAATACTTTGCCCATCGGAGGGGAAAGCACGTGCAGAAAGCCAAAACGCTGATGATGTCTGTACGTAGGGCCGCGGCTGCGTAAGGGAACAGCGACAGGGTGTGTGGGGACGAGTGTGGGATCGCTCAAGGGAAAAAAAAGGAAGAAAGGAGAAAGAAAGGAGAGAAAGTGTTTTACCGGCAGACACCAGCATTGTCTGCTCCTGAGTTAGGGGTCAGTCCGCAAAGTTCAGGATTAGTAAATTTAATATCCTGTCAAAATTCTCGTGATAATGAATCCTGGCTGGCTGGGCTGGCACAGCAGCTTCGGCACTGCAGCCGGCAAGATAGCACAGCTAATTTATGAGCAAGAAATTGTGCAGTGCTGGCGCGGGCAGGCTGGGCCGGGAGCTTGGCAGTGGGGCGGTCCCCACTGAGCGGGGGAAGGCGGCTCTGGATCATCCTGGGAACCGGCTCTCACTCAGCTCCGCTCCGCATGCCCCTGCCACCTCTGAAACAGCTCAGCCACATGACCGGGATGAACAGTGGACCCTCTGAGACCTAGCTTTTACTAGGAGCAGCGGGAAAATGCCTCTTAGAAAAATATAATTCTCCAACGATATTTTCCCAGCCTGTTGTGACGCATTGCTATTCTTTTTCATCTAAAAGTGGGTAGAAATTAGAAGGGTGGGCACAGAAGTTTAAGTGCCAAAAGAGAGAGTGGTTTGGAAAAGAGGGAAGTGGAGAAATGGCACAAGGAAGGGGGGAGTGGAGCTCGGTAAGAAAGAGTAAATCCCAGATGCTGGCAGCAAGGACCGGGTGGTTTTTAAGCTGCAAGGGAAATGCAAAATATACTGTCCCTTAGCAAGTAACATAAAAAAGCGAAAGTTCCCCGGCACTCCGCTCAAGGCTCTGCACCTCTCAGCAGCTGTCACATCCGTACATTATGGTACATTGAATCTGAATGAGGCTCTCCACATCAAACCTTGCATCCATTATGATATCATCTCCTGCTCTAAGCTGTAATGCTTATTAATTCTGCACCCATACTCTCCCGGCTTCAGCAAATGTATTCCATCAGCCTAGCATTTAATTTAATTAGTACAGCTGGGCTCTCATTCTCCTCTCTGTGTCAGAGGTATTGTCAGCACGTTCGCTGTAACGCAATTACTGATTGCTTTTAGATAGGCAGGAATATGATTAGGGTATTGGGTGACTGTATCATAAGCCTTATTAGATTCATTTGAAATCTGGAGATAAATAGGAAACTTTTATTTGCAGTGTAATGAGATTATGCTTATTAGGCCAAGGCCTCACAACCTTTGCAAAGAACATAGTGTATCAGTAGGATTATACTCTGGAACCACACTTTCTGCTCACAGCCTCCGAGCCGCTTCTCAGCGCCTTAGAGGTTTAACTGTTGTGGCACTGTATACATTTAGGATTATGGCCACTTGGACATCTTCCTCTTGATAAAGAACGTGGATATTCCTCTTGCTTCACAATGTAGCCAAGTCTGATGGAATAAATACAGCTCGAAATGGGATTTTATTTAGAAAAAATGTTTTGAAAAATCATTGCATAGGCTAGAAGGAATTATTCTTTGATACGTATTTATTTGCTTTTCAACATGTTTGAATTTATTAGATGTAGCTTACAAAGTTTAGCATTTAATGAATGTCCTAAAAATCTCCAGCGCTCTGTCCCTAAAACACACATCAGTGCTGTGCTTGGATACCAGACAGCCGAATTCTAGAAATATTTATTTCTTCATCGACATGTATTTGACAATCGCAAATTTCTAATATTTCTGGAGGGTTCGTGCCGAAATTTTCTTTAACCACCGTAAATAAATCATTTTGAAATCATGGGGAACTACCACAAAGGAGTGAGCAGGGCTCGAGATGATCTACTGAAATAGAAAACAATTCAGGATGACAAGATATTTAATGGAGCGGAAATTTGTCAAGTATACTTACTGATCATAAAATATAGTGTTTTCACATCCAAGGAAAACTGTTATCATTTTTCTGGATATAAAATTTTGGAGTAATATCATAGTAATAATCCAAGATATAAAATCCAAATTTGTAAAATGCATGGTATTTCTTTAAACTATGAATCTTCTCCTGTATCGCTCCCCTCCCCCACTCCATTTTTAACAGATAACTTATATAACATTATTTTATTTAAATAAATCTAAATGCGTTTATTTTCATGAATTCATTTATTTATTATATAATGCAAGATCTCCGTGTACAAGTGAATGCACTTTGGTGCTAACTTACACAAAATAAGGAACATTTTTTTCTTGGTTAAACGTGTGGTCAATTTCAAGGTATGTAAAAAGGAAAACTTATTCTGGCTCACCAAAACCCAAAGCTAAGAGGGAGTTAGGGGCCTGGTGTGAATACCGTAAGTGTGAGTTACAGATTATAGACCGCACTGTGGTTAGTGACTTCATACTACAGTCTGTGAATTCACCCATGCTGGTTATAGCTCCTTTTACTACATTTCAAGTCCAGATTTAGTGAGCTTTCACTTATTCCTGAAAGCTCAGTTTGATCATTCCCTGACAAATAATATGGAAGAAACTCTAGTGAAGATATTTGTTCTTTCTCCCAAATGGTCCATGACGAAGGTCTTGTATGATATTGGCAAAGAATGCTCGGTGGCATAATTTGCATCCAGGATTGTAGTCAGCTGCCTCTGTTCACGTGTCAATATTCTAACACCAGAACGTTTCAGTGGATTTTTATTTTTTCAGCGGCGCTGAGGAGAAGGTAGCGCACCATTCTGCTCTGCACTGCCATTTTTGAATGGGATGAATTCCACGGAGAGTAGATGTGGTTCTAAAAGCAGAGCATACACACGGAAGGAAAGGAGACGGGTGATGGCTGAAAAGGGAAACAGTAGCTAGTGATTTAAAAAAGACATGGAATTAGCTATGGGTGAGACATCTGTAAATTATTGGGGAAAATCACTGAGTCTAAGAGTCTACATTCAGATTGTATTACAAGTGGCTTTAATGTCTTGTTCACTGTAAAGAATCTTAGAAGATACATTATAGATGAACATCGTTTACGCAAGAAAAAGGACTCTGAAAGCCAACCAACAGCTCTAAACTCAAAGACCCTACAAAGACCCTGGGCCCTACGTCAAAATGTGTGTATGTTTTAAGTTAAATTCTTCAGGTATAGATCGTATCTTTTCTTCCCCGCCATGATTTCCCATTCTAATACACCTTTCTCATTAACCAGTATCCTTTTGAAGATGTATACATATCCCTGCGCCACCAGGGATATGTATGTATGTATGTAAGTAAGTATATGTACCTATGTGTGTATATATACGTGTGTATGTATAGATCTCAGATATAATGAATTATATGATACATGTGCTATATAATACATGACTCATGTGTGTACTCATATATACATATACACATATACTTGGAGCCCAGAGGGCTTGTGTGCTAGTGGGAGCCAGGGAGGAAATGTGAAGAGGGTAGCTATGTTGTGCCCTCTTGAAGGACAGCTCTGTGTTCTGTGGAGGTTAATGGGAAATTGCCATTGAGGCAGAATAAGCAGGTGCACATACATAAATGCCCAACAGAAGCATGAAGGGAAGAGAGGGAGCTAGATCCTGTCACAATGATCCTGAGAATGGGGACAAAGAAGGTACTAGAACGGAATGGAATAGGATGAGAGAAAAGTATCAATAGGTGGCAACTCATGACATCCCCAACCACTTCCCAGGGAAGGCTTGTGTGTTTTTCTAGAAAACCCTCATTTACCCATTACATGTATCAGTGTTCCCCCTCTATTTTCCTATCTAACCTCAGAAGTGAGGCTTCCTAGGTAAACACAAGTGCCCAGAGCAGCAACGCTGTAATCAATAACTCGTTGGTAGAGACTGGGGCAGGACCTAACCCTGAGTTCTCACCTTGAGTCAGCCACTGGGCCAATCTCGCTGAACTTGGTTCCCTATTGCCAAAATGAAAGAACTGAATCTGATCTCTTCATGGTCTTCCTGTACTTATCTTATATATTCTATGAACTTGCAGGCGTCATGACAAACGAAGAAATGGTCAAGCCTCTTATTTACTTTGTTTTCTTCTACCACTTAAAGAAATTCTGCCTGTGGTACCTGGCACAAGTTAGATAATTTCTCTGAATGTGCTTTATTCATTGGTAAAAATGGGGACATAATAACAGCTTTGTTACAGGGGTATTGTTAGGATTAAATAAGATTTTTCCATAATAGTGATGAATTATATATATCAAAAACCAAACCAAACCCATTGCTGTGGAGTCAATCCCAACTCATAGTGACCCTATAGGGCAGAGTAGAACCGCCCCATAGGGTTTCCAAGGAGGGGCTGGTGGATTTGAACTGTCAACCTTTTGGCTAGCAGCTGAGCTCTTAACCACTGTGCCACCAGGAGCTTGTGCAAGTACTTAGTAAAGGCTCCTCAGGTGATTGTAATTGGTAGCCAGGGTTAAGAGCCCACTGCTCTAGGTGTGGCCATCTGCTTCCGTTAAGATTACAGCCTTGGAAACCCTCTGGGGCAATTCTACTCTGTCCTATAGAGTCGCTGTGAGTTGGAATCAACTCCATGGCAAAGGGTTTTTTTGTCTGTTTGTTTGTTTCAAGGGGAGGATTAGAAAATAGGTATTTTTCAAAAGCACTTCTGTTTTTGGTAAGAAGTCTGGGAAATACTGTGTTCTTTCATTTAATTCTCATCACGACTCGGGGGAAGAAAAAAAGTTGCCGTCGAGTCACTTCCAACTCACGGAGACTCCATGTGTGTCAGAGTAGAACTGCGCTCCACAGGATTTTCGACGGCAGATTTTTCAGAAGTAGATCACCAGGCCTTTGTTCTGAGGCACCTTTGGGTGAACTAGAACCTTCAGCCTTTCTGTTAGCAGCCGAACTCTAATCATTTGCCCCGCCCAGGGGCTCCACAACTCTTTGAAGGAGGAACTACTGTACTGTCAGTTACTGATGAAGAAGCTTGGGTAGAGAAGTAACTTGCCCAAGATCACAGATGGCCAACTGGAGAGGTCATTTCAGATACTAGGATCAACTTTAAGGAGCCCTGGTGGTGTGATTGTTAAGCGCACAGCTCCACAGAAGAAAGACCTGGCGATCTGCTTCCGTAAAGATTTCAGCCGAGAAAACCCTATGGGGCAGTTCTACTCTGTCACATGGGGTCACGATGAGTGGGAATCAACTTGACGGCACCACCAACAAGAAGTATCAACTGTAGACTCTGTGGCAGGGTGAAGGGCAGAGAATCTGGTTGGGGGAGGAAGTTGAGAGCGTCTGCATACCTTCTGGTTCACACTCACACACATCCATCCCTCATCTTTTAGCCCTGGCGAAGAAGAATAACCATTAAGCTGTTTTCCAAAAGAAGGCTCTGAGAAAGTATTTCGACCACAAGGAGTATATCAGCTGTAATGCCCTGTGGGGTGGAGACAAAGAGAGTACTGCACTGTGGGAAATTTCCTCTCCTGTTACCTGCAGGATCCCTGGGTTGTATTATAAACTCCGAGGCAGACAACATTCCAGTGGTTTTCAGAATACTCCGTACTTTAAAATTATGTGTAAAAGGAAAATGCATCGTTAGGGGCTAAATATATGTTTACCACTAAATAAAAACAATTTTTATCTCCGACCTTGTTTTACAGGCAAAAGTATATAAGAAATAATGAGAGTCTGGTTCCTAGAACTAGTGGATTAAATGAAAGTGTAATAATTGTTCTATGCTTGTTTGATGTAGATTCAAAGGTAGAATCACACCAGAAGTAATTAGGGTAATTACTAAAGTCTGCATTTAATCCAGAAGCCCCAGGGAATATTACGTGTTCATTCACCTGAGCCTGACATGCCTCCGGAAACTTCTGCCGGTCTGGTGTTTGCTGAGCACCAACTGGGACGAATATCTTCTCTTTAGTCTCCTGTGTCTGCTGTGATGTCCTCTGTGACCTTACTGTCCAAGAAGTCTAAAAATAATGAAAGAAAGCATTGATCCTTCTAGAATCCTTTTTCTTGGCATTCATGATAACCATGGATTTTCTAGAATTATGTCCCAAAGCTAGAATGTTGGTGGCAAAACATTCTCATTGAAAGATACAGGACTCTTGGATATTTCCCTTTTCGGATCTGGTAGACCCAAATGTCCTTCAGGACAGAGTGATTTCGCTTGACCTACTGTAGTGGAATTTTATAATCATCTTCTAGAACCTAGGGTCACTTCTGGATAATCCTGCACTGAAAATAACTGGTAGAAGAAGATACCTAATGCCACTGACTTCAATTCATTCTTGGCTTGCTGAGTTTAATCATTTTATATGAACTTGCAGATTTCAATAAAGAGGGTAATTGTTGTCTCCGTATAGGATTGAAAAGGATGATGAAGTGAATTCTTAATGGTCTGTATATATTAAAATACCCTACATGAAGTCATAGGTATTCCCATTACTGCTTGTGCTCACAATCATATTCTGTAATGAAACTAGATTTGTGATCTTTATTTATATAGGAAAGAAACTGGTTAAGTAGCAGGTCAAATTGGATAATTTGGGGGTTCAGCTAATTCATTTATTAATTAAACTATCCCTATAGTATATATGTAAATGTTACATATATAGGATTTATAATCTAATTGAGGAGAAAAAAATATAAGTATACATTTTTCAGCACAACACAATTTGTGCCATTTGAGAGAGTCACTGTCTATCTTCTGCTACATAGCCTGGAATTCCAGTTCTGCCATTTACTAGGCCTGTGATCTTAGGAAAGTTGCTTATACTCTCATTTTCTCGCCTGTAAAGTGGTGATAAAGATAGTTCCTGTATCACAGGGTTGTTGTAAGGAATAAATGAGATAATGCACATAACAAAAATTAATACAGGACCCAAAAACCAAGCCCACTGCCGTTGAGTGGATTCCAACTTACAGCAACGCTATAGGACAGAGTAGAACTGTCTCATAGGGTTTCCAAGACTGTAAATCGTTACGGAAGCAGACTGCCCCATCTTTCTCCTGCATACAGGACCCAGCACCTAGTAAATACTCAGTACATGTTAGCTATTGCTTTATTAGAGCACCTTGTATCAATGATCAACTAGTCCCTGCTCCAGACAACAGTTAAGTATACTGACGGTCAGAAGAGAATTGTTCTTTTTTCCTCTTACAAGGAGAGCCTGATGGGATTGCATTAAGAAAAGGGTTTAGAAGGAGTTTGATCATTTCTTCCCAACTGTGGATTGCATGTTCTTGTTGGTACCCACTGTGGCAACTCAGACCAAGCTTTCTGACCAGTAAACTTGCTAGAAAACTTCCAGCCACCAAAACCCAGTCTTCCATAACAGTACTTCATAGACAGCTAGCCAACTGCAGCTGGAGTAAAACCACCGTGTGCCCCAGAATGTACCCTGGGGACAGCCTCGTGGTGGTCCTCCAAGGGGAGCCTCACACACTGAGTCAGTTGTTACAGGAGCGTTCCTGGGTAGGGGAGTCACAAGAGCTTGTGGCAGTGAGCTGGGATAAGGTCACCAGTCTTAGGAATGCCCACATTAATAAACTCTGCGACTGAACACTGGATTGGACTTGAGTTAATGGAACCCTGAATAACCCATTCTTGTATCAAGAGGCAAACAATTGTGGGTTCACAGGCAATCATCTCTGAAGCTGCCATGTGCCCAAAACAAGCATCACATCCAGCTGCTTAAGTACTTTTGCCTTCATCACCTATTTACAAAAAAACAAAACGAAATCTCTAAACACTAAGAAATGTCAAGGAAAACAAAAATCACCACCCAAAAGACCCTGGGAAGTAATACATGCATTGAGGTCATGTTCATGGCAGTTACCTTTACCAACACGCCAAGAGTGAATGACAGTGAGGCACTCAAGATACTTTAATGGGATTATCATTGTGCTTCGTGATTTTTTTTAATGTGGCAAAACTGTGGAATCCTGAGAAACAAAAGTATACCTGGGGTACAGTGATTGGGAAAAGGGTGATGTGATTCTTTGGGGGGAAAAATTTGGGGTCAGTTGTGAGTGTGAGTGGCAGAATCACTTAAAAGGCTTTCCAAATCTGGCTTTAGATGCTGTGCATCGTGGTGTATGCGGGCACAGTGTTGGAAAGACTACCGCTGGGTCACATATCCCTCCCTCCAGCATTATCTTAAGAAGCCCTAGTGGTGCAATGGCTAAATGTTTGGCTGCTAACTGAAAGGTCAGTGGTTCGAACCCACCAGCGGTTCCACAGGAGAAAAGACCTGGTGGTCTGCTCCCGTTAAGATTACAGCCTAGGAAACCCTGTGGGGCATCCTACTCTGTCCTTTAGGGGTCACTATGATTTGGAATCGACTCGATGACACACAGCAACAACGGCATTATCTTTCGATACGAATGAATGAGTCAATCAGCAAATACTTACTGAACACCTACAAGATGGGACGTGAGAAAACAAAAAATATTAAAACAGTTACTGTCCTCTAGAAAATAATAATCTAGTGGGGAGGTGGGACATATATTTAAAAAAAAAAAAAGCATATAAGGCAGAGGCCCACGAGAACCAAATGGCTGTGGACCAACACCCTTAAGTTGAAGAAAGAGCTACCAATTTTTCCTTCCTTCCCACATTCAGGCCACGGGGAGTTCCCTGATTCTGCAAAGATAACGATTGGTTTGTGTGAGGAGCTTAAACACACAGGCAGGCATGGGACCTGAGCAAGGGAGCAAGGCTCCATGAACACAAAACCAAAAAACCAAACTCGTTGCCGTCCGGTCAATTACAACACATGGCGACCCTATAGGACAGAGTAGAACTGCCCCATAGGGTTTCCAAGGCTGTCATCTTTATGGAAGCAGACTGTCACATCTTTCTTCCTTGGAGCAGCTGGTGGGTTCGAACCGCCTACCTTTCGGTTAGCAGCCAAGTGCTTAACCACTGTGCCACCAGGGCTCCTTCCCATGAGTACAAAGCACTCTTATCTGAAATTCTTCCATGCAGCCATTAGATAATTCCCATTTTAGATCATTACAAATGTATAGTCTGAGTTCAGGCCTTTGACCTGATAATTAAAAGTCATGGACAACGCCATTTTAGGAAGAGCGTGAAAAAGACTATGAATGGTCAGATTAATGGTCAGCTGACCATAGTCCGTCTCCCAACACCACATTGCCATAGTAAGTTCAGACGTGACTTGAAAAACCAACGATTTTACTAAATTTTAATTTTACGGAATAGAGTAGTACAGCGATTTGTTTCACTAACCCACAGCTTTTAACTTAAGGAATCTTTTAACATAAAACATACGGTAGACAATAGTTACATTTGCTATTTCAACCTAAACGTGCTAGACATTGAAAACACCGCTGAAGTGTCACTCACTCCAGGTGTGGGCTGTCTTTCAGATGTGTGGTACCAAGTAGCTTGCCTCCTCTTCTTCCAGAACGGGTAAAGTTGCCCCAGAGTAGCTGAAGAACACCTAGAATGTAGCCTCCTCAATATGTTCCATTAGTCAGAGGGATTTTTGGGGTTAAAAAACATACTTTTAAAATGAAAATACCTTAAGTTATCAGTCAGTCATACCTCAGCAGTATCTGTGAGAATAATAATGCAGATAAAACTCAATTGGTTTCCATCACTGCTCAGCTACCATCCTCAAACTGGGGTGGGGGAGGGCCAGGAAGATGACGGGAAGCCGTATTTCCTGCAGCACAAAAGTGGAGGGTAAGTTCTCACCGCTGCCCTAGCAATGTGATCCATTCTCCCCACTTAGGCCCCCAAGACTGGTGCCAGTTTACTCAGATTCCTGAAATGGCTGCCTCTGTCCCAGAAGTTCTAACAGCTTTAGGTCCTAGAAGTGTCCTCACATATACCGAGGCAAAGCTGGCAGCTGTCACCTGGCTCACTTGTTGAGCTGGCTGAGGCCATTTTATTAACCTCACAATAGGTGGCCCGCTCCTTCCATTCGGCTGAATTTTTTGACTTGAGAATTGGATTGCTTTCCACCTGGCTGAGACCAGCTTACTGAAAAGATGGGGGTAAGGTGAATTTCAGATTATGGACACCTTATGAGCCCCACCCTGGTTGGGCATGGCATTGGCATTGGGAGCCTTTGAACAGCCAGAGTAGGATGAAGACGTTCAGTCCTGGAGGAAATGGACCAATCAGAAAAGTGGCAGAAAGAATGGTAGAGAATAAGAGGTACCAGAAGCAACTCCTCTCTCTCAGTTAGAAATCTTGGGGGAAGGGGTGGTAGAGGTGGAGAAAGACAGACAGCTTTAAGGCCCTGAAAGGCCAACCCCATTCCAATTTCAACCCAACCCACCTGTATCTTTACAGTAATGACAGCAACTCCAACCTTTGTCTTAAAAGGGCCTGACTGGCTCTCTCATTCTTGCTGTCAATAGGGATTTAACTAACACTGTTTTTAAAAATCCTGCAGATATAATTTTTTTAAGTGAAGCATCTTTTTGTAATATAAAAACATATCATCATGTCCTACTTTCAGGCACTTTTCCAACTCTTTTTTTAAGCCACAGACCCCCTCCAATCAAACAAGATCTTACTTGGAAGCCCAAAATGCAGAGGGGAAAAATCTGGTCTGTTGCAAGCTCAGGGGAGGGCTCAGAGCCCAGCCCAGTCGCTTTTCCACCCATCCAGCACCCGACCCCAAGGAGACTCTGAGAAACCCCTACTCAGGTTTGTAAGCCAAAACTTCGTTTCGTCCAGTTTTCCAAAAGTGGAGGGATTACATTAAAAAAAAATCTAAGTATTCCTCCCTGTAAGGGTGGAGGCAAGATGTACCCAGGCCAGGCAGAAATTCTCATGATTTGCAGAAGGTTGGGAAAGCCCAATGTGGGAGCTGGGGTGAGCCTATAATAGTTGATCCTATCATCTTTCATTGTTAGAAATTCGGGATTCAGCTGGATTTTCTTTGCAATAGAAAATGCATTCATTTTACATCAGTCAACGAGGAAATAGGATATGCTCTACAGACAGTCACTTTACAGTGGAAACAGTGTTCTAGCCTACAGACTCTCCTCCTTCCCCTTATAATCGATATTCTCATTCATTCAGATACTCTTCCTTATTCACTGAACACCTTGAATACAGCCCCAAATTAAGTAAGACAGGAAAAACATCCTCCACTTATGGGCACGGTTCTTTCCCAGTCCCATTGCTCTATGTCATAATATTCGTATGCTGATGGTCATTAGTCTCTGTCGGGACACCACCATTCTTCCTGTCACCCAGGTTGTAAACCTTGCAGGGGCTCTGACTCATTCATCACCTTTACGCCTGCTTCAGGCTATGTCTTCTCTGATCCGTCCTGCACACCTCTTGCAAATTAATCTTCCTAAATCACTGCTTTCATTGTGTCAGCGCCTTCTTCCCAAAACTTTCAGGGATTTGTGTTGCCTGTAGAAGAAAGTCCAAATTTCTTTCACAACCCTACACAATCTGCACCGTTTTCTCAGTAAGTAGTCTCCTCAGCCTTTCTGAAACAATGGATGCTGCAGACATCTCTCTGTCTTTCCCGTGACTCTCTGGAAGCCTTGAGAGCCCTCCTCTTCGAAATGATTTTTCGGTCACAAGCCTCCTTCTGCCTGTCCCTTAAATGTGAGGAGGGAGCACTCCTGAACAGTTAGTCTTGGGTGCGCTTCCAACTTTTATCCTAAACTCAAAACCACGTTTCCAGTGATTGGCCGGTTATTTCCACGTTAATGTTCCCCTATCACCTTAGTGGAAACCCTGGCGGCACAGTGGTTAAGAGCTACATCTGCTAACCAAAAGATCAGCCATTTGAATCCGCCAGGTGCTCCTTGGAAACTCTATGGGACAGTTCTACTCTGTCCTATCGGGTCACTGTGAGCCAGAATCAACTCAGTGGCAGCAGGTTTGATTTTTGGTTTTATCGCCTTAGTTGTAACATGTCTGAACAAAATCCTCTATCTCTTCATGACCAACTTCTCATCCCAATGTTCCAACTGCTACTAACAATACCACATTCTCTCATCACTCCTGGTAAAAACTTTGAAGATTTCTTGCATCCACTCCCTCCTTCTTATCCTCTATATGTCAAAGCTTTGAACTCTCCTCTGCTCAAATATATAGCTACTTCATGCCCTCTGATTCTGCATTTGACTTTTCCTTATTTTCTGAACTCTTCCCTTCTCCATCTCCCAACTGAAATCATGTCTTTACATCTCTCTGTCTTTTGAAATCAAAAGCCAACTAACACCCCACTTCCTCCAGGAAGCCTTCTCAGATTGCCCCATATAAGTGCTTCTCTCTCCATAGAATCCATGTAACTTTATATCTGCATCCCTTATGTAGCTCTCATCCCATTACCTAGATTTAGAGTTGCGTTTTCCTGTAGGTGTGTCTTCTCTCTTAGCTCTATCGTAAGCTTGTTGAGAGGCGGGATCATGTCTAGCATGTCTTTTACCTAGCACTGTAACCTAGAGGTATCTAATAAATATTTCCCAAGGGTAATGACGGTGATCACGTTGGCATAGGATGGAGTATTGGTGGAAAGGGAAGAAGTTCAACACATTGTGTTCCATCAGATGATAGCTTTTCCCCCCAGTACTCTCTTCTCTCATTAGCACTGCTTGTCCGCACCCATTAAATGTAGGGTCTTCTTAAGACTCCATCTTGGACCTTCTTCTGATCTTTATCCCAGACTCAAGAATTCACGTTTCTGATGGTTAGATGGCCATTTTTACATTAATATTTCACCATCACCCAAATGTAACATGTCTGAACCAAACGCACCATCTCGGGCTTCCCTCTGAGAGCTAATGGAAGTCTCCTGCCCCCTCTTCCCTGCCCCGGAGCAGACACTTGCAAACCCTGCACCCAGGGATCAAGGGTTGGAGTAAGGCGTTCCACCACTACAGCTGGGTAATGGCTGTCCTTTCCAAATTTTCTGGGCAAGAAATTGTTTTCCTTGCATGGATTTCCTTAAGCCTTTGGTATCTGTAACCACAAGCAGAAAATAAAATGACTAAGCACACACACGACACATACACACACACACACACACACACACACACACACACACACACAAAATGGAAAGCTCGAGGTATTGCCTAATGAGCGTAGTGCAACCGTTTTTCTTTGTTTGCTTGTTTTTGTTCTGCATGACCCAGGTACTGTAAGTTTTTATTTTACATAGGCTACAAATAATCAGACCACATTTTTCTTCTTAAACACTGATGGACTAATAGAAAAAAAGCTGTGGACTTGAAGTTAGAAAATATGAATTCAAGCCCTAACTGAGATTTACCAACTGAGAAACCCAAGACAAGCCTTCAGATGTTTTTGATCTTAAGTGTTTGCTTTTATGTAATGAAATTTTATATACTCTCTGCCTCCCAGACTCATTGGGATGATCAAATGAGATACTGTATGTGAATGTATGTATACATGCACTTTAAAACACTGCCCAAACAGCAGACACGTGGGGCAAGAGAGAGCGCTGGTGTTGCTATAATGCTTGTTGATATAATTAAGCATGATGTAAATTTTGTGTTTGCTTATGCATGATTTCCTCTGCAAGAAACGTTAGGTGAACCCAAGAAACACTAGGTGAATGCAAAAAGAAAAACAAAAAAAGCCTCCAACTAAACATAGGAATACAGAAAACTTATACATGCACGCACCTCAAGCTCCCACCAGCTACCTCAGCTCCCCTTGTGTGTTTTGAGCCACACCCACCCACGTGTGGTACTACAACCTCCCTTCTGATTTCACACAACTTCCTTTCCACCACTTCACAGTAACTCACAAGCTGCAACCCTTCCAATGCCCACTTCCACAGACAAATGTCAGGGCTTTTTTAGAGGTAAAGGTTTTGTGATGTTTGTAATTTATAAAATTACTGTAGTGTTTCCGTATTTTTTAATTATTTAACGTATGAAAAACTGAGTTAATGTCTTATTTGGGTCCTATCTTTTTAAAAAAATGTGTCGCTACGGAAGCTTTTGGTGCTGTGTCCCTGACCTCTTTTGTCCATAAAGCTCTGTGGCTTTTATTGCATGAGTTTGCATCACACTGTGATTTTTTTAGGACTTCATATTAGACATTATCACATTTTAGCATTTGGAGTAAGCTATCTATGGGTTCAAATCATTGCACGCGTATAAAGTGGCAATAGCAATGTTTGTCTTGTAGGAATATACAGATGATTAAATAAGATGACATATTATGTTCCTAACACAATGGCTGATACATTATAGGCATTTCCTAGACTTCCCAGGTTCGTTTGATGGAATCTAATATATCATGTAGTGAAAGGAACAGACTTCCTTCTAAGAACTCTGTCTCTTGAACAAAGTTTGAGAACATCTGGCAGGAGGCTGTCTCGAGTTGGAAAGAGGCAGGAAGGCTAAGCATATAATTTTTCTGAGGTTTGACAACTGCCAAAGGAAACTTGTTTCTTCTTTTGAGTTTGACCGTATACCTTTGAGGTCTGCTCAGAATGGTTAGACAACAAATGCTCTGCTCTAGGATGAATACGCTTAATCTCCACAGATCGCTTGTCGTGTGTTAGGAAACAGCCCGATAAAAAATGGACTGAGTACATTCCAAATCTATTGCCTCAGTGGATTAATTGCTGTTACCTTCTCAGCAAGCTTTAACAGATTTTTTCTTTTCATTAATTCACTCAACGGTTCATTTGCTCATTAATTCAACATATACTTACGTTGTGTCTATTTCTGTAAAAGGCACAAGCAAAATATTGGGGATACACAGACGATTCACTTTTGCAACTTATTTTCAAAGAACTTAGTCAGAAGAGACAGTTTATATATGTGTGTACATACACACATGTATGTATGTATCTATACACAAACATATATGTATATATACACATACTTTTATATATATATATACATATATAAAATGATAGTACAAGATTACAAAGTATAAATACCAAAACCAAAAACCCAACCAGATGCCCCTGAGGCACACAGAGAGCCACCATCGATTCTGACTCAGGGCAGCCCCATGAGAACTATGCTCCATGGGGTTTCCAAGGCTGTGACCACTCAGAAGCAAATCACCAGGCCTTTCTTCTGAGGCACCTCTGGGTAGATTCAAACCACCAACCTTTCAGTTAGTAGCCTCGTACTTAACTGTTTGTGCCACCCAGGCACTGTATAAGTGCTATAAGAGACCCATCCCCAAAAAAATGCTATGGGGCTCCGAGGAGGGGAGCCCCTTGGCTGAAGGGGTCAAGGAGAAATCAGGGACTGTTCCTGGCTGGGATGACATTTGAGGCGGCCAGGAATGATGCATATGGCATAACTAGTTTATGCGCATTCCAGCTGTTAACGGGGAATTGTCTATCTTGTCAAATGACTTTTATTAGAAGCATACTTAAAAAAAAAAAACTTAGTATTATAAATATAATTTTTATCCCCAAAATGTTCTAGTCACATTTTTTGCTGTGTCTTATTAAGTTCAAATAGATTTATATAAAATTACTGGGCAGCAACTTCTCCCCCATCCACCTACTCCCATATGATTCTCAACAGAGCCGCAAGATTCTTCTCATTTTCCCCCATTTGCTTTCAAATCTCTCACCTTGGTCAATTAACAGCAGATCCTAACTGTACATGAGAGAAAATTCCGTGCCTTTTCATTTCAATTCCAGTTGATTTGACATCCACATTTATACTGTTATTTTGTAGTACGAGCAACAGGGGCCATTTAAATTCAGAAAATGTCATCCATAGGCGCCCCATTTGCATTGCATGAGTCGTTTTCGGTGAATAGAGTTTATACATTCCCTCCTGAATGAAAACAGCGGTAGCAAAGGCAGCATTCAAGTGGTTCGTGAGGATGCCCAGGCCACCTCATAGCAACCGCTAGGTTTCCAAGGACAAATAGCTCCTTCCGAACCTAAGCGACTAGATGAGAACATCAAAACACGCCTCGTACAAGACCCCGAACACCCATTAGTGTTAGGAACCGCTCCCTCGATCCTGAGTGACAGAGCCCTAATTATTAAGGTAATTAGAAGTTACCACACCGTCAATATTAAAGGGAGAAGGTCTAGAGCCCATTAACAGCGTTACTTTAAGTGATCTGGCTGTGAACTGTTCAAATCTCTAATCACATTATACGTCCGTCTTGAAGCGTGATGTAAGTAAGTGATGGGAGAAGGAATTAATGTATAGTGACTACTGTGTAACGCTTTTAAGTACTATTTGCACGGGAACTGGCTTCAGTAATGTCATTTTGTTTTTTCCTCCATGAAACTGTATACAGTATGTAGGTATAAAGAAAAAAAATCCTGACTTTGATACACTTATGCGCATTTTATGCACAATTTTTTTTGTTCTTTTTCCCCATAATTAATTTTTTTTCTGTATATCTATAATGTATTCACCCCAACCTGGTTAAAAATAGACCAAGGTACCATTAGTTTATACATAAAATACAGATTTTTATTTTCCAGGGATATAAACGTTAAAACATTATAGTCTCTTTCTAGTATAGGATCAATTTATTCTGGTGATAAAAAGATATAAGAAACATATTTAAATGATTAATATATCGTTGAATTTTTTTTCTTTTGTGACTCAAGTATGGTAATAAATTTTATATTGCACGTATGATTTTATCTTCATTTTCTGAAACAGTTTATCCTGAAATCCAACTTGCTTTTTATTTAAAATCTAGTAAGATTGATTTATTTATCCTAAACCATACTTGTAGCCCTGGTGGCACAGTGGTTAAGAGCTCAGCTGCTAACCAAATGGTCGGCAGTTCAAATCCACCAGCCACCCTTGGAAACCCTATGGGGCAGATCTACTCTGCCCTATAGGGTTGCCATGAGTTGAAATTGACTCAATGGCAACAGGTTTGGTTTTTGGTTTTGGTTTGGTTTTGTTTTTTTTGGTGGGGGGGGCGGTAAACCATATTTGATGACAATGTTTAGATGAGGTAGTATTTTAAAAATTGGGTGTCCAGAAAGGATAAAATTTCAAGTTGCCTTTATTGAGAGCTGTGCTCTTTATTTTGAGTCATCTTTCATTAGAAAATCATTTATCAATTCCTTTTACCACATGAAATTTATGGATATTGAAAATGACATTTCCTTTATTTAAAATGGTCTTCCTATGCCGTTCATACTGGGTTAAGGTTAATGTTACAATTTCTATTTCTTCTTCAAGTCAATAATGCCCTTTCGTCCTTCACTGCTATCCGACTTTAGCCTTTCACTGATTTCCTCTGGTCTGGATGAGTAGAGAGAACATTTAGCGAGAGCAGCCCTCCTCCTTCTTTCCTGCACTTCTATTAGTCAGTGAGGAAGCTGCCTCAGAGGGCCTCCCCTCTCCTCTTGAACGTCTGTTTTCATTTCTACCTTAGGAAATAACGGATGTTCTATTAACTCGGGAGAATGGATGCTGTGTCCTTAAGTCAATCATTAAGTGTGTTCAAGTTGGCAACATCCATTCTGCAGAGATCTGTAGAGAGGTGTAAGAAAAACAAAGACTGTTGAACCTTCTTTTGGCATCTTGTTATAATTCATGCTGAGGGAATGATAAACGTGGAGCCCTGTTCCTGCTTATGGAAATCACTTCCTTTACTAGTGCTTGAGGTTCATGACACTGGTAGAAGCACCTTGAAATAACCTGAGAGGGGAGAGAATAAAGGCATGTTTTAGGGGATGCGAAGGTAGCGGTGTTTAAGGATTTAATGCTATATAAAATCCAATATTCCAAGCAAGGGAAATTTTCCCAAGATCTTTTTATCTCCCTCCCTGCCAAATTTGAGAGAGTGGGAAAGATGATACAGGATTCTCACTATCTTTTCTCTTTCTGAAGTATGCCCTATAAGTTGCCTACCCAACAGCCATTCACACATCTCCTTTTATTTCTTCCTTTCTGATGAAATCCTGATCCCTGTAATTATGTGCTTCAAGGGAAATGGCCCCAGTCCCAACTCCAAGGAGCTGCCTAAATTGTCATGGCATTTTAATTCCTTGTCAGAGATAGACTTAGGTATAAGCATGTGACAGTTCTGGTGAGTGGAAGTTGAGAGGACGTCTGCTCTGGGCTTCTGATTATATTTTCTTTGCTCAAAGGCTTCCCTTGGACATTGCTATGGATGAACCCGGTCATGTCTAAATATGATGTCTGGGACAGATGCAACCATGAGAATCACTAGCCTGAGGACAAGCCAGCAGCCTGAATAGGGCAGAAAGGAAGGATGAAAAAAACCTGGGTCCTTATTCACTGAACTAAAAACCCTAGAACCAAACTTCTTTGGGACTTGTTTGTATTCGAGATTAAAACAAAAATTTTCCCGTATTGTGTAAGACAGTTAAATTGTCATTTTCTGTTACTTGCAGCCCAAAGCATCTCCTTTCAATCCATTTCTTATGATTTGGCTATTCTTATCACAGATGATTATCGATGCAGAGAAGACCAAAAAAGGTAACATGGGGCCGTTCATTCAAAAACACAAAGTACAGGGTAGCCCCTAATTCTGCTGAAAAATCGAGTCGATTTTGTTTGTTAAATGTCCCACCTTCATAATGCCTTTACAGTCTAGTAGGTTGCTAGGCACTTAGTAATTATAAATAAATGAATGAAGAATGCTTTAGAAACATTGATGAAATTTGGGGGTTCTTACTACAGCATAACCTACCTAGGAAAAGCTTTTCTGAGCTCAAAATACTTTTGTTTTAAGATAATTATATCCTAGCCACCAATAGAGTGGCCTAACTCCACAGGTTTCCTTTGGCTTCCAGATACCATCTTAGTTATCTAGTGCTGCTGTAACAGAAATACCACAAGTGGATGGCTTTAACAAAGAGAAATTTATTCTCTCACAGTCTAGGAAGCTAGAAGACAAAATTCAGGGTGCCAGCTCCAGGAGAAGGCTTTCTCTCTGTGTTGGCTCTGGGAGCAGATCCTTGTCATCAGTCTTCCCCTGGTCTAGGAGCTTCTCGGTGCAGGGACCTCAGGTCCAAAGGATGCTCTGCTCCCTGCACTGTTTTCTTGGTGGTATGAGGTCCCTCATCTCTCTGCTTGCTTCTCTCTTTTGTATCTCAAAAGAGATTGGCTTAAGGCACAACCTAATCTTACAGATTGAGTCCTGCCTCATTAATATAACTGCCTCTAATCCTGCCTCATTAACATTCTAGAGGTAGGATTTACAACACATAGGAAAATCACATCAGATGACAAAATGGTGGATGATCACACAATACTGGGCATCACGGCCTAGCCAAGTTGACAGATATTTTGGGGGGATACAATTCAATCCATAACACCATCTTTTCTTCATAGGCACTTTAACCACACATCCTGCCCTGTTTAAGAACCAGCACCCGTTCTCAAGCTAAATCTTTTTTTTTTTATATATATATTTTATTGTACTTCAGGTGAAGGCTTACAGAACAAATAGTTTCTCATGAAACAGTAGCACACATGCTGTTTTATG